>NC_083447.1:11879916-12234291 GCF_020745735.1 Hemiscyllium ocellatum | reverse complement strand
TCTCACTGTGGGAAAGATTTGTTGCTGAGTTTGTGTGTGTCTCTCTTTCTCTTTTCCAGTTCGGAGTGCTGCTGTGGCTACTGACATACGTCGGGGCCATATTGAATGGCCTGACCCTCACTATTCTGGGTAAGGAGTAGGGCGCGCCTCTCAAAGTTACTCAATCTACACAGCCAACTTCCAGGGGGGACATTCCAGCTCCCCCGGGAGAATTCCCTCCTGTCTGGGAGAGGCCTGGAGGTTCTGTAAGGATTCTCCCCATGATCACATCTGCAGAGTTTTGGACAAACAATGTGAACTGGGCAGCAGAATTCCTGGGGTGGTTAGATTGGGGGGCTGGGGGTGAGGAGGATGACTGACTAAAACATGCTCAGTGACAGACACAGGATCTGGTTGAAACTGGATCAGTCTGGTTGAAACTGGATCATGGAGCAGGAAGAGCTCAGAAGCTATCCTTCCCTCTGCTGGGTAAATTGACCTCAGGTAAGGTGAAGCTGAACATGATTTAATTAGTGAAGTGGTTCAGATAGAATTTCACACTTTTGTTCCTCTTAATGCTTTGCATTTCAACAAGGGCTTTTGCATCGATTTCGCTGACTTTGTGCAGTGACTTGTTAAGGAATGCACCGTCTGAAGCAGACCCAATAGGAACCGAAGGGAACCAGCTTCAACCAGATGCTGTGTCTCTCACTGAGCGAGTTTCAGGCAACCCCCAGGAATTCTGCTGCCCAGTTCACATTGTCAAAGTTGTTTGTCCAAGACTCTACAAATAGGGAGATTCGTTACAGAACCTTTGGGCCTCTCCCAGATTCGAGGGAATTCTCCCAGCAAAGCGACAGGGGGAGCTAGAATGTCCTCTGAAAGTAGCCTTTATAGGTTTAGTAACTTTGACAAGATAAACGCTTGAAGTGGAAAAGTATTGTCGAACTGTCAGTAAAAGAGCAAAATAAGAAGGGACTGGGACCAATTGGAGAGCTCTTTCAAAGAGCTAGCATGGGGTCAATGCACCAAATGGCCTCTGTCTGTGTAGTGAGATGATAGACCTGTATAATTGATGAGGTAAAAACAATGACTGCAGATGCTGGAAACCAGATTCTGGATCAGTGGTGCTGGAAGAGCACAGCAGTTCAGGCAGCATCCAAAGTGCAGCGAACTCGATGTTTCGGGCAAAAGCCCTTCATCAGGATGACCAGGGGGATGAAAAATTATCAAGGATATGCAGAAATGTAGAGTTGAGGTTAAACTCAGATCAGCCACAATCTTATTGAACGGTGGAACAGACTCAATGGGCCGATTGGCCTGCACTTGTCCTCATGTTTGTATTTATAGCTCCTCTCAGTAATGGTGACCACGTTAAAGGTCACTGATTATCATTTTTAACAACCCAACTGGTTCACTAACATCCCTTAGGGTTGGAAATTAGCCACCCTTACCAAGGCGTGACTCCATACCCATTGCATTGGGTCAGGACTGCCCCCTGAAATGGCTGATCAAACCGAGTTCATTCAATGGCGAGTTGGGATGGGTAACAAATGCCAGCCTTGTCGGTGATGCCCACATTCTGCGGCTGAATAAAGTTTTTTTTAAAAAAAACACTGCGCATGCCCTGATGTTGTTTTCTCTTGTTTTCAGTGACAGTTGCTATCTTCATTGTTCCTTTGGTGTATCGGAAACACAAGGTATGTATTGGAGCTACCTCCTCCAGCTCAGCATCCTGCCCTTTACCAGGCGTGTATAACCCACAAAGACTGACATGTAGCAGGAGGCAGAGATTGGCCTTAGTGCCATTAGGGCAACCATCGAATTGCTGATTCCTTCCAATATCCCCTTGCTAGGCAGTATGTGCCTGTGTTTGCATGTCTGTCTGTCTCTGTATTTGTACGTCTGTGTGTGTGTGTGTGTGTGTGTGTGTGTAAGTGATCTGTGCTGCATAAGGAGCTTTGGCTGGGTGATAAGAATGGCTTCCCCTATCTCACTAACTTTCGTGACTTCTACTGATTCTCCTGTTTCTCTCCATCAGGTTCACATCAACCAGTACCTGGGGCTGGTGACAGGACAGATCAAGGAATTCACAGCAAAGTACACTTCTCTTTACTGGTTTCCGCGAATGTTCCCCACTATCCACTTATCCCACTCGCCTCCCCACTTAACCCCTCCTCCACTGGCCTCCTTCCCCACTCACCCCCTCTCCTATTGCCTGTCCTCACCTCCCTCCCTTTTTGACCCCCTTCTCCGCTGACCTCCCCCCACAGACCCCTCACCCACAGACTAACCCACCCACTGACTGGCCCTCTCTCACTGACCCTCTCTCCTCCTGACCGTTCTTTTCCCCCCACTGACCCATCTCCACTGTCCAAGAGACAAACGTGTCCGTTCCCAAACCCCAGCCCCAGACGTTTTCTTGGCTGATTCCACGCTGCTGTCGGAAGCAGCGTTTTGTTTTTAACCAGAGGAATCTCCATCTCTCTTCAGTCGGTCTCTCTTTCTCTCTTTCCAGAATCCAGGCTAAGCTCCCAGGATCCAAACCCAAAGCCGAATGAGTGGACCCAAAGGTGAACCTGTAGCCACTGAGCGAACTCCCGGACCCAACAATGCAATTAATCTTTACAATCGAGAGTCTTAACCGCCCACAAATCAGAGCACAGGGATCGAACTTTTTTTTTTAAAAGGCTGCATTTGCCCCTTGGCCCAAGGCTCAAGGGACTCCCCTACAGATTATTTTATCTTTTAATGCAGGGCATGCTTCCAGCCCCGCCTACTGGCCTGTTCACAACAGCAATACCTCATGGGAACCTGGATGAAGGTGGGAACACAGTTTTATGGATGAATAAGATCAGAATTTAGACTGAGGGGCCTTTGGGTCTGGAAGAGGGTGAAGGATGGGTATTGTAAGGAGGCCAGGGCTTGTGAGTGAAGGGGCCTGAGAGTTCAGAGAGGGAATTACAGGGTGGAGGGATTAGATGAGGGCAGAGACAGTTGTCGTCGACAAAACAAAAGAACTAGGACCTCTGCCATTTGATATAACTGTAGCTTATTTTCTACCTCAGCTCCACTTTCCCACCTGCCTCCCACCTCCCTCATTCTAAAAGATGCCTTATTTATATCAGATATTACAGCATCCTTAACCCACTGCAGTAGAGTGTTAGGTGACATCTTTAGATAGAGAGTGGTTAGAGTATAAAGTCATAGGATGAGGGGCTCATACAGAAAGGGTTGAGGGTGTAGAGGTGAAAATCCTTCCTCACAATCACTGAGTCACCAAACCTGGAAATATCATTTACAACCAGCGGTTTTGAAAGATTGAAGATTTACACCGAACCCCTCGTTCTGAAAATTTCTGATCCCTTTTATTTCTTTGATGGCAGTGGAGCGTCAGTGGCAAGATCAGCATCTGTGGCTCATCCCAGCTATGACGGTGACAGCTGCTGTGGGGTCTGGAGTCACATGTAGGCCAGACCAGGTAAGGATGGGCAGATTTCCTTCACTAAAGGGACATGAGTGAACTGGATGGATTTTCACAACCATCAATAATTGTTCACTTAGGATAAGCTTTCATTTGGGCTTCAATCCCCACCCCCAGACCCTTATTAGATTACTTACAGTGTGGAAACAGGCCCTTCGGCCCAACAAGTCCACACCGACCCGCCGAAGCGCAACCCCACCCATTCCCCTACATTTACCCCTTTACCTAACACTACGGGCAATTTAGCATGGCCAATTCACCTAACCTGCACATCTTTGGATTGTGGGAGGAAACCGGAGCACCCAGAGGAAACCCACGCAGACACGGGGAGAATGTGCAAACTTCACACAGTCAGTCGCCTGAGTCGGGAATTGAACCCGGATCCCTATGTGCCTCTGGATCGCTAGCCCAGGGACGGTCCCGCTATGCTGGTCTCTCCCCTCCCCCCCTGCCCCCGCCCCCGCCCCCGCCAAGAGATTCATACATGTCTGCATGTCTGATGTCTTGTTGACTTAGCTGTTTTTCAAGTTTGAGCATGTGGATGAGTCTACACAGATGCTGATGCTCAACTTCCATCAAAGAAATAAAAGGGATCAGAAATTTTCAGAGCGAGGGGTTCTGTGTAAATCTTGAATCTTTCAAACCACTGGTTGTAAATGATATTTCCAGGTGTGGTGACTCAGTGATGGGCTGGAAACACCAGTCCTCAAAATGCAACAACTGTGAGAGTGGGTGAAAAAGCATGTAGGTATTTTTTTAATGGTGCTCATCACATATGAACTTAAACATCAAAAGGTATGATATATTAAAAATACTACAGCTGCATGCAATTCCCAATAATCTTTGTTCCTATTATTTAATTGTGGAATCCATGTTTAAAAGCCTATGTAAACAATGTGTTACTCTGTATTAGCATCCTTCCTCCAATGGTGTCCCTGCAGCTCTGGCAGAAGGTCGGGCTTATAACAGGGGAGAGGTCCCAGCTGGGTGGCAGCACCAAGGCTGGAGACAGTGGGCAGACTGTCCATTATATACCCTGACAATGACATCCAGCAATCAGCCCAGAGCGTGGCAGGGCCAGATCATCCCTGTCTCCTGTTGTGCTGCCACCTACTGGTAAATATCATGCTCAACAATATCCCTGAAAAACACAAGAGATGGGAATTATAATGGAAATATATCAGAAATGACTTTACAGGGGGGAATCGAGTTACACTCCACAAGCTCTGGTCCTTAAAAACCCATCTATATAACATCTGAGAACATAAACTGACATTTGTACACATATTTCATAGTTAAACAGTACTTCAGTATTCTGCATTTTAAAAAACTCATTCATAGGGTGAGGGTCAAGTCAAGTGTCAACCACAACAATGTGGGCCTGGAGTCACATGTAGGCCAGACCAGGTAAGCATGGGAGTTTCCTGGCCTAAAGGATATAAGTGAGCCACAGGCATTTTTTTCCTGACCAATCAATTCACAGTCATCATTTACCTCCTAATTCCAAACTTCTATTGATTTCAAATTCCACCACCTCCCACAGCAGGATTCCCACACCAGGTCCCCCAGACTTACCAGGGGGTTTCTGGAGGCCGTCCGTTGCGTTCCCTGGTGGCTGTTTCCAGTGTGGTCAGCCCCCCCCCGGGAGGAGGTGACCATTCAGCAGAACACCTTGGTTCCCAACCTGCTCCCACCTTGACCTTAGCTTGCTGGTGTGTCCCAACGAAAGTCAGTGCAAACTCAAGGAGCAGCATCTATTTGTTTTTCAGTTGGTTACTTCATAGCTTTCTGAACCCAACAATGGGATAATTAATGTCAGGCCATAATCTCTCTCGTCGCCATTCTGTCTCCTTAATGTGAAACTGGTTTCGTCTGTTTGCAGTTTTCAAAGACTGATCTAAATAGTTCTTTTGTTGCTTTATTGTATTTCCACCCTGCGCTCTGCATGACTGAACTTTCTATTATATAACCTCTCCTGTCTTTCATTTCATCACAGACCATTTCCTTGTAGCTGGCCTTTTCCTGAACATTTCTTGTCCTGATGAAGCGTCAATTTGTCCCATTTGTACTCTGCTCTTTCAACATAATCCGAAAGGTTAAAGCAATTAAAAGATCCTTAGATAAGTACACGAATGTTTGAGGGGATATGGTCCAAACGCAGGCAGGTGCGACTAGCTGAGTTTGAGATTATGGTCGGCATGGTACTGGTTAGTCCAGTCTGTGCTGTACGACTCTATTGTAAATATACAAATTACTGAAAAAAGTCAAAAAAAAGCATTGCTCTCAGGACTTTTGGCCCTGTGTCCAGTTGCAGAATGTAACATAAAGAAAATTGACGCTTCGCAACAGGCAGGGCCAACTGAAAGAATTTTATGATAGAGTCAGGCGGAAGGCGGTGACGCAGTGATAATGCAATTGGAGAGTGGGTTCAAATTTCACCACGGAGCTGGTGGAATTTCAATCCAAATCATAAATCGGAAATTAAAAATGGTGACTATGAAACGATTGTCAATTTGTTGTCAAGCCAATCTGCTGTCCATACCTGACCTGCCTTCATGTGACTCCAGTCTCCACAGCAATTTAGTTGAGTTTTATCTGCCCTCTGAAATGCCCAAGCGAGATAATCAAAGGGCACTTAGAGATGGGTAATAAATGCTAGCTTGGCCAGTGTCGCCAGGGTGAAAGAATAAAGGGGGGGAGAAATGATCTGCTTTGGGATTTCTCTAAGACTACTCCAGCGGTCACAGTCATCCAAATGCTTTCTGTGAGCCAGTGAGTACTGACACCCAGCACAGGAGACTGGCCCTTGGACTAAACCTCAACCATGATCTGACCCTGCTGAGGTGGCTCAGTTTTAGTCATGCACTTACCTCGTTTGTGAGACTCTGCCAACCGCAGTATCTGGGCATTACTACACCGAAGTTGCTATTGGTCACTGTGTTTCTGACAGTTCACAAAGTGCAAAGTGGGCCACCATGATGCAGTGTCCCTATCTCTGGGTCAGAAGGCCCAAGTTCAAGAGGTGTGAAATAAGAATCTCTGAACAGGTTGATTAGAAAATCACTACAAGTTGCAATGTGCAGTGGGATGCCCTGCAATGGTAAAAGTTGCTACATCATTGCATTTTTTTTCTCTATTTAGGGGATACTTTCCTCTGAATAAAATTGTGGCTAACAATATCTCACAGTGGCTTAGAGGGAAGTTCAGTTTTTCTCTGATGGTTTTCAACCTCACTGTCGACAGATCCTCAACGTGTTATGTTGTGGTAATTGTGCCACTTCAGAAAAGGAGGGCAAAGAGGAACTCTACAATTTTGAAATCTCTGTCATTCTTGATCACAGTGGGATGTTGCTAGCCTGTTCACTGCTGTGCTCTAATCTTCAAGTTTGAATTTGTAAAAGAACCTATAACTGCATCTGAAACAGTGCAATAAAGGAGGCTTCCTCAGCCAACAGTGTGTGTGTGTGTGACTCTGACCTCAACACGAGTACAAGATCAGAAAATATCTTCCTGTGAAGACAGGAGGGAAAGGGAAGGAGAGAAAGAGGGATGGTATGAGAGAGTGGGAGGGAGAGAGAGAAAGGGGGGAGAGAAGGGAGGGAAGGAGAGATAAACAGACGCTGAATGAGAGGAAAGGACACAAGGAAGATGGAGGAAAAGGGGGTAGGAGAGAGGGAGTGATGAGAATGAGACAGGGAGCGGAAAAGGGAGGCATGAAGGAGACACAGAGAGGGGGTAAAGGGGGGAATGAAGGAGACACAGGGAGGGGGTAAAGGGGGGAATGAAGGAGACACAGGGAGGGGGTAAAGGGGGGAATGAAGGAGACACAGGGAGGGGGTAAAGGGGGAATGAAGGAGACACAGGGAGGGGGTAAAGGGGGGAATGAAGGAGACACAGAGAGGGGGTAAAGGGGGGAATGAAGGAGACACAGGGAGGGGGTAAAGGGAGGAATGAAGGAGACACAGGGAGGGGGTAAAGGGGGGAATGAAGGAGACACAGGGAGGGGGTAAAGGGGGGAATGAAGGAGACACAGGGAGGGGGTAAAGGGGGGAATGAAGGAGACACAGAGAGGGGGTAAAGGGGGGAATGAAGGAGACACAGGGAGGGGGTAAAGGGGGGAATGAAGGAGACACAGAGAGGGGGTAAAGGGAGGAATGAAGGAGACACAGGGAGGGGGTAAAGGGTGGGACAGAAAGTGATAAAAAGTCAGGGACTCGAAAGGGACAGGGAGAGTAGAATGGTTTGGGAGAGGAGGAGGGATTGAATGGTAAGGAGGGGTTTGAGGAGAGGGGAAAAGAGGAGGGACAGGGGAGAGGAGTGAGGGAGGGGGGGAGCAGCAGATTAGGAGGGAAGGGCGAGGAAAGGAGGGAGGAGGGAAGGAATGGAGGTTAAGGAGAGAGGGTGATAGCAGGAGGGAGGGACCGAGAGAGAGAGGGAGGGACTGGGTATTAAAGGAGGAAGAAGGGAAAGCCAGAGAGAGAGAGAGACGGGGAGCTTGTGACTTGAAGGGGTGCTCGGCTCAGGAGCAGGACAGCGCGATGGGGAACACGGACTCAGGGATGCTGGAAGACGTTGACCCCTCCCTCCTGGAGGAACCCGAGAAACCTCCCCGGGCGGACAGCGCCGGGAGCCGGGAGAACCCGGTCAAGTTCCAGGGGCAGGACTTCGAGCAGATCCGCAGCCAGTTGCTGCGGGACCGGAGACTTTTCGAAGATCCCAAATTTCCTGCAGGCGCGGGGTCCCTGGGACCAGTGAAGGAAACGGGGATCGAGTGGGTCCGAGCCAGTGTAAGATCCGGGATCAGGTCGATCACAGCGCGGTAACCTGGAGACTGGGGAAGACGGAGTGGGTTAGACTGAAGGGACAGAGAGACAGGAGTCAGTCAGAGTTCAGGGACTTTCTCAAATTACAACTTTATCCTTGTTAACTGTCCCAGACTGGGAGATTCTGCACTGCATTGTGTCAACAAAGCACCAATTACCAGCCGCCCGACAATCTCCCCACACCCGGGTCCTCTTCATATAATAATAAGGTGCCAGTATTTACAGGGAGACTCGGGAGGGGGAGTGTCAGTGTTTATAGGGAGACTGCGGGGGCAATTGTGTCAGTATTTACAGAGACCCCACAGGGAGGTTGTACTGGGGTAGGGGGAGGTGTCAGCATTTACACAGAGACCCCACAGGGAGGTTGTGCTGGGGTGGGGGGTGTGTCAGTATTTACACAGGGGCCCCACAGGGAGGTTGTGCTGGGGTGGGGGGAGGTGAGGTGGGGGTGTCAGTATTTACACAGAGACCCCATAGGGAGGTTGTGCTGGGGTGGGGGGAGGTGGGGAGTGTGTCAGTATTTACACAGAGACCCCACAGGGAGGTTGTGCTGGGTTGGGGGGTGGTGGGGGTGTGTGTCAGTATTTACACAGAGACCCCATAGGGAGGCTGTGCTGGGGTGGGGGGAGGTGTCAGTATTTACACAGAGACCCCACAGGGAGGTTGTGCTGGGTTGGGGGGTGGTGGGGGTGTGTGTCAGTATTTACACAGGGACCCCACAGGGAGGTTGTGCTGGGGTGGGGGGAGGTGGGGCGGGGTGTCAGTATTTACACAGAGACCCCATAGGGAGGCTGTGCTGGGGTGGGGGGTGTGTCAGTATTTACACAGAGACCCCACAGGGAGGTTGTGCTGGGGTGGGGGGAGGTGGGGAGGTGGGGCGGGGGTGTCAGTATTTACACAGAGACCCCATAGGGAGGTTGTGCTGGGGTGGGGGGAGGTTTGTCAGTATTTACACAGAGACCCCATAGGGAGGTTGTGCTGGGGTGGGGGGGGAGGGTGTCAGTATTTACACAGAGACCCCACAGGGAGGTTGTGCTGGGTTGGAGGGAGGTGGGGCAGGGGTGTCAGTATTTACACAGAGACCCCACAGGGAGGTTGTGCTGGGTTGGGGGGAGGTGGGGGTGTGTGTGTCAGTATTTACACAGAGACCCCATAGGGAGGTTGTGCTGGGGTGGGGGGGGAGGGTGTCAGTATTTACACAGAGACCCCACAGGGAGGTTGTGCTGGGGTGGGGGGAGGTGGGGTGGGGGTGTCAGTATTTACACAGAGACCCCATAGGGAGGCTGTGCTGGGGTGGGGGGTGTGTCAGTATTTACACAGAGACCCCACAGGGAGGTTGTGCTGGGGTGGGGGGAGGTGGGGCGGGGGTGTCAGTATTTACACAGAGACCCCATAGGGAGGTTGTGCTGGGGTGGGGGGAGGTGTGTCAGTATTTACACAGAGACCCCACAGGGAGGTTGTGCTGGGTTGGAGGGAGGTGGGGGTGTGTGTCAGTATTTACACAGAGACCCCATAGGGAGGCTGTGCTGGGTTGGGTGGGGGGGGGAGGTGGGGGTGTGTGTCAGTATTTACACGCAGTCCTTGAGGGCTGATGGTGAATGTGGGGGAATGGTGGGGTGGGAGGGGTGCGTCTTCAGTATTTCCACAGCGTCCGGGGAGGAGGCGACGATGGACGATGGGATGTGTGTCAGTATATGCTGGGGTTTAGGGAATTCTATCTGTCCTTGGAGCTAAGGAATGTGCGTTTCCATCACTGTGGAAGTCTGAAATGTGTGCAGATAGTAAAGCAAGCTTAAAAAGTTCAATGTTAATTCAAATTACAGGAACTGTTTTCAACGCCCCAGTTTTTTGTGGATTCGGTCAACCGCACGGATATTCGCCAAGGCCGGCTCGGTGAGTGTCAGTCTGTGAATCCTTCTCTGCTCCTTTAATGTTGCCAATAGCATTGAGACAGCCGGGAGTTCTGGTACATTCCTTGGGCGATATTCCTTCAATACACTCTCCAGCATGTACCTGGACGGATAAGATCACAGAATACACTGTGAAATTCAAACGTACAAGAATCATTTGATTGTCTTCCTAGTCCCAGTCCACTCGGAAAATAAACCAATTGTCAAAATGTCACTGTACTAGGACTATTTGATGGGGAAAGTGGAGAGAGAGATTTACTCTGTATCTAACCCTACGCTTTGTACCTGTTCTGGGAGTGTTTGATGGGACTGTGTGGAGAAAGCTTTACCCTGTATCGAACCCCATCCTGTCACTGTTCTGGGAGTGTTTGATGGGACTGTGTAGAGAAAGCTTTACTCTGTATCGAACCCCATCCTGTCACTGTTCTGGGAGTGTTTGATGGGCGAGGTGTAGAAAGGCTTTACTCTGTATCGAACCCCATGAAGCACCTGTTCTGAGAGTTGCCTATGTGCCAAGCTCTAGAGTTTCCCTTCCCCAAATCTCTCAACCTCACTTTCTCTATTAAGCTCCATCTTTGGTCAAACTAGATTATCTGACCTACTATCTCTAACACATGGTTTGGAGTCATGTGTTTTATAAGGCTCCATTTTATTATATTAGAAGTGCTATATAAATGAAGGTCTTTTTGTTGCATACTCCAACTGGCTCCAAATCCATGGAACTGCTGGGAGCAGCATTTCCCCTCAGAATGATGGGCATAGAGGCAGCAGTCAGTCATTATAAGAAGCTTAACCACTGAAAAGCCTTAAGGTGCTGCAGAGGGGAGACACTGAGAAAATGGTTCCCTTAGCAAAGAAATCTAGAACTATGGGGTCACATACGCAGGATAAGGGACTGGATATTTGGAAGGGTACCAGCAGCAACGGGATACCACAACCTACAGGCTCCCTCCACTCACCATCCTGACTTGGAAATACATTGCTGTTCTTTCAAAATCCTGGAACACCCTCTTTAAAGGCACCGAATGTCCCTAAAAATCCTCCAACTCACTCCCTCCCTCACCCTCATCATCTTTTCCTCAACTGTTTCCAAAGCAAGTATGTCCCTCTCAGTGTAGGGTGTGCAGAACTGTACTGTATGGTCTTGGTGAAGTCTCACCAATGCCCAGTTGCGTGGCACAATTGTTTCTTGGTACATTTTAGCCCAAGCCTGAATATAGTCCAGATCTTTTCGCATATGAACATCGACTGCTTCAAAGTTGTCAATAGCGCAGAACATTGTTCAATCACCAGTGAACTCTTTTTCTTAAATTAATTCACAGGATGTGGGCGTCACTAGTCAGGCTAATATTTATTATCCATCCCTAATTGTCCAGAGGGCAGTTAAGTGCCAGCCACATTGCTGTGGTCTGGAGTCACACATAGGCCAGGTAAAGACAACAGCTCCCTTCCCATTAGTGACCAGATGGGTTTCTCTGACATTGGTTTCATAGCTGTTATTAACCTCCTAATTCCAGAAATTCATGAATTCCAATTCCACCATCTGCCATGGCAGGATTCAAACCCAGACAATAGTGATAATAAACACTATGTCATCACTTCCCTGCATATAATATGTTTCCATTTTAAGGTCAGGAGTGGGGATGTTCTCTCACTCAAAATCTGTCTTAATTTCTCTTACTTTTCTCTCTCACATGAACTTTATTCCCCCCCTCTCTCTCATTCCTTCTCTTGCTTTGCCATTTTCTCTCTCACTCACTCACTGTCTTAATCTCTCTCACTTTCCCCTCTCAATCAAACTCTCTCCTCTTTACAGGTGATTGCTGGTTCCTGGCAGCTATGTCCTCACTGACCCTCGATGAGAAGCTCTTCACTTACACAATTCCCACTGACCAGAGTTTTCAGCAGCTGTATGCTGGGATCTTCCACTTCCGGGTACGGAACTGGGATCAACCCCATCAGATGGAGGCACTGGAGCTAGAAAAGTGTGCGGCGTGAGTGTGTGAGAACATCTGTGTATAAGTGAGTTTCTGTTTGTGAGAGTGTGCCTGTGTTTGCCTGTGTGTTTATGAGTGTGTTGGTGTGTGTGTGTCTGTCTGTTCATGAGGAATGACGGTTTGATTCAATCCCGAGGGGGTCCTGGGGGCATGTGTCAGCCAGACAGTTAAGGACGGCAGATTACCCTTCCCCAAAATGGCATTCGTGAATCAGATGGGTGTTTACTACAGTTGATGGTGGTTGTCATGGTTATCATCACCCAGTCTAGATTCTAATTGCAGATTTCTTAATTAACTTTAAATTCTGCCAGCAGCTGGGGTAGGATTCGAATACTTGACCCTGGAGCAATACTCATGCTAAGATCGCTCATCCACTAACATCATGGCCACTGCACCAGCATTGTGTCACGATGGGTAAAATTCAACCCCAACTCCCTGCTGAGGAATGGCTGATTGAGTGAGGATGTTGCACTTCCCATGGAGACGGGCCTTTGGGAGGGGAACAGATGCAAACAGGCTGGGGCTGGGGATGATGGGGGGGAGGGGGGGGGGTGCATTTAGTATATAAAACTGGTCCTTTTGTCTATGTTTAAATCTGCCTGTTCTCCAAGTTCTGGCAGTACGGAAAATGGGTGGAGGTCGTAGTGGATGATCAACTCCCAGTGAAGAACCGGAGGCTAATCTTCACCTCATCGTCCTCGCGGAATGAACTCTGGAGTGCCCTTCTAGAGAAGGCCTATGCCAAGTAAGGACCCGACCTTCTCCCGCATCAAACACTGTTTGCTGTGGATCCATCAAAGGGAGAAATCTCGAGATTAATTTTACTGACTAGTTATCAATGCCAACATTCCAGGGAAGTTTTATATTCCAGGTGGTCCTGGAATAGCATGTTTTCTATATCAGGCAAACACTGTAAAGTTCTCATGATACTGAATTGATAAGGACACAGTGGGGCTAGACATAGAGTAAAGCTCTCTCAACTCTTTTAAACTGCAAGTAAAGCTACATCTACACTTGCCCCATCAAAGTCCCACAATAGAAACAACGTGTGGTTAGATACAGAGTAAAGCTTCCTTCACCCTTCTAAACTCAAAGTCAATTTAAAATAAAGCTTCCTCTACACTGTCCCCATCAAACACTCACGTCAAGCACAACATGGAGTTAGATACAGAGTCTCCTTCCTATAGGAAAGATGTTGTGAAACTTGAAAGGGTTCAGAAAAGATTTACAAGGATGTTGCCAGGGTTGGAGGATCTGAGCTATAGGGAGAGGCTGAACAGGCTGGGGCTGTTTTCCCTGGAGCGTCAGAGGCTGAGGGGTGACCTTATAGAGGTTTACAAAATCATGAGGGGCATGGACAGGGTAAATAGGCAAAGTCTTTTCCCTGGGGTCGAGGAGTCCAGAACTCGAGGGCATAAGTTTAGGGTGAGAGGGGAAAGATATAAAAGACACCTACTGGGCAACTTTTTCACTCAGAGGGTGGTACGTGTACGGAATGAGCTGCCAGAGGATGTGGCGGAGGCTGGTACAATTGCAACATTTAAGAGGCATTTGGATGGGTATATGAATAGGAAGGGTTTGGAGGGACATGGGCCGGGTGCTGGCAAGTGGGACTAGATTGGGTTGGGATATCTAGTCGGCATTGACTGGTTGGACTGAAGGGTCTGTTTCCATGCTGTACATCTCTATGACTCTATACTGTCCCCATCAGACACTCCTAGACTTAGATACAGGGTAAAACTAGTAAAACTACCTCTACACTGTCACCATCAAACACTCCCAGGATAGAGACAGCACATGTTTACATAGGGAGTGATAGTCCCTCAACTCCTTTAAACCAAAAGTAAAGCTCTATTCTTTTAAAACTGAAAGTAACCTCTCTTGACTGTCCCCATCCAACACTCCCAGGCCAGATACAACACAGGATTAAATGCAGAGTAAAGCTCTCTCTGCAGTATCCCCATCAAATATTTCAAGATGGCATATGGGGTTGCAGTCATACAGTGACCATGAGGAGTAATCAGTGATAATGCAGTAAAAGTGTCAGGACCTTCTTGAGGGAGGGAGTGTGTCCTTGTCAGTGCAGACTAACATCTCTCAAATTAAACTGAGTTTACCATTTTGAATTTTATTGTCAATTAACTACCAATAAGCTGTAAGTGATTGGCACAGTGAGTGGAGTTCGGTTGTAATTGCAGGCCATTGAATAGAGAGAGACTCAATGGGCAACAGCATCCCCATCATTACTTCTATGTTGCTCTATCCAGAGAGGAAAGACTGAGGAGACTTGGGCCCATTTTCACTGGAGTTTAGAAGAATGAGAGGTGATTTTTCACCTTGAAAATTTCAAAATCCCCCCAGGATTTCACACCTTCTCACTCATTCATTCTTCCCTTCTGTGTCACTCTCACCCCCTCACTCATCCCCTTCTACCCACCCTCTCTTTCCCTCCCTCACTCACCCTCTTTCACCCACTCTTCCCCACTCACTCACCCATTCTTCCCCCCCTCACCCAATCTCTTTTAACCTCACATGCACTCTCTCCTACCCACTCATTTTCCCCCCCTCTCAGCTCTCCACATTCACTGCATGCAGAGATCTGGTGACGTGGAGGGAAAGGGAGCTGGAAACAAAATTTGGAAAAGGGTGATTGAATATTTTTTAAAAAGGAAGTGAGGAGCAGGCTTAAATTCCATTCTGTCCAAAAATATATTTTTTTCATAAAATCAGGAACAAAAACATCACATGAGCATTTTGATTTGGATGTTGTAGGATTTGCCAGCAATTTCAACAAGGACAATTGGACAACAGACTACATATCAAACAAATACATTCCATGATCATTACCCAATCTGCCTGAGGCCAAAACAGTTCAAATTGGAAAGGCAGAGAGTTCTCTAAACAACACATTTCACTCAAAGATGCCTCAATGCTTCTTAATTTATGTCATTTAACCTTTGTGATCAAAGCACACAGCACAAGAGGGATTGAAGTTCCCAGCCTCCCCAGTATGCTAGAGGGGCTGAAAGGCCTTTCCAATCGAACAAATGGCATCAAATACCCTGCTTCTGCTCACATTTACCTCTGAGAAGCAGACACTGACAGCTTTACCTGAACACCACAGAAACCAGAGTAACTAGTTTGATTTGTAACTCCTTCCCTGGGGGCACAAGTTTTGCGATGAAACCAAGCAAAAAACTGTTCAGAAATGCAACACAATAGACTTCTGTGTTACACACGATCACATGGCAGGGGGATTTGCTGAATGTTATTATCTGGAATGAGCTGCTGAATGTGGGGATGGATTGCAAAATTCCATGCAATTTGATCGAGATTTCAAAAGGAAAACATTTGATATGCACACAGAGGGTGGTGCATGTATGGAATGAGCTGACAGAGGAAGTGGTGGAGACTGGTACAATACAACATTTAAAAGGCATCAGGATGAGACTATGAATAGGAAGGGTTTAGAGGGATATGGGCCAGGTGCTGGCAAATGGGACTAGATTAGATCAGGATAACTAGTTGACATGGACAAGTTGAACCGAAGGGTCTGTTTCTACGCTGTACATCTCTATGACTGTTGAGGTAAGCCCAGGAGTGTGATGGGAAATTGGACAGCTTTCGACTGACCAGGTAGTCCAAGTTGCCATGACATTGTGCACTTTTTCACCCATACGTTGTAGTTGGTCTTTCTGAAACTATGACTTTTACAGTTTGATTTACTGCATGGACCTCTGTTAGTGGGTAATCCAAGATGGAGGATGGGAAACATTTGTATCTGTAACAGCTGCTCCATTTTGAGGTATTTTAGGCCTATCAGGTGATTTCCTCAAATGACAGTTTTATATGCTGTTGCAACTGTTTTGGAACTTTGGAAAAAAAAAAGTCAAACCGGCACTTTTAAAAGGGAGAACCATTGACAAAGGATGTGGTCTGTAAGTGCGAGAGAGAAAGAAACCCATACTGCTAACTGACACAGCAGTGAGTCTGAGCAGTTACTGCCTTTGCTGTTTGAATTCATGTATCGCTGGACATCAGAGTATGTCTAGGAAAATTTAACAAACAGTACAATTCACAACAGATCTTGGAGGAACCTATTTGGAAGAGGTCACAGCACAGAAACAGATAAGTAAATAGTTTTAAGTACAGCCTTGCTGTAAATCCACAATAGTGAGTAGAGTGAGTTCTTTCCTGATTATATGTTTTTATTAGGATCTGTCTCTTGATTAAATTTTAAAAATATAAGCTATAAGTATTAAGTTAGCCTGGAATAGTGTTTTGTAGAGCAATAAGATGATGCTATTTTCTGGGTCTGTAGATTGAAAGGAGCAAAATGGCCTTTGGTAAAGTGATATGCTCTTGTTGGATGTGGGAGTTTCGAGAGAGTTTACGGGTTACTGAGGATTATATCTGCAATAACTGTCATTGGTTGCGAATCCTGTCACATCGAATGGATCAGTTGGAGCAACAGTTAGAGGCAATGAGAAATTTACAAGAGCAAGGGAGTGTGATGGATGGCAGGTATAGGAAGGGAGAAAAGCCAAAGATACAGTCAGGTGGAAGGGTTAACTCACGGAAAGCTAGGAGAGGTAGGCAGGTAGTACGGGAGTCTTCAGTGGCTATCCCCATTTCAAATAAGTATGCTGTTTCAGAAAATATAGGTGATGATGGACTCTCAGTGGAATGTAGCATGAACAGCCAAGTTTCTGGTAACAAGACAGGCTCTAATGTAATGTGGGGTACATTGGGTTCCAAGAGATCGATTGTGTTAGGGGACTCTCTAGACAGAGGCACAGACAGACGTTTTTGCGACCAGCAGTAAAAAATTAGAATAGTGTGTTGCCTCCCTGGTACAAAGATCAAGGATGTCTCAGAGAGGGTGCAGAATGTTCTCAAGGGGAGAGGGACCAGCAGGAGGTCATTGTACACATTGGTACCAACAACATAGGAAGGGAAAAGAATGAGATTCTGAAGGGAGAATATAGAAAATTAGGCAGGAATTTAAAAAGGAAGTCCTCAAGGTAGTAATGTCTGTTTTACTCTTGGTGCTAGAGTTAGTGAGGATAGGAATAGGATAGAGCAGATGAAGGCGTGGCTGAGGAGCTGTGTATAGGAGAAGGATTCACATTTTTGGATCATTGGAATCTCCTCTGGGGTAGTAGTGACCTGTACAAGAAGGATGGATCGAACCTGAATTGGAAGGAGACTAATAAACTGGAAGGGATATTTGCTAGAGCTGCTTGAGAGCATTTAAACAAGGAAGGGGGCTGGGACCCAGAGAGATAGTGAGGAAAGAGATCAAGCTGAGACTGGTACAGTTGAGAAAAGAAGTGAGACAAACACTAAGGGCAGGCAGGGACATAGCAGAGAACAAGGTAGGACTGATAAATTAAACTGCATTCATTTCAATGTAAGAGGGCTAACAGGGAAGGCAGATGAACTCAGTGCATGATTAGGAACATGGGACTGGGATATCATAGCAATTACAGACACGTGGCTCAGGGATGGACAGGACTGGCAGCATCTAGATTAGAGTGGTGCTGGAAAAGCACAGCAGGCTCTAATCTGGACTCTGGTTTCCAGCATCTGCAGTCCTTGCTTTTACTTAGGACTGGCAGCTTAATGATCCAGATACAAATGCTATTGAAAGGATAGAAAGGGAGGCAAGAGAGAAAGGGTAGTGACATTTTTGATAAGGGATAGCAATACAGCTGTACTTACGGAGGATATTCCCAGAAATACATCCAGGGAAGTTATTTGGGTGCAACTGAGAAATAAGAAAGGCATGATCACATTATTGGGACTGTATTATAGTCAGTGGGAAATTGTGAAACAAATTTGTAAGGGGATTTCCGTTATCTGTAAGAAAAATAGAGAAGTTATGATAGGGGATTTTATCTTTCCAAACATAGACTGGGACTGCCATAGTGTTAAGGGTTTAGATGGAGAGGAATTTGTTAAATGTGTACAAGAAAATATTCTGATTCAGTATGTGGATGTACCTACTACAGAACGTGCAAAACTTGATCTACTCTTGGGAACTAAGGCAGGGCAGGTGACCGAAATGTCACTGAGGGAGCACTTTGGGGCCAGCGACCATAATTCTATTAGATTTAAGATAGTGATGGAAAAGGATAGACCAGATCTAAGAGTTAAGGAAGGCTAATTTTGACAGTATTAGGCAAGAACTTTCAAAAGCTGATTGGGGCAGATATTCGCAGGTAAAGGGACGGCTGGAAAATGGGAAGCCTTCGGAAATGAGATAACGAAAGTCCAGAGACAGTATATTCCTGCTGGGGTGAAAGGAAAGGCTGGTAAGTGTAGGGAATGCTGGATGACTAGATAAATTGAAGGTTTGGTTAAAATAGAAGGAAGCATATTTCGGGTATAAACAGGA
Organism: Hemiscyllium ocellatum; assembly: GCF_020745735.1. NCBI lineage: Eukaryota > Metazoa > Chordata > Chondrichthyes > Orectolobiformes > Hemiscylliidae > Hemiscyllium > Hemiscyllium ocellatum. The sequence goes on along the minus strand of NC_083447.1, from coordinate 12,215,698 downwards.
TAGATCGAGTCAATCCTTATAAGAGTATAAATGCAGTAGGAGTATACTTAAGGGGGAAATCAGGAGAGCAAAAGGGAGACATGAGATAGCTTTGGCAAATAGGGGGTTAGGGAGAATCCAAAGGGTTTTTACAATTAATAAAGGACAAAAGGGTAACTCGGGAGCGAATAGGGCCCCTCAAAGATCAACAAGTCAGCCTTTGTGTGGAGCCACAGGAGATGGAGTATTTTGCATCAGGGATGATGTAGAAAGTGGGGAAATGGAGGGTGACATCTTGAAAAATGTCCATATTGAGGAGGAAATGCTGGATGTCTTGAAACGCATAAAGGCAGATAAATCCCCAGGATCTGATCAAGTGAAAACTGGAACTCTGTGGCAAGCTGGGGAAGTGATTGCTGGGCCCCTTGCTGAGGTATTTGTATCATCGATATTCACAAGTGAAGTGCCAGAAGACTGGAAGTTGGCTAATGTGGTATCATTATTTAAGAAAGGTGGTAGGGATAAGCCAGGGAACTACAGACCAGTGAGCCTGACATTGGTGGTGGAGAAGTTGTTGGAGGGAATCCTGAGGGACAGGATTTACCCATATGTGGAAAGGCAAGGACTGATTAGGGATAGTCAACATGGCTTTGTACGCGTGAAATCACGTCTCACGAACTTAATTGAGTTTTTTGAAAAAGTAACAAAGATAATTGATGAGGGCAGAGTGGTGGATATATCTAAAAGGCATTCGACAAGGTTCCCCATGGGAGACTGGTTAGCAAGGTAGATCTCATGGAATAAAGGGAGAGCTAGCCATTTGGATGAGAACTGGCTCAAAGGTAGAAGGCAGAGAGGATGGTGATGGAGGGTTATTTTTTGGACTGGAGGCCTGTGACCAGTGATGTGCCACAAGGATCGGTGCTGGGTCCATTACTTTTCGTCATTTATGTAAATGATTTGGATATGAACACAGGAGGTATAGTTACTAAATTTGCAGATGACACCAAAATTGGAGGTGTAGTGGACAGTGAAGAAGGTACCTCTTGATCAGATGGGCCAATGGGCTGACAAGTGACAGATGGAGTTTAATTTAGGTAAATGCGAGGTGATAGAATTTTGGGAAAGCAAATCAGAGCAGGACTTATACGCTTAATGGTAAGGTCCTGGGGAATGTTGCTGAACAAAGAGACCTTCGAGTGCAAGTTCATAGCTCCTTGAAACTAGAGTCACAGTTAGATAGGATAGCGATGAATGCATTTCGTATGCTTTCCTTTATCGGTCAGAGTATTGAGTGCAGGAGTTGGGATGTCATGTTGCAGCTGTACAGGATGTTGGTTAGGCCACTTTTGGAATATTGCATGCAGTTCTGGTCTCCTTCCTATTGGAATGATATTGTGAAACTTGAAAGGGTTCTGAAAAGATTTACAAGCATGTTGCCAGGATTGGAGGATTTGAGCTATAGGGAGAGGCTGAACAGGTTGGGGCTGTTTTCCCTGGAGCGTCAGAGGCTGAGGGGTGACCTTATAGAGGTTTATAAAATCATGAGGGACATGGATAGGATAAATAGACAAAGTCTTTTCCCTGAGATGGGGGATCCCAGAATGAGAGGGCATAGGTTTAGGGTGAGAGGGGAAAGATATAAAAGGGACCTAAGGGGCAATTTTTTAAAGCAGAGGCTGATATGTGTAAGTAATGACCTGCCAGAAGTAGTGGTGGAGGCTAGTATAATTGCAACATTTAGAAGACTAGAAAAAAGTGAGGATTGCAGATGCTGGCGATCAGAGTCGAGTGTGTGGAGGAGAAAAAGCACAGCAGGTCAGGCAGCATCCAAGGAGCAGAAGAATCAAGGTCTTGGGCATTAGCCCTTCATCAGGAATTTCCTGATGAAGAGCTAATGCCTGAAATGTCAACTCCCCTGCTCTTCAGAAGCTGCATGAACCTGCTGTGCTTTTCCACCTTCACACTCTCGACAACATTTAAAAGGCACCTGGATGGGTATCTGATTAGGAAGGGTTTAGAGGGATATGGGCCAAGTGCTGGTAAATGGGACTAGATTAGACTGGAGTACCTGGTCGGCATGGACTCGTTGGGCTGAAGGGTCTGTTTCCATGCTGTACATCTCTATGACCTAAATGGATCAGTATGGTTGAGAATCCAGTGTGGGCTGCAGTTGTGTCCAGTGCCACCACTAGGTGGAACATCATGTGCTAACATAATCAGAACATTGGTTTAAAACTCCATAACAAGGACCAAGGACCTGCTGTGATGTGGTGGTAATGTCCATAGCCCTTAACCGGGAGGTCTGGATTAGCGTCCCACCTGCTGCAGAGGTGTATAATAATACCTTTGAATAGGTTGACCAAGGGAAGCTTCAAGGAAAGCACACTTGTTAGCCAACAATGTGCTCATGTTTGGAATTCTGTAAGGATCATTTAACCTGTATTTTAGCAAATCCTACATAGTTTATGGCCATTCAATTAACCAGCGTTGATCTACCTGAGGGGACAGCTCTGTTTGTCCTGCCTTTACTCAATTTCCACACTCCTTTCAATTTTCTCACAGTGCTGTACTTAGCGGTGTTGAAATCAGTCGCACCTTATTTCATAGTGATTTATTCTGCAATCACTAGCTAGTGCCTGTTCAGTTAAGACATTTTTTAAGAGAGCCACGAAGTCAACTGCCTGCAGCAGGTAGAGATCACCTGACTTCAGTAGTGTCAGTCCCTGATATACCCCACACCCTTCACTGTAACTCTGATATAGCCCACAGTCCTCACTGTAACTCTGATATAGCTCACAACCCTAACCAGAACACTCCAATATAGCCAGCACACCTCACTGTAACACTCTGATATCCCCCACATCCCTGCACCCGTCAGGGTAATAGTGTTATATCCCACTCCCCTCAGTGTAACACTCACATGCAACTTTTAAGATCTAAAGTGTCAACAAAGACAATTATTTCGATATGATGGTGACATTCTGGTCTTGCCCCTGTAGGCTGTATGGTTCCTATTCCAGTTTAGTCAGTGGCAATGTGTCAGAGGCAATGGAAGACTTCACCGGAGGAATTGCTGTCTCTTTGAAATTGAGCTCTGTAACCCCAGATGAGCTGTGGATGTCGATTAAGCGAGCTTTCACCAAGCAGTCACTAGCATCCTGCAGCATCGAGGTAATACCAACACTGTGCTGTTGCTCTCTCACTCCCAATGGGAGGCTCCAATATGGTGTTGCTGAGCAACTCCAGGCCTCAATGACCAGTCTGATGGGAAACTGTTGATTCACTGGATCTTTTCAGGAGATCATGGGGCTTTAACTCTCTGTCGCTGTCCACTGCCCCTCTCACTGGGTTGTAGCTACTGAGGTCAAGGGGAGGTGGTGGCTCAGAGTGCAACAGTTGGGGAATCGGGAGAGAGGGTTATACATAGAAAACGGCAGCTGTGGAGGCTATTCAGCCATTCAAACCTATTTCAGCTATTCATTGTGATCATGGCTGATCATCTGCCTCAGTCCACGGTTCCCACTTTCTCCCTATACCCTTTCATCCCTTCAGCCAGAAGAAACATATCTAACATTTTCTTGGTCTCATCTGCCTTTCTGTGGCAGAGGATTCCATAGTCCTAAACATCTTTAGACAGTGACTTCTGGTTCTGGAGTGTTGGAGAGAGGGAAATTGGTGGAGTAGATTATAGCTTATAGAAAGGGATAGACTCGGTAAAGGTAGGTGGGTAGGCATGGGGATTTTAGTGGAAAGGGTTACTGGGGACTTGGGGTCACACAGGAGACAGAGGGCTTGAAGAGAAATGGATGTTGGGTGTCTAGAAGACAAAGGCACACAGAGAGAGAGAAGGAGAAAGAAAGAGAGAGAGTGTGGAACTGAAGGGGATTGGGGTAGTGGTGAATGAGGAAGGTTTGGGTAGAGAGGGAATCTAAAGGAGGATTGGAGGAAGAGGAGAATGGAGACAGATTCCGAGGAAGTGCTGGGCAGAGTGGGAACTTGAAAAGGGTGGGGTAGAGGGGGTTTGGGAAAAAGGAGTTTGGCATCTGATTGAGAAAGAGGAACTGGGCAGCACGGTGGCTCAGTGGTTAGCACTGTTGCCTCACAGTGCCAGGGACCTGGGTTCAATTGTCGCCTTGGGTAACTGTCTGTGTGGAGTTTGCACATTGTCCCCGTGTCTCCATGGGTTTCCTCCGGATGCACTGGTTTCCTCCCACAGTCCAAAGATGTGCAGGTTAGGTGAATTGGCCATGTTAAAAATTGCCCATAGTGTTCAGGAATGTGTAGGTTAGGTGTATTAGTCAGAGGTAATGTAGAGCAGTAGGGAAATGGGTCTGGGTGGGTTGCTCTTCGGAGGGTTAGCGTGGACTTGTTGGGGCAAATTCACACTGTAGAGATTCTATCTTATTCTGTATAACTGAGGGTGGGTTTGAGGGAAGACAGGATTGGGTGTTTTAGGAGGGAGAGGCTCTGAGGGAGGATATGGGGAAGAGAGGAACCCTGAGGGAATGTTAAAGAGAGGGGGGAAAATGGGGTTTTGGACAGAGAGGGACTCTAAGGGAGAATCAGGGGAAAAGAGGCGCTTTGAGAGGATTGAGCAGAGTGGGGTCCTGAGGGAGAGCTAGGCGAAGAGGGAATTTGGTGTTTGAGGAGAGAGAGGAACCCTGATGGAGACTTCTATGGAGATGCGAATGGGGATTTTGGAGAGAGGGGCTCTGGGGAAAGGTTAGGAGAGAGGGGAATGATGGTTTTGGGAAAAGAGAGGCTCTGAGGAAGGATTAGAGGGAGTTGGAGTAGAGGAAGGGTTGAGGAGACAGGGAGTCTGGCAGAAGGAGCTGAGACATCACCAAAGAGAGATATCAGGGTATGGAGGCTTGAACCTGGAGGGACACCTGGGAAATCAATTTTAGAAATTTGCTCCAGTTGTTTTGTGGGACTCATATTTGGGTCACAACCATTTTCAATCAGGGGACTGGTGGTTACTGATCTGTCCACACCTTCCCATTGAGGCTGGTGATACGGGAACCTCAGGTTGTTCTCATTCCCAAGAATTCTGCAAATAACCCTCTCCTCTGGGTTAGCCAACACGTGGCCTAACCATGAGGGCAGGAGATCCCAAGATCAGGCAAGGTGACCAATTGGATCATTCATAACCCCGTCAAGACATTGTAGGATTAACCATCCTGAGCTGCATGATTACTGTCAGGATCTGGGAGTAGGATCTCGGAGTTTGTTGCTGATTCCAAACCCGTTGTGACAGTGACCTTCTGGGTTTATCCTAGGCTGCCAACCAGGAGGATGTAGAGAAGGACCATGGCCTGGGTCTAATGAAGGCACATGCGTACGCAATCACAGGTGCAGACACGGTGAGTACATCCTCGCTCCTCACTGTTTTGTCAACTCCTCTGACATCAGAGCTCCACTCGTTATTGTCTGTTGGGCGTGTCTGAATTTAATTTTTGCCTAGGTCCTGCCTCCCTGAAACACATCCAATATTCAGCCTCACTTTCCTCTTTGATACTCTTTCTGAATCTCACCTCATTGACGAAGTGCATGGTCTCTGTGATCTCACTGGATCTCAAAGTACCTGGACCTGTTCCTCGTGCTTGCAGAGGGCAGGCCCTTACATATTAATATTTATAGAGGCATTCAAGAGGGCACTGGATGATTAGTTGAATAGAAATAGAAACATTTCTATTCAACTAATGTGATGAGGAAAAGGCAGGAGGCAGGAGGTATTCGAACCAAGCCTAATAGCCTCCTTCTGTGTTATAATAGTTCTGTAGTCCTTGTTCTACCACTGACCCTCATCCACTTGTTTCCATCACTAGGTGAAGTATGATGGCTCCTCAATAAGACTCTTCCGTCTGCGCAATCCTTGGGGTCGCAAGGAGTACAATGGTCCATGGAGTGACAGGTAGGAGGGAGTTCTCTCCCAAAGGTTTCACACACTGCATGAGACAGGTTAGCTATGGCCACTGTAGGCACAGGACCAGAACAGAGACAAACAGAATCTGAGAATTATCAACACTAGCCGAATGATGGTTACCTGCTCCCAAAATCATTTCCGTGGTTATCCGAACCAGATCCCATTGCCAGTGCTATAGTTTTGTGAAGGTTGGATCAGGATCAGCCAGACTTCAAGGATAAGACTCCTTAAGGGCCTAGTTTCTCCAACCAGCAGGGGATCTTGTGCTCCATATTGGTTTAGCCATTTCCTTCTTGGGTGCAGGAGCAACCATAACAGTCCAGAAACTACACATCGTCTCCTCAACATTTTCCGCCCCCATTCACTATCCCATCAAACGTTCCCAGGACAGTGATAGCACAGGTTTGGAAACAGATGAAGGAACAGTACAGGGTTAGATAGAAAATAAAGGTCCCACTACTCTTCTAAACTGCAAGCAAAGCCCAGTCCATACCATCTACATCAAACGCTCAGAAGGGCAGGGAGAACACACAAGGCCAATTACAGACTAAAACTCCCTCAATGTTGTTCCCATTAAACACTCCCAGGACAGGTATTGTCTTTGTGCCTTACTCTGTCAATAAGGAAACATGATTTTGCCACTCATCCTGCAAGTTCTTTCTCAAGAACCCCACCTTATTTCTCACCTGGATTTGGATTTTATGACGTGTTTCAATTTAAACCTTTCAAGATCATAGACAGTGAAGGACCTCAGGCTCATTATTCTGGATTTCCCCCAATATCTGTTGTTCTCGTTCCTGTTTTTGCAGATCCCAGTTGTGGAATGCAGTTAGTGAGAATGAGAAGGCCAAACTGCAGTTGATGATTAAGGAAGATGGGGAATTCTGGTAAGTACTTCACTCTGACTTGCACTGAAAGCACTTTGCTGTAAATCAGAATGGGGGCAACAATGGTCATCAATCAAATATGGCTCCATTTGATTTCCCTGTTGCATTCTCCATGACTAAATTCCAAGTAATCAGAACCTTCCTGGCAACCAATCAGCATCCTTTCCTCAGCACTATAAATTGTTATTCCCTTTCAAATGTGGCATTCTTGTAATTCTGTCCTGATCAGCGAGAGGTGAAAAGTTTCAACAGCCCATGTCTTTGTCTAACATTAAGCAAGAAAGATGACTTCAGCTTTAGCACTGAGATTGTTGTTAATTAATGGGGTTTGGATGGGTTCTGACACTAATTGTTTCCTTGGTTTTTAAAGGAGAACTCTCACTGCCAATAGGGATTTTGCACCACTGCTGGGTACAAGGTGCAGAATAAAGGGAGAATGCAGGAGCCACTTGGTTAGCTTTTATGACCTTTTGCCTTGTGTCTTACCACATTGCCACTACCATCCCCTCTTATACAGGATGCCAGCCAAAATTCTTGCTGAGAACTTCACCCAGATTGAGCTGTGTAATCTGCAACCCCTCTGCCTACACAGCACTGACTGTCTCTGGACCATTACTTCTCACGAGGGGAAGTGGATGGCAGGAATTAGTGCTGGCGGATGCACTAATGAAGGTGAGAGTAGTATTGTCAGAAGCCAGTGTGTCCATTGCCTCCTTAGCCCTGACCTCCCTTACTGACTGGTACTAAATTCTTACAGGCTCCGAAATTCTGGAAAAGAGGCAATTCCCAGGGTGGTGGGCACCAAGGTCAACAAAGCCAAGGGCAGATAAACGAGTATTATTTCAACTGACATGCATCGATTCTCAAGACGTACAGTTCCAAAGTTCCTTATTTCCACAGCGATGTGGTTGACTCTTAAACTTCGAGAGGCGGGAGGGAATGTTGTGGAGAGTTAGGAGTCAGCCCTGGACTGTCTGTTACTAGCTCCCTGACAAACTGGATCCTGGGCCATGTTCACATACTGTGTGGTAGAGCCTAATTTCCAAGAACAGTAGTTAAGACATTGTTGTGGTTCTGTTCGCCGAGCTGGGAGTTTGTGTTGCAAACGTTTCGTCCCCTTTCTAGGTTTGCAACACAAACTCCCAGCTCGGCGAACAGAACCACAACAACGAGCACCCGAGCTACAAATCTTCTCCCAAACTTTTGAGTAGTTAAGACAGGTCTGTGCGTGTTACGATGCAACAGCAATTTGGGTGACGGAGGAGAAGGGAATGGGGCTGTTCACAATGTTCCTGACAGCACAAGAGTAAATAATTTCCAGTTTCACGATCACTTCTTCAAAATCCAAATTATGTAATGGCTGTAGGACAGACAGAGACTGTTCGGTGCATTATATCTACAGCATTTGGTCAATTCCCTTCCTGATATTCTCTAAGGTTTTCCTCGGTAACCCTGCACATTCTTCCTTTTCTGATAAAGACCCAGTTTACATTTTGAAAGCCTCACCTGAACCTGCCTCCCCCACACACTCAGGCAGCACATTCTGCCACCTTCAATAAATTGTGTACATTATGCTCAGGTCCCACTGCTCCTGCACTCCCTTTAGTATCATATCCTTTTATTTATGTTGTCTCTCTTCTGACTGCCTTGCAATTCTCTACACTGAATTTAATCTGCCTCTTAATCATCCATTCCAGCAAGCTGTCTGTGCAATATTCTTTGAGCAAGTTGTGGCCTGTACTCAATTGTGAACACTTTTTTTTCTCAAATGGTATTTTAGAGGAAATTAAATCTCTCTGCAATCAAACCCTGTTGCAGTGAAATGGCGCCCATGTGTGATTAAGAGACTAACTCTAAATAAAAGTCTTGTGCAATAGTTACACAAACACGCACGTTTCTCACATTCAGAATTCACTGGAAATAGTGGGGTGTTGGTAATGTTACTGGATTAGGAAGCCAGCAGCCCAGGTTAATACTTTGTTGATGTAGGTTCAATTCATTTAAACTCAAAAAGTAAATCTGGAGCTTTAAAGCTAACCTCATACCATAACCACAAACATTGATTATTTGTAGGAACCCATTTGGTTCACTCAAGATTTTCAGGGAAAGAAATCTGGCCTACGTGTAACTCCTGATTCACAGCAATGTGGTTGACTTTGCAATGGCCGAGCAAGACAAACAGGCAAAAGTGAGGACTGCAGATGCTGGAAATCAGAGTCTAGATTAGAATGGTGCTGGAAAAGCACAGCCGGTCAGGCAGCATCCGAGGAGCAGGCAAATCGACGTTTTGGGCAAAAGCCCATCATCAGGTCCTGATGAAGGGCGTTTGCTCGAAACGTCGATTTTCCTGCTCTTCAGATGCTGCCTGACCGGCTGTGCTTTTCCAGCACCACTCTAAACAAGACAAACAGTTCAAGGCCACTTGGGGATGGTCAACAAATGTTGACCCTGCCAGCGATGCCCAAGTCCCATGTAAGAATAAAGAACCTCCTTTCCACTCTCTGCTTCTTTCACTTGGGGTCAAAGATCAGGGCTGAAATTCCACACAGAACGAGAGGCCATGAAGAGTCAGAAGGTCATGTGCTTAGTCCCTCTCCCATCATCCAGGCTGATACTTCCTGTGTCATACTGAGGGAATGTAGCAATGGTGAAGGTGCCATCTTTTGGATCATAGGTTCATGGTCCAAGTGGACAGGAAATGTCCCGGCCAATCTTCCTCTTCCAATCCCCAAGCAAAAAGAACAAGTAGACAATTAGAATTATATTGTGCAAAATTGAGCTGCCATAGATTTACATTCCAACAGTGACAACATATGAGATGGGATTAATCACAATTTAAGCTGTTTGCAACATTCTAGCAGACGAACTAGTTTAAAACAGGCAGTGCCAGTTTGATGCTAACTTTGTAAATCATGGGCAGGGAGTGGGGGTGTGGAAGAGAATATGCCTGGGGCAGGGAGTAGTTGGGCACACAACTCCCAAACCAATGAGCCTTACATCAGTGGTGGGTAAGTTGTTCGAGGGGATTCTGAAAGACTAAATCTACATGCATTTGGAAAGGCAAGGACTGATTAGGGACAGTCAGCATGGCTTTGCACAGGAAATTATGACTCATAAACTTGATTGAGTTTTTTGAAGAGATGACTAAGATAGATCGATGAAGGCAGAACGTTTGACATTGTCTACATGGACTTTAGGAAGGCCTTCAACAAAGTTCCACATGGTAGACTGGTTAGAAAGGATGGATCACATGAGATCCAGGGAGAGCTAGCCAATTGAATACAGAGTTACCTTGATGCTAGGAGATAGTGTGTGCTGGTAGAGGGTTGTTGTTTAGACTGGAGACCTGCGACCAGTGGTGTGCTGCAAGGATTGGTGCTGTGTCCATGGTCATCATTTATATAAGCGATATGAATGATAATACAAAAGGCATGGTTACTAAATTTGCAAATGACACCAAAATTGGTAATATAGCAGAGACTGAAGATTCTTAGAGTTCAACAGGAACTTGATCAACTGAACCAGTCAGCTGAGGAATGGCAGATGGAGTTTAATTTATATAAATGTGAGAGCAGATCTTACACAGTTACTGTAGGACCCTGTGGACTGTTGTCGATCAGAAACACTTAGGCTGCAGGTACATAGTTCCTTGAAAGTGGCATCACAAATAGAAAGGGTGGTGAAGGCAGCATTTGGCATGCTTGCTTAATCAGTCAGGAGTACAGAGGTTGGGACATCATGTTACAGTTGTACAAAACACTAGTAGGACACATTTAGAATAAATTTGGTTGCCCAATTATTAAAATGGAAAGGGTGCAAAAAACATTTACAAGGACGAGGGTTTGAGTTATAAGGAGAGGCTTGGTACGCTGGGACTTTCTTCCCTGGACTAGAGAAGGTTGAGGGACAACATTACAGTGGTTTATAAAATTGTAAAGGGCATAGATAAGGCAAATAGCCATGGCCTTCTTCTGAAGATAGGGGAGTCCAAAACTAGAGGGCATAAGTTTAAGCAGAGAGGCAAAAGGTTAAAAGGGACCCGAGGGGCAACTTTTTCAAATGAGAATAGTGCATATATAGAACAAACTGCCAGAGGACGTAGTAAAGATGAGTACAATTACAACATTTAAAAGAAAATTGGACAGGTACATGACTAGAAAAGGTTTAAAAGGATATGGGCCAAATGCAAGCAAATTGGACTACAGAGGAACCTCGATTATCCGGCATACGGTTAACCGAATTTCGGATTATCCAGACAAAATCGCAACGTCTGAGAGCTTGGCTAACAATGTTATCGAGGTTCCTCTGTAGTTCAGTTTAGAAAACCTGGGCGGCAAGGAAGAGTTGGACCAAAGAGTCTGTTTCTGTGCTGTTTGACTCTAGATGCTCGTGGTAATGTCACTGAACTAGTAATCCAGCATCCCAGGTTAAGATTTTGGGGGCACGGATTCAAATCCTGCTGACTGGTGATGAAATTGGAATTCAATTTTAAAAATCTGGAACAAAGAGTTCATCTAATGGCAACTTGTTGGTTTTTTTTAAAAAACTATCTGATTCACTAAAGTCCTTTAGGGAAAATAATCTGCCATCCTTACCTGTTCTGGCCTACATGTGACTCCAGATGTACAGCAATGGGTTGACTCTTAAGTGCCCTCTGAAACTGCCAAACAAGGGCAACTAGGGCTGGGCAATAAATGTCAGCCAGTGATGCCCTCATCATGTGAACAATTATAAAACAAGATTAATCTGCCACCAATACAATCTTGAGCACCGAATTCCAGAGTCCACCCACTTGCAGCATCTCCCTTTACAGTCCCTGTTGACTGAGTGCTCTTTTTGGATTTCTCTTCCCCCCCCTCCAAACCCAATCCCCAACAAACACAGACACATTCTCGACAAACCCTCAGTACAGATTGAGACTATTCGAGACGGACGATGATCCAGATGATGAGGAGCTTAGCTGTACAATTGCTGTTGAACTTCTGCAGAAATTTGGTCGCAAGAAAGATAAGATCGATTTCTACTACATTGGCTTCTACATCTACGCAGTGAGTGAACGAGCGATACGTTATAATAATTTGGATTGATCTGGTGACTATGTGATCGACATCACGCAGAGTCTAATATCATGTAAATATGTCACCACATGGAGCTGCATAACCAGATGGGCCAGCACACAGGGGCATTGGCATTTTATACCAGGGCTTCTCAATGTGGTATTGAGGGTCGAAAATTAAAATCTATCACCACCACCCTGTTGCTCCTACATCTTTCCATGATCTGTTTACATATTTGCACCTCTGTCTCACATTCACTGTTGGGAGGCTTGGAGTACAGCCCCAACATTGTTACTGCACCCTTCCTATTTCTGAGCTCTGCCTATATTGCCTCACTGCTCGAGTCCTCCAACGTGCCCTCCTTCAGCATAGCCGTGACATCCTCTCTGACCAGTAATGCAACTCCTCCACCCCTTTTACCTGCCAGTCTATCCTGCATGAAGGATTGATATCCTGGGATGTTTAGCTGCCAATCATGCCTTCCCTCAACCAAATCTCAGTAATAGCAATAATATCATGCTCCCAGGTACTAATCCAAGTTCATCCACCTTACCTACTATACTTCTTGCATTAAAACAAATGTACCTCAGACCATCAGACCCTTTGCATTCATCACCTGCTCCATGCCTTCTCTTCCCCTTAGTCATGCTGACTTCATTATCTAGTTCCTTACAGGCTTTAGTTTCTGCTTTCTTACTGTCTTCTTACTTCTTTTGGTTCCCAATCCCCTGCTACATTAATTTAAACCCTCCCCAACAGCATTAGCAAAAGCACCCCCAAGGATATTGGTTCCAGTCCGGCCCAGGTGGAGACCATCCAATTTATAATAATTCCACCTCCCCAAGAACCAGTCCCAATGTCCCAAAAATCTGAACCCCTCCCTTCTGCACCATCTCTCAAGCCACGCATTCATCCTGCTTACTCTATCATTCCTACTCTGACTAGCACGTGGCACTAGTAGCAAAACTACCTCTGAGGTCCTATTTTTTAACTTGGTTCCTAACTCTCTAAATTCTGCTTTTTTTTTGACTTGTATCGTTTGTGCATATATGCACCACGACAACTGGCTATTCACCCTCCCCCTTGTGAATGTTCTGCAACTGATCCGAGAACATCCCTGACCTGTGCATCACCTGGGAGGTATCATACCATTCAGGAGTCTCATTTTCGACCACAGAACTGTCTATCTACTCCCTTTGCAATTGAATCCCCTATGACTATCGTCCTTCCACTCTTTTTCCCGCCCTTCTGAACAGCACAGCCACGGTGCCAGGATGCTACCTTCCCCTGGTGAGCCATCTCCCCCAACTGTATGGTATACCTATTTTGGAGGGAGATGACTGCAGGGGACATCTGCACTGCCTTCCTGCTCTTTCTCTGCCTTTTGGTCACCCATTTCCTTTCTCCCTCAGCAATCCTAATATGCAGTGTGACCAACTCACTAAATGTGTTATTCACAATCCCCACAGCATTGTGTATGCTCCAAAGTGAGTCCATCCACAGCTCCAGAGCCATCATGTGATCTAACAAGAGCTGCAACTGGACACACATCCTACACGTGAAGGAGCCAGGGACATCAGCTGAATCCCCGAGCTCCCACATTGAGCAAGAGGAACAAACCATGGGTCTGAGATCTCCTGCCATTTTTAATCTTAAATTTAACTTTAGTCTTAGCTGAGGTAAACAAAAAAGGAAAGTTTTTACCAAATCTCTCGATAAAATAATAAAACAAAAAGGAAATAGGAAAACTTTACTTGATCAACTCAGCACAGAGTCCCTTTTTTTTAGTTAGGGGAGGAAGGAGGGTGGAAGACAGTACACATTTGGTGTCTCGGGTTCAGCCACTACCCAAATAAAACTGTTTCACTCACATTCCCAGCAGCCCTCTGGTCCTCACTCTCACCTCTTGACATCATCTGGATTACTACTCCACTGATATTACCATTACACCATCACCTCCCGGATGCACCAGACTTAAGGAGAAAGTGAGGTCTGCAGATGCTGGAGTATCAGAGCTGAAAATGTGTTGCTGGAAAAGCGCAGCAGGTCAAGCAGCATCCAAGGAGCAGGGGAATCGACGTTTCGGGCATAAGCCCTTCATCAGGAACGAGGAAAGCTTTCCTCATCCCTGATGAAGGGCTTATGACCGAAACGTCGATTCTCCTGCTCCTTGGATGCTGCTTGACCTGCTGTGCTTTTCCAGCAACACATTCTCAGCACCAGACTTAAGCCCTGGTGATTGGAATAGCAAGATATGACGAATGGTCAAACTCAACTTTTTAACCACAATTACCTCTGATCAGAGGTAATTAGAGTTAAACAGAGAGTAATCCAAATTTGTAGATAATATTTGATTAGGAGGGACACAGTAACAAAAATAAAAAGTCCTGAGAGAGAAATGAGGAAAATTTCTGTTTCTCTCCTGGGGTCAGGATGAGAATTTTTTTTCTCTTAGAGGGTCATAAGTCTGTGGAATTCTTTCCCAAAGAGGGGAGGCAGGTTCATTGAATATCTTTATTGCAGAGGTAGATAGATGCTTGACTAACAGGGGATCAGTGGTTATCGGGGATATCCAGGCAAGTGGGGTGTGGCCATGCCAGTTTTAATGGCAGAGCAGATTTGAGGGGCTGATTAGCCAACTCCTATGATAGTGAGCATGAAGTTCCAAACATGCATCAACAGATTATAACAGCAACCTGTGCCCCTTGTAATTGACCCCTCCATTCTGGGAAAATGCCTCATACTTTCCACTCTATCCATGCCATTCACAATCTTATAAACTTCTATCAGGTCGCCCCTCAACCTCCTGCGTTCCAGTGAAAACAAACCCAATCTATCCAACCTTTCTTCATTATTAAAATCCCCCATACAAAGCAACATCCTAATAAACCTTCTCTGTACCCCCTCCAAAGCATCCAAATTCTTCTGGTAGTGTGGTGACCAGAATTGTACGCAATATTCTAAGTGTGGCCTAACTAAAGTTCTATAAAGCTGCAACATAACTTGTCTATGCTATACTCAATGTCCTTTTCAATGAAGACAAGTATGCCAAATGCCTTTTTTACTACCTTACCTGCGCTGCCACCTTCACTGCTGTCGATCTGCACACCCAGAGCCCTCTGCATATTAATAATCCTAAATGTGATGGAATATTCCTCACTTGTCTGGATGAGTGTAGCTCCAATATTACTAAAAAGAAACTTGACATCATCTAGGACAAAGCAGCCCACTTGATTGGCACCACGTCCACAAACATCCACTCCATCCACCAACACTCAGTAGGAACAGTGTGTACCATCTACAAGATGTACTGCAGCAATGTTTCAAAGATCCTTAGACAGCACCTTCCACAACCACGACAACTTCCATCTAGAAGTCAGAAGATACATGGAAACACCACTCCTGCATGTTCCCCTCACAAGTAACTCACCATCCTGTCTCGTTTTTCCTTCACTGTCCCTGGGTCAAAATACTACAATTCCCTCCAAAACAACAATGTGGGTTTACCTACAGCATTTGAACTACAGCACTTTAAGAAAGCAGCTCAAGGACAAGGAGGGACAGGCAAAAAATGTTGGTTCAGTCGGTGACTTCCATGAATGAATAAAAAGCAAGCATATGCCTGGATATTGTCTCAACAAAGACTGCTGCAAGACAGAGTGGAGAAAATGAGGCTACAATTGTGTAGAGCCTCAGTCAGACACCATCTGAACACCTCACTTCAAGACTGATGCACTGCTTTGAATGGGATACAGCCCAGATTCAAGAGAAGGATTCAGTGTTCAAGGTTTTATTTATGTGGGTGGGCCACACAAATCTGGCTTGTATCTCCTCCAGTTTGTAACAATTTAAAAGACTCAGTGGGATTGAGAGGCAGGAACTATTTCCTTTCTGGCAAGAGCTATGACTATCACAAAATTGGAACTGGCCCATTTTGGAGGAAATTAGGAAGCAGCTTTCATAGGAAAAGGTCTATGGGGTCCTCCTCCAGATGCTTGCGAACACTCAGAAAAAGTTGAGAGCTTTGTTGAAGAAAGTTGTTAGATATTTATTTGATGAAAACATCAAAGGTTACACCACAGTGAGACCACTAGCAAAACAGGCTCGAGGGGCTCAATAGCCTCCTCCTCTGTCTGTGTACTGATGAGGAAGTTTCACAGATGGAATTTGTGTGCAAAATCAGGACACTGACATCATTGTGTTTCTCTTGCAGGTCCCTCAACGGGTACGTATGCAGCTACCCTATTACAAGGAGAATTACAGAAGTTACAGCTGAGAGGAAGACCATTCAGCCCACTGGGTCTGTGCTGACCCTTTCCAAGAGAACTGCAGCGAGTCCCACTACCTGTGTCCCTTTTCGTGTAACCCTGCAAATCTCTCTACTTTTGAATATGTGTCCAATTCTCTTTTGGGAGCCAATGATCGAAGCTGCCTCCATTATGTTCTCTTGCACAGCATTCTAGATCCTAACATGTCACTGTGTGAAATGTTTTGTCTCAAGAAATGTTACAGTGTAGGAGGAGGCCTTGCACAGAAATGTTACAGTGTAGGAGGAGGCCATTTGACATTTTATGTCTCTACTAGCTCCCTGTGCATCTTAACTTGATGCCAATCTCCCACCTTTTCCCTGTAACTTTGCATGTTGTTTTCATTTAAATAAGAGTCCCAGATCCCTCTTAAAAGTTTCCACATTTCCAAACCCAGACCACTCACTGTCTGAAAATGTTAGTTTCTCACCTCATAACTGCTTTTGAAATCATTAAATCTGTGCCGTCTAGCTCTTGATCTTTTTAGAAGCAGGAATAGATTTGCCCATATACTCTAACCAGCCCCCTCATGATCCTGAAGACATTTACCACTTGTCCTTTGTTCTGGAACCCTGCGAATGGCAACTTTATGAACTCCTCCAATCTTTGTTGAAAATAATTAATAAATCTGGTTATCCTCTCTCACTCGTACACGTTAATATTTCAAGTCTGATATGACACTTCTTTGGAACACAGAACACACCTGACACAGTTCCAAAAACAATTATTCCAGACTCGAAACATTAACTCTTATCCCTCTCTCCACAGATTCTGCCAGGCCTGCTGAGATTTTCCAGTAATTTCCTTGTTTGGTTTAGATTTCCAGCATCCAAAGTATTTTGCTTTTATTTAGCACAAATAATCTTTCCATTTTGGGTCGTCAATTCTTAAGAGTTCTTTTCGCTGTTGCAATTTCAAGGCCCTCTTCATGGGTCTTATGGTGTGTGGAAGGGATTTGAAGTGTGCATCTTAGTATGCAAACACTTTCTCAGTTAAGACTGAAAGTAAAAATCTCAGTAAGCTAACAGGTCTCTAACTCATCTTTGACTCATGTCATTCATTCATGGGATATGGGCATCACTGGGTGGCCATCTCTAATTGCCCAGATGGCAGTTAAGCATCAACCCCATTCATCCCTAAAGGGCATCAGTGAACCAGATGGATTTTTATGACAATCAACAATAGTCATGAGATCACCAAAACATCAGACCAGCTTTCTTCCAGTATTTACAGAATTCAAAGTTCATCGTCTACCATAGTGGGATTTGAACCCATGTCCCCAGGACAACTACCTGACGTTCTGCATTGATAGTCCAATGACATTACTATTGCCTCCCCACCAGCCAATGATACCCAGCTTCCTTTTGTATGCCCACTGGCACCACACCATTCCAAGCGTCTGTCCAGTGCAGAACCCATATCATGAGCTTTGTTGTGAGCTGATTGGCAGCAAGTGCCCTCACTATTGTGGTACTAGGTTTTGAAAGGATCTATCCGTAACTTGGTGTCATGGAACATTTTAAAACCAGCCCGATATCAAACAAACCTTCTCTGTCTTCTCCATCTCAATTAAACAAACTGACCAAAAAGCAAGGTAGCTGATCAAAGTCAAAGAAATATAATGGCTCAGTGAAGTTAACTAAACAAGGCGTGAATGAGTTGGGGCTTGTGCTGCAGTTTTTTCAGTGACAGGAATACAGGAATGGGAGTGAGGTAGCTTGTAATCACATGCTCCGCTGTAATGAATTGACTCACTCTCACTCATTTCCATCAAGTTTCAGAATCAGCACTCCCGTTTTGGCAAAAAGTTCTTCCGTAGGTACCGACCGGAGTTTGACTCGGGCAATTACATCAACAGCCGTTCAGTGGCGAGGCGGCTGCAACTCCCTCCTGGCGAGTACGTCATTCTGCCCACCACCTTCAATAAAAACGAGGAGGGGGAGTTCTTTCTGCGGATCTTTGCAAAGAAGAACAACGTCTCCAGGTATAGCATCGGGGCTGGCCATTGAACTTATGGGGGATGGAGTCATTTCTCACTCTGATCCCAACCTCTGATCAACTCAACATCCACTGTTCAATAAGAATCTCACATTTCAATATTCATATACCTCCAGGGTGTAATAGAGTTCACATTTAAAAACTCCTGTCTATGGGTGCATGATGTTAATATCACTAGATGCAATATCTGTCATGGATCACATAATCTGGAATGAAAAACTCATCTCAGTGACAGTGATCATGAAACTATGATCAATTGCCCTAAACCCCATGTGGTTCACCAGTGCTCTTCATACAAGCAAATCTGCCATCTTCACTTGGTCTGGCCGACACATAACCCCAGACCCACAGTATTGGGGTGGACTTTTAACTGCCCTCTGAAATAGCCTAGAGAGTCACTCAGTTGCATTCTAGCGCATGGCTCATTGCTATCTTCTCCAGGTCAATTAGGGATATGCCATATATGCCTCACCAGTGACCCATTAATATATGTGGCCTCCAGTTCATGAAAGTAACCCCATTTAGGGTTATCAGTTAGGACTATTAGTGCAACGTGTTGTGTGGACTGGAAGCTGTGAATATTAGCACTCAGGGCCTGTTCTTTGCGGACAGAAAGAACATGCAAATGCTTTGCACCAGTTTCAACTAACAAAATAGGGGGCAGCCATTTACTGGTTGATTTATCAGGCTAATGCCTTAACTAATCAGAACCAAACTGTCTGATTTAAAAATTTAAATAATGGCTGACAATTAACTGTCAATCATCATTAGTTGTAATTTCTCCACAGCAACATCTCAACCAGCATCTACTTGCCTACCAATTAGCTGTCTCCTCTCATACAGTATAAATGTTAATGGGTATTCCTGCGAAGTGTCCTGATGAGTACAAGATGAAAAGCTTCAACAAAATACTCAAGTTTATTTTGTTTATGAAGCAGTTTTAGAAATTCATACAATCACATGACTAATGCAATATAGTGAATTTCTTTCAAATAATAAATCTGCTGTTCCTTTACTCATCAGTATTTATTTTTTTTTCCCAGGGAGAACAGCACCACCACTTCTGCCTTTAACCCAGAGGTAATTGTAATAGACAATAAGCTGTTTAGGTACTTGAGTCAACATCTCTGTAAACACTCTGAGGATAGGTACAGCATTAGGGGTAGATACAGAATAAATAACCCTCCAAATTATCCCATTAATCTGCTTAAACCCGAATCATGACTATAAGGGACCAATTTCCCATATTGCACTGAAATATATAGCACCAGTTTCTTGATCGCTAAAAGTTTGAATATTCTATGACTGTTAATACTTATGACCGCTGGCTTTTGCAAGTCGAGATGGACCAACCAGATTCTGTTCATGCTGAGATACCTGGGCCTGCACTGACTGACCACTGGCAGAGTGTGGGGTTGGTAGCTACATCCAGATCTGGTGCAATGCAAGTGCGACACTGCGGAGACACTACCAGCTGACCTTTTTCTCTAACCATTGGGGGCTGGTGGCAGTAAGAGGGCTTATAATAGCTCTTAAAAGACAAAATCTTGTGGGTAACCTGAATTTTAACTTGAGGCAATTTCTGAAACAATGGCAGTTCTGTGCACACCTTCTGTACACACAAATTGCACAGGCTGATTCCTCATCACATTCACGCATGCCTCTGTACTTTGGACTTGATTTGACTTCAAATTCTGCCTCTTCCATATTCTAGGTCAACTGGACAGAGGTTGATGTTGACAACAAGAGCGCACTGAACGTGCTGAAAGATGCTGTAAGTGAGGTATGTGTTTCTCTGTGGAGGTGACTGTCAGCTCCTTCATAAAACTTCAGTCATGAGTCACTGCTCACTGATTGTGGGTTAATTTTCGGGCTGGATCTTACTGCTTATTGTTGGGCTTATTGTGATCTCTCTATTTCTCTCTTACAGACTGACACCTTAAGTGCCTCAGAGTTCATGGAGCTCTTCAATTCAGGTCTGTCAAACCTCAAAATCCTGTGAGTGAATGACGCACCCTCCCTTTCAGCCAACACAGTGGAGTGACCTGTCCTCTGACCAATAGCATAAGCGAGTGACCCATCTTCTGGCCAATTGTATGAGCAAGTGACTGGCTTTCTGTACAATAGCGTCTGTGAGTGTCCTGTTCTCTCCCTAAAACTTGAGTCGAGTCATCAGCCTTCTGACTAATAGCAGAAGTGAGTGATTGACCTTCCAGTCAATAGTGCGAGTATGTGGAGAGTTCTAAAAACTACCACTCTAGGACTGAGTGCCTGTAGTTGGCAGACAAGAAAAATCTAAATTTCCTCTTTTTGTACAAATCTAATTTTGCTTCTAATTTTTAGTTAACATATAACTGAAACTTATCATTTAAACTCTCTTGTTTCCAGCTTTAAGCTGTGTTTTAGGAGGAGCAGTTGGGATTAAATAAAGCAGCTCAACAGATTCCTCATTAAGCAGGTCAGAGGGCCCCTATGTGTTAGGTCATAAGACCAACAGAAATAGGGACAGAAGTAAACTTTTCAATCTCTCGAACAATCGCTATCATTCATTGGAGTCAAATTCCTGGGAGTTACGATCATCAACAATCAGTCCTGGTCCACCCATGTTGGCAGTATGGTCAAAAAAGCACAGAAACACTTCTACTTCTTCAGGAAGCTAAGGAAATTCAGCATATCCACGAAGGCACTTATAATTTTTTTTTTTACAGATGCACCCAGATAGGGTGTATCACAGAGGAAAATGGCAACTGTTCTTCCCAAGATCAAAAGGAACCACAGAGAGTCATGAACACAGCCCAGTCCATCATGCAAATCAGTCCCATCCACTGACTTCATCTATACTTCCTGCTGCATCAGGAAAGTACCCAATGTAATGAAAGATCCCTTCTACCCTGGTTATACTCTCCTACACCCTCTTCCATTGGGCAGAAGATATAAAATTTTGTATATACGTACAAACAGATTCAGGCTTCTTTCCTGCTGTTATCAGATTTTTGAATGAACCTCTTTAATGTTAATGCTGATCTCTCTGCACCTTTTGAGCAACTGGAACATTGCATTCTGCACTCTATTCTGTTACCCTCATGCACTTGTATAGTACAATCTGCCTGTAAAGCATGTAAGACAACACTTTCCACTCTACCTCAGTACACTGACAGTAATAAATCACATCAAATCAAAAAATTCCTTATCTCCACTTTCTGCCCTTTCCATGTAACTCTTGATTCCCTTGCTGATCGAGAATCTCAGCACAAGGATTCTGCCCCCACCTCTCTGTGAGGCAAGAAGTTCCAATGACTCTCAATCCTCTAACTGAAGGTATTCCTCCTCATCTCACGTCTTCAAAATGGTGCCCCTTTATCCTGAGACTATGCCCTCAGGTCCTAGTATCAGATTATGTTAAATAGCTAACATAGTGTGACTTTGGACTTGAGTACAACTTACAATAGAGTACTGGAGTGGTTATAAATGGAATTAAGGGAAGAAGGGAAATAGATGCTCCGTTGCTTTTGCTTTTCCTAGTTATTTCAGCCTCCAGGAAGTTGATTCTTAACGTGCTACAGAAGAGGAAACTTGTTATTTGGTGAGTATCTGGTAAGTAACCAAGATTTATTCTGTTCCTAAGGTTCAACATTGAACTACAACAGGTGTAAAGTTAATAACATATATTAAAACATAAGTAAATGTAGAATTGAATAAATTAAGTAGAAAACATTAAGGATGGCAGTAAAGATTTAGTGTCACAGGGGCAGCACATGAAAGCTCCTGGATGCTCGTCTGATCCAGGGCAAACGTTTGAAGTTCGATCAGTTTCAACTCTATACAAGCTGGACACTGAACTACGGATGGTGTGCTTTATCAGGAATGGGAAGCTTTCTGATTTCTACGTTCCAGGAAGTTGGGTTATCTGATTTTGTCTATTTAAGGCCTGAAGAGTAACTGCAACTGAAAAAAAGATAAGGGGGTCTTAAGGCTAAGAGCACCAATCTCAGCCTTTCAAATTGCTAAACAAGTCGGAGGTTCTTTCAGTTTGGAAGAGAGAGAGGGCTGCAGAGAGGATGAACTGACCATGGCAAGGGAAGTCACTCAAGAAGTAAGGAGGAATGTAGTGGTAATAAGGGATAGTATAGTGGGGAATTGACACTGTCCTCCGTTGCAAACAGCAACATTCCAGACAGCTGTGCTGAATGCTCAATGCCAGGATTCAGGACATCAGCTCAAAAGGAACTTACAGTGGGAGATGAAGAATCCAGTCATTGTGATCCATGTAGTTATTGACAACACAGGCAAGGAGGTGCTGCATAAACTGTATATGGAGCTACACACCAAATTAAGAACAGAACCTCAAAGGTCATAATGTCTACATTATTACCTGAGGCACGTGCAAACTGGCACAGGGAAAATCAAGATTGGGAGACACATTCCTCCCTCTATGACTGGTGTAGAATAGGTCACCAGTACAGGAGAAAAGGATGATCTGTACCATTAGGAATGTCTTCCCCTGATTCATGCTGGGGCCAGTGTTCTTGGCAATCATATAACTATAGAAATAAAGATGATTTCAAATTAAATGAGCGCAAGGGATCAAATTTAGAAGATGCAGTAAATGAAAGAGTTGTCAAGGCCAAAGAGAAACGTATTCATATGGAAAATGATAATCAGACTGTAACAAGAAAGGACAGAATGAATCTAAGTGTCAATCAGCAAAAAAGACCCAGAATATGCAAAAACATTAAAAGAACAAACTAATGGCTCTGTATTTGAACACACATTGAATTCAAAACAAAATAAATGAACTGACTTCAGAAATAGAAATTCATAAGTATGATCTGGTAGTCATTTACAGAAAGTGGCTGCAGGACAACATGACTTGGGACTTGCATATTGAAGAGAACAGGGAATTTAGAAGCAACAAGATA
The DNA here is from genome assembly GCF_020745735.1 of Hemiscyllium ocellatum. Taxonomy (NCBI): domain Eukaryota; kingdom Metazoa; phylum Chordata; class Chondrichthyes; order Orectolobiformes; family Hemiscylliidae; genus Hemiscyllium; species Hemiscyllium ocellatum. Next base: position 12,192,622 of record NC_083447.1, on the reverse strand, counting down.
CTAGGAAAAGGGAAAGGTGTGGCTCTGTTAGTTAATGATGGTTTAATAGTATAGAGAAGGCTTGCCTAATTAGGGAAACAAGGACATGGAATAGGTTCAGGTAGTAATGAGAAATGATTAAGATACAATGTTATGGCTTTATGCATGGGAAATCATATCTCACAAATTTGATTGAGTTTTTTGAAGTAACAAAGAGGATTGATGAGGGCAGAACAGTAAATGTGATCTATATGGACTTCAGTAAGGCATTCAACAAGGTTAGATCTCATAGAATACAGGGAGAACTCACCATTTGGATACAGAACTGGCTCAAAGGTAGAAGACAGAGGGTGGTGGTGGAGGGCTGTTTTTCAGACTGGAGGCCTGTGACCAGTGGAGTGCCACAAGAATCGGTGCTGGGTCAACCACTTTTCATCATTTATATAAATTATTTGGATGTCAGCATAAGAGGTATAATTTGCTGATGACACCAAAATTGGAGATGTAGTGAACAGCGAAGAAGGTAACCTCAGATTACAATGGGATCTTGATCAGATGGGCCAATAGATTGAGAAATGGCAGATAGAGTTTAATTTAGATAAATGTGAGGTGCTGCGAAAGCAAATCTTGGGTGTTATACACTTAATGGTAAGGTCCTAGGGAGTGTTGCTGAACAAAGAGATCTTGCAGTGGAGGTTCATAGCTCCTTGAAAGTGGAGTCGCAGGTAGAGAGGATAGTGAAGGCAGCATTTGATATGCTTTCCTTTATTGATCAGTGTATTGAGTATGGGAGTTGGGTGGTCATGTAGCATGGTTAGGCCACTGTTGGAACATTGCGTGCAATTCTGGTCTGCTTCCTATCAGAAAGATATTGTGAAACTTGAAAGGGTTCAGAAAAGATTTACAAGGATGTTGCCAGGGTTGGAGGATTTGAGCTACAGGGAAACGTTGAATAGGCTAGGGCTGTTTTCCCTGGACCATCGGAGGCTGAGGGGTGACATTATAGAGGTTTATAAAATCACGAGGGGCATGGATAGAATAAATAGACAAAGTATTTCCCCTGGGGTGGGGGAGTCCAGAACTAGAGGGCATAGGTTTAGGGTGAGAGGGGAAAGATATAAAAGACACCTAAGGGGCAACTTTTTCATGCAGAGGGTGGTACATGTATGGAATGAGCTGTCAGAGGAAGTGGTGGAGGCTAGTACAATTGCAACATTTAAAAGGCTTCTGGATGGGTATATTACTAGGAAGGGTTCAGGGGGACATAGGCCAGGTGCTGGTAGGTGGGATTAGATTGGGTTGGAATATCTGGTCAGCATGGATGAATTGGACCAAAGAGTCTATTTCCGTGCAGTACATCTCTATGACTCTACTTGTGAAGTGATGTACAGGTCCTTTAACAGTAACCACACTACAGGGTGCAATATAAAAGGAAGAAATAATAAGTGCTTAAACAAAGACTGGGACTTTGATTGTTGGTAAATGACTTGGATGAAGGTTTGGAAGATATGTAGCTAAACTTTCTTATGACATACAAATAGATAGGAAAGTAGTTTGTGAAGACAACGTAGGGAGGCTACAAAGTGATATAGAAAAATCGACATTTAAGGGCTTTTGCTGCTTCTCGGATGTTGCCTGACCTGCTAAGCTTTTGCAGCACCACACTCTCGAATCTAATCTCCAGTCCTCACTTTCGCCTACATGATGTAGATTGGTGAAGTGAGTGGGGGAAAAAGATGTGACAATGGAGAACATATACGAAGGATACTATTAAGCTAGACAGGGTTCAGAAGACACTTACCAGTATGTTACCAGGTATGGACCGTTTGAGTTATAACGAAAGGTTGGCTGGGCTCCGACTTTTTTTCCATTGGCGCATGGGAGGTCGAGAGATGACTTTCTAGAAGTTTATAAAATCATGAAGGGTATAGATAGGGTTAATGGTAGGCGTCTTTTCCCTCGGAAGGAGGATTTCAATACTAGTAGGCATATTTTAAGGTGAGAGGAGAGAGATTTAAAAAGACATATGGGGAAATTTTTTACGCAGAGGATGGTTTGCGGATGAAATGAATTTCCTGAGGAGGTGGAGAATGTGGGCACAGTTACAACTTTTAAAAGACATTTGGGTAAGTACATGAATAAGAAAGGTCTGGAGGGAGATGGACCAAGAGCAGGCACGTAGGGACTAGTTATTTTGGGATTATGTTCGGCATGGACTAGTTGGACCTAAGGGTGTATTTTCATGCTATATGACTCTATAGCTGGGAAAATGTGAAGCTATTCATTTTGTGAGGAAGAATTAAAAAAGCATTAATATCTAAATGGTTGAGAGATTGTAGAGTTCTGAGATGCAGATGAATCTGGGTGTCCTAATGCATGACTTGTCTTAAGATTAGTATGTAGAATTGCAAGGGGAAGTGAACAGAAAAATAGAGACAATATGCTTCAGTGATACAGGACACTGGTGACACATTTGCAATACTATGTACAATATTAGTCATATTATTCCAGGCAAGATGACAATGCATTGGAAGCAATTCAGAGTAGACTTGCCAGGTTATCCCAAGGTTTGTTGGAATGGGCAAATTATCTTATGAGGAATGGTTGGACAGGCTAAGCTGATATCTGCTTGAGTTTAGAAGTATAAGAGGTGACCCGATTGAAATCTAAAAGATCCTGAGGGATGTGGACAGGATAGATGTGAAGAGGATGTTTACTCTAATGCAGAAATCTAGAACCGGGCTTAAATAGTTGAACAGCTTAAAAATTAGGCATTGCACATTTAAACCAAGAATGAGGTAAAGTGTCTTCTCTCAGAAGGTGCAGTCTCTTTGCAATCCTTGCTAAATAGAAGTGGAAGCAGAGTGTATTAACATTTTTAAGGCAGGGGCAATGGATTCTTGTTAAAGAACGGGGGCGGGGGGGGGGGATGAATGTTTATCGAGAGAAAACAGAAAACAGAGTTGAAGTTACAATCAAATCAGCCATAATCTTATTGAATGGTGGTGCAGGCTGAAGAGGCTGAATGACCTGCTTCTGCTCCTTGTTTGTATGTTTGGTAAAAGATTTTTTAACTTCATTTTTAACAAGTTTGGCTCTGATTTGTTTGTTGATCTTTGATTTCTCACCCACAATTACAGTTTGGTACTGTACAGTTCCCAATTGTCTGGTGTGAGAGAGCTATTGAATGACCTTTAGTACGGACAGCAACAAGGTAACTGATAGCTGGTTTTACTGAGTCACATTTGAGACCAGAAACAAGTGCCTGTGAACATACAGGATGCCCCAGAGTACAGGAATCACCTCCACCCAAAACTTACCCCACATGATTAGACCAGCCACTGCATAGGAATGCATTTGTCACCCAGTTCCCCCAGGCTCTGTTGACTGTCCAGCTGTGTGTGTGTATGGGGGATATATCCTGACCAGGCGCTTATTTCTGGGGTATGAATAATAACTTTCACTATGAGCAGCACTGTGGCTCAGTGGTTAACACTGCTGCCTCACAGCGCCGGGGACCCAGGTCCAATTCCAGCCTCAGGAGACTGTCTGATGGAATTTCCACATGCTACTCATGTCTGTGTGGGTCTCCTCCCATAGGCCAAAGATATACAGGTTTGATGGATTGGCTGTGCTAAATAGCCTAGGGATGTGTAGGTTCGGAAATGCAGAGGTACAGGGAGAGGGTAGGAGGGTGAGTCTGGGTGAGATGTCCTTCTGAGTCTCAGTGCGGACTTGTTGGGCTGAATGACCTGTTTCCACACTGTAGGGTTTCTATTAAACTTCTCCCCCTGTTCCCTCAGACAGCCTAAAGCAACGACAAAAAAGCCAAACAATGATCTATCCATTTACTGATACCAACAATCTCTTGATGATTGTCAACTTATTTCTACAAGTTACAATAATCATTCCACTTTGTTTAACATTATACTTTTATTGACTGATACACATATTTTAATCAATGTTATCTGTTAATTTTTGTTTGAATAAATTTGAGATATCACTACTCGTGTACATGCCTCGATGTCAGAAAGTTCAACCATAGGTTCAAACTAATTGGTTTCTAAAAATAATTATTTCATTGCCTTTCTACCTTGCTTTGCTTTTCTCTTTTTGTGTCTGTCCCTTTCTTTATCTGTCTTTGTCTTCCTGACTCTTCCTCATCGTTGTCTGGCTGTTCAATTGACTTGATCATTGGTTACCTTCATTGGTTTCTTTCTGTTGGTCTCATTTCTGTCTCTATTTCTGTATCTTTCTTTGTTTCTCTCTTTGTCTGTGTTTCTTTGTCTTGCATCCCTCTGTCTGTCTGCCTGCCTCTCTCTCTCTCGCTCCTCCAACAGCCACTTCTGATACATATCATCTAAGCCTGGAGACCTGCTGCAGTTTGGTGTTTGCAGTTAATGTATCTTTTACTGAAGCCACTTGCTAAATTTCTGAGAGCATATTGTAGTGGTGTGGATGAAGGCCAGAGGAAATCATAGAGTTAAGAGGGTACAGTTGTGATATTTAAGAGTTACTTTGCTCTGCTGACCTGCAGAAAATTGGATGTCCCGAGGCGAGGGTGAGATGCCTCTGACTTAGATAGTTTGTAAGAAATCAATAAGAACATTACAGTTGGAATTTGACTACTCCCCTGAAGTTACAGAAAAAAATACATTTCACACCAGATCTGGCCATGAAGGGATGATTTGCATTACAATGTTTTTGGAGATGGTGTGGTCACTGCATCTTGAGTGGCATGTGACTATGAGAGAATGACTAGGGGGTCGTCTTGTGAGCATTACTGACTGTGATGTAAAGATTTTGTATAAAGGAGGGGCTGTTTCCTTTGCTCAGGGAGAGCTTCCCTAAACATGCCTCGCAAGCATGGCAAGGAGTGTTCAGAGTTTCCCCAAAGGTTGTACTGTACTGTGTTTAATAAAATTTGGCTGTTGTTCACAGAGGTTGGTGTATCGCAATTGCATCAAATGTGTTAGGATGTCAGGAACTAAAGAACTTAACACAGTTAGCAATATGCCACAAAATGGAGGGGACGGATGGAAGTGACTAGAAAGAGATCTGAAGGCTGTATTGAGGTGTTGTTCTAGGATGGTGTGAGTTGGAGTCGGGACGCGAAGCTGACAGTCACACCTCCTTCCACCTTGCAAGCTGCTTCTGAACCTGGAGTTTTATAAATTGTGAACACGATCAGTCACAGACCAATGGAAGATTTCAGAAGGTTGTGCCCCTAACTGGGCCTCTGCTGGTAAATGGTTAGTCTGTATTGGGAAAACTGTTGGGCGAGTTGGTTTTGGGATTGCTGAAGTTTTGGAGATGAACCACCTTAACAGTTAATGTCCAGTCCCCTGGTCAACATGGCTGCCTCAGCCCTCAGGAGGCCAAACTCATGGTGGTGCACGTGGAGAAACTGCAGGTGAGGACTTCGTCCTTTGGAGAAAGAGACGTGCAGGAGAGTGTAGGATGAAAGAATGGGAGACGGAGAAGGAGACAGGGAGGAAGGAGTAGAGGAAGGGATATGGAGAGGGAATGGAAGAGCAAGGGAGGGTGGAAAAAGGGAGAGGATGGGAAGTGGGAAGGAGGGAGAGAGAGGGAAAGGTAGGGGAATGGAAGAGAGGATAAGGTAAGGAGGCAGAGTGGATGGTCTTTGTGAGGGAGAGGGAAATGGGAAAAAGAGAGTGAGGTAAGGTGGAGGGAGTGAGGCAAAGTGGGAGAGGGAGTAGAAGACAGGGAAGGGAGGATGGGCTTGTTTCGGAGTAAGTGAGGGAAAGGGAGAATGAAAGGGGGAGGAAGGGAGAATGTGATAGAGGAAAATAAATAGTGGGAGGGGGAAACAGAGAAAATGGAAAGGGTGGGAAGGAGGGAGTGTGAATGTGGAGATAGGGAGAACAAGAAGAGGAGAATGTGTGAAAGGGAGAGTGAATGACAAAGAATAAATCATTCCTCAGAGAGGGGGTGTATGACCATAGTAATGCTGCTATTAGCATGTCACTGGAGCATTTGCAGAGCGTTAACTATTGCTTGTGATAACAGGGTATATTTGACCAGTTTGTGGACCGTGAAGCTGGTCTGATGAATTCCCACGACCTTCGCCCTGCATTGTCTGACGCAGGTGAGACTATCTGTAAGGTTGCAGCTTGTACATTATGTCTTTAAAGAACCACATTCCAAATTCTCCAAGGAGTGAGACTAGATGGAGAGGAAAGGGGTGAGAAACCATGACCTGGCCCACAGACCCTTTAACCAGCACATGAAATAGACAGTATCATGAACACCCATGCTAGACGTTCTACTTCTCAGTTACACACCCCCCTCCTCTCATAACCCTGTGATGGATCCTGTGAGAGGGTGGCAACAATGGAGTCTCCTTGGGGATCAGTGGGGCTGGGGCTGGGAGGAATATCTCCCACTCATTTCCTGAGTGACAAAGTATCTACCCTCTGTCCAAAGGTCAGCTTGGCTCATAGGCAGCCATGAACAGTAGAAGTTCAGGTTCAAGTCCCACTCCAGGATTTGAACTCAGAAATCAAGGCTCATGCTCCAATGTAGTTCTGACGAGCAAGCACTGTCCCATGATCAGAACCAAGCACTGATGGAGGTATCATTTTTCAGATCAAATATTAAGTCAAGTGATCCAACTGTGCAATTTTGAACTTCACTGACTGTTTAGAGGGCTGTGAAAAGCACTGTATAAATGCAAGTTTTTCTCCCTGATTTGTATTCAAGAAACTGCACCCCCCCCCCCCTTTTTATTAAGGAGATTTCTTTCTTTCCCAGGGTTTGAATTGGATTCGAAGGTTCACCATGCACTTTGGATGCGTCACAGAACCAGCACCAACACAATCTGCTTCAGTCACTTTGTCAGCTGTGTGGCCAAGCTGCAAAAGCTCTTTGGTGAGTAAACTCCCACTACTGTCACCAGGAGCAGCAGTGTGTACTATCTACAAAATACACTGCAAAAATTCACCAAAGATACTGAGGCAACATCTTCCAAACTCAAAATCACTTGAAGAATAAGTACAGCAGGTACATGGGACACTACCACCTTCAAATTTTCCTCCCAGCCACTCACCATCCTGACGTGGCAATGTATTACTGTTTGTTTCTGTCATTGGATCAAATCTTGGAACGCCCTCCCTAATGGCATTGAGGGTCAACTGACAGCAGGTAGACTGCAGCAGTTCAAAGAAGGCAACTCCCTATTATCTTCGCAAGGGCATATAGGGACGGGAAGTAAATGCTGGTCAACCAGTGATGCCCACCTCCCACAAAGAGAGTTCAAGAAAACAATTTTATCCTAATTTTCTTTATCAAACATACATTTTCTTCTAGCAGTTCAGTTTAGCTCTTGGAGTCCAGCACTGGGAAAGTGGACCTTGGGCTGAATTCATCCAGCATCAGTGGGCTTCAGGCTGCATTCATCACTGAGCAGCACAGTGGTTAGCACTGCTGCCTCACAGCACCAAGGACCTGGGTTCAATTCCAGCTTCGGGCAACTGTCTGTGTGGAGTTTGCAGAGTCTGCGTGGGTTTCCTCCAGGTGCTCAGGTTTCCTTCCACAGTCCAAAGATGTGCAGGTTAGGTGAATTGGCCATGCTAAATTGCCCATTGTGTTCAAGGATGTGTAGATTAGGTGCATTAGTCAGGGGAAATGTAAATAGGGTAGAGAAATGGGTCTAGATGGGATACTCTTTAGAGGGTTGGTGTGGACTTGTTGAGCTAAATGGCCTGTTTCCACATTTACGGTTTCTATGATTCCTTGTCAGCTGTAGCCAATGGGTCTCATCTCTAGGTCAGGCAAGTCTGGATTTGGAAGGTGTGCCACACTGGTGGAGGGTTTTTTTTTTATAGATATTTTTATTAGAAATTTAACATTTTAACAAATTTACAAAAATAAACAAAACTCCCAAGTACAAACATTGATATAGAAATAAATCTTAAATATACAATAATCAAAATTTAACAGAAGAAAAATACCGAAAGAGAAAAAACAAAACTCAATTAACTACTAATCTAACCTACAATTAGCCAGAGTGTATAATTGAGTCACTTACATCTTTCAAATAAGAGAAAATGAGAGAAAAAAAGAAGTGGGGGGGGAAAAAAAACCCCAACGATTAACATAGAAGTTGGATATTAAAATACTTGCTCGGAATGTGTTAACATCATATATAACAAAACCCGTATTCGTATGGGATTCCTCTTCCAAGGGGCCCCAGATCAGCCATGTTTGTAATCTCAATTAAATAAAAACCCTTGTTAGGATAGCCAAAATATCTATGTAAAAGGGCTGCCATATTTTATAAAAAATAATTCGGTCTTTCGGTGCACCATATTTATAAGCAAGTCAAGGGGAATACATTCCATGATTAATCTATGCCAATTTGAAAATCCAGGGGAACCTTCAGACACCCAGTTTACCAAAATATTTTTCCTTATATGGAAAGAGAGAACAGAAAATAATCTCTTCCTTTTTGACATTCCAGCTGCACCACTTAACCGACTGATCAACCATAATCATCCGGGTAAATCCGAGACCCCCCGGGAGGGGAAACCCTATCTAAAACATCCCGAGCAAAGAGCATATAGAATTTACAAAAATAAAGGTTCTCTAATACACTCATAACAGTATGATAAAAAGGAAAGGTGGAGGGTTAAATAATGAAGAAGCAGTACAAATATCCAAGGGTCAGTACTGAGGGAGTGCCACAATATCCAACAGTTAGTACTGAGGGAGTGTTGCACTGTTAGAGGGTCAGTAATGAGGGAACACTGCCCTGTCAAAAGTCAGTATTGAGGGTGCACTGCACTATTGGAGAGTTAGGACTGAAAGAGTGCCCTACTATTAGAGGGTCAGTACTGAGACAGTGCCACACCGTGGGATATTGAATGCCTTACTGTAGGCGGGTCAGGACTGAGAGAATGCTGTACTATCGGAGGGTCAGTACCAAGGGTGCACTGCACTGTCAGAGGGTCAGTACTGAGACAGTGCCATTGTGCTGGGAAGTAAACATTGGCTGCCACTCAATAACCAGCGATTATATTTTACTTCACGTGATGTCCTTGTTAGGTGCTACATCAATGAAAGTTATTAATTTTGACTGAGGCTTCCCAGCTCCACCTGACTTTTCCATTCTTGTCAAATGATTCTGGGATCCCCTGCCTCACTGGTATAAAGTCCACCCCCCACATTTATCTCTCCACCCCCCGGCTCATAAGCCTCATTCCTGATGAAAGATTCTTGCCTGAAACGTTGATTCTCTGCTCCTCAGATGCTGCCTGACCTGCCGTGCTTTTCCAGCATCAATATCAGCAACAAGTAAATAACCATCAATTTCTTTCATTTCAGCTATATATGAGAGACTGAAGAACCCACAACCGAAAGCAATCCATCAGGTGATTCACAATTAATGCTGCAAAAAAAGGGGTTGACGCAATGTTCTAAGTGGTCATTCTCACTTGGGACGGGGCTGTCTATTCCAGACACTGGATAGGAGGAGTGTCCATCCTAGCCAAGGTGGGGGCACCCCAGGACATGGGTGGGCCTCCAGTCCGGCCCCAACACTGGGTGGGGGGTCCAGTCCAGTCCAGGACATGGGTGGGGCCTCCAGTCCGGCACCTGCACTGGGTGGAGGGGTTCAGGCTGGCCCAGGACAGGGTGAGTGTCGGGTCCAGTTAAGGACTGGTCAGAACAAGAGAATCTTTGCCTGGGAACCGGGATAGGATGATGATGAGAAGCCAGAAACACTGAGCATTTTTCTTCTCTTTTCTCAGTGGCTCTTGCTCTTTATTGGCATCTGAGATTTGCTGGGTTCGGATTGCCTTCAGCAAGCACAGCAAATCATCAGACGCAGATATGAGATCCCCCGAGTGTTCACACGGGAGTCCAGTCTTTGCTTAACTCTGCTTTCAACTTCATTTAATCATGAAAAATGCTGCTTAAGTACAGTCAAATATCACCGTCTGCAAGATGCACCGGACCTGAAGCCTTCACATTCTGGGTTGCAACTTGTCAGACATCGACAAACCTCGAGTACCCTGAGTGCCTGCTGCTTGACTTTCTGAGACACCTTTGTTCTGTATCAATGATTCAACATGATGGTCACTGACAGTGAGGGTCTATCTCAGCTGGGAAATGGGATCTATACGTGCTGCCAACATATAGTACTGCATCCTATTACTTGTGATCAAATTCATAATAAAATCAGACGTTGCAAAGCACTTTTTGAGCTTCTTTTGTCATAGATTCAGTGGGGGGCAGTGGGGATATGTGTACAAAACTGTATAGTCTGCAAGTTCGCAGAAGATGTGAAATTTGATGGTGTGGTAAATATTGAGGAAGAAAGCCTTAGATCACAGGAAGATACAGATGGACTGAACAGTAACAAATGGAATTTAATCCTGAAAAATCCGTGATTATGCATTTTGAGAGGACTAAAAAGGAACGGGAATAGATGATGAATGGTAAGAGTCTAGGAAATATAAAGGGACCTTTGTGCGAACATCCATAGCTCGTTGAAGGCAGCAAGGGGGGGGGGGGGGGAGTGGGGGGGGGGGGGGGGAGTGGGAGAGGGGGGATGGGGGGAGTGGGAGAGGGGGGGAGTGGGAGAGGGGGGAAGTGGGAGAGGGGGGAAGTGGGAGAGGGGGGAAGTGGGAGAGGGGGGAAGGGGGAGAGGGGGGATGGGGGAGAGGGGGGATGGGGGAGAGGGGGGATGGGGGAGAGGGGGGATGGGGGAGAGGGGGGATGGGGGAGAGGGGGGATGGGGGAAGTGGGAGAGGGGGGAAGGGGGAGAGGGGGGAAGTGGGAGAGGGGGGATGGGGGAAGTGGGAGAGGGGGGATGGGGGAAGTGGGAGAGGGGGGATGGGGGAAGTGGGAGAGGGGGGATGGGGAAGTGGGAGAGGGGGGGTGGGGGAAGTGGGAGAGGGGGGGTGGGGGAAGTGGGAGAGGGGGGATGGGGGAAGTGGGAGAGGGGGGATGGGGGAAGTGGGAGAGGGGGGATGGGGGAAGTGGGAGAGGGGGGATGGGGGATGGGGGATGGGGGAAGGGGGAGAGGGGGGATGGGGGGCGGTGAGAACATGGAGAAGATCCGTTACCTCAGACTAACTCACCGCCGCCCGCTTCGACGCACCGAACTTTCTAGCGTTACGCACGGGTTCAGGGCGAACAGGAAGTGCTCCTGCGTCACCAGCGGCGGGGTTAGGGTTGTACTTCCGGCCATTGTTGACATCTGTTTGTGTAAAACAAGTGCTAGGCAACAGGGTCATACACAGAACAAACACACACACAATCCATACACACTTACATTTACACACTCACATAACATACACACACACACTCACACCCATACACACACATATACACATCTATACACACACATATACACGCTCATAACATACACACACTCACTCACATCCATACACACACAACATATACACGCTCATAACATACACACATAACATATACACACTCACTCACATCCATACACACACATATACACACTCATAACATACACACATTCATTCACATCCATACACACACACAATTCACTCTCACATAACATATGCACACCCTCAATCTCTCTCACAGGTAGTCTCACATGGACTCTCACAATTTTACACATACTTTGAATGTGTCAACGTGTGTGTGAGATTGTCAATCACAGTCAATTTCACACAGGCACATTCAATCTTGCATGTACACAATCTCTCATACACACATTGACACACTCAATCTCATACAGACAACTCATTTGATTCACACATTCTCAAATTTACGCACACACACACACACACACATATATAACCCTCCTGTCTCATCCTTTCGCCTACACGGAGCTCCCCCTCCTCTGAACTCCTCCCAAGACCGTTTGTTTTTATAGACCATCCCCGAAGGTTTCCCATCGTAATCAAGATCAAAACGACTTGGTGATGGAGAAGGTAACAGCAGAACAGGTGACCACATATTTAAGCAGAGCCTTTCACGGTCAAGTGACACCTCAATTCCGTTCTCTACACTTTGGAAGTTGTAAATGCCCGTTTGCACACAACAAGCTCCTACTAATTGTGATTGTGACCAGATAGTCCTCTTGCGCTCTCTGTTTTAACTTCAGATTTCCATCGTCCACAACACTCTGTTTTTAATCTTTTTGGTGATGCTGGTTTAAGAGCGGTGGGAGAGATTTCTGGTGCTTGTTTGGAGGGCAGGAGACACCACAGAATTGGAATTGGTAAAATAAAACGGAATTATAGTGGCAAAGGATTCTAGAAGGAGGCGTGGGTTTTGAATGAATCACTAAATTCAAAAAAAAACAAACGCGGCAGCTCTAGCAGCATCTGTGGAGAGAAAATAGATAACGTTTCGAATCTAGTGACTTCTTCTGTTTTAATTTTACTCAGTGACTTCCTTTCTGCATCTTGCAATGAAGCCCACAGTTCTGAAAAGAACTAGCAAGTTAACAGAGTTAAGACGTTAATAACAACAAACCTATAGCGCCTTTATACGAATGAAACATCCCAAACTGCTTCATAGAAGCCTTCCCAAACACTCAAAAAGGTAGATCTTAAGAAATATTTTGAAAGAACCCAGAGAGGCGGAGTCTTCATTACCAGTGGATGTGACCCATCCAATCCAGTAAAATAAATCAAAGAATTGCAGATGCTGGAAATCTAAAACAAAAAAATATAAAGTTCTGGAGAAACTCAGCACACCTGGCAACATCTGTGAAGAGAGAAACAAAGTTAACCTTTCAGGTCCAAGGACCTTTCTTCACTTTTGGCTGTTCTTCCGCATTCTAGCGTCCATAGGCCATTCAAAACATTGTGGCCAGTGTCCGAACATGCACTGGATGTCATTCACCCCAAGAATCAGCATTAGTCCCCAGTCAAGTCACCTGTTCCATTGGGTCAGTTAGCTCAGTTGGCTGGATGGCTGGTTTGTGATATAGAGTGATGCCAACAGTATGGGTTCAATTTCTGCAACAGCTGAAGTGACCATAATGGACTCTTCTCTTCATGCTTCTCCCCTCACCTGAGGTTGTGGGTGACTGTCAGGTTATATACTACCAGCAGTCATCTTTCTCTCTCTCTAAAGAGGGGGCAGCTTCCTCTGCAACCATGGTGACTTTACTTTTATTAGACAATCTTTGTCACCAGACCACATTAGAAAATATTACAGACATTGGACCCAAAGTTTGATGTAAGTAAGGTAGGCTTTAAGGAGTGTCAGTGTGGACTTGTTGGGCCAATGGGCCCTGTTTCCATAATGTAGGGAATCTAATATAATCTCTCTGTGTCTGTGTGGGTTTCCTCCAGATGCTCCAGTTTCCTCCCACAGTCCAAAGAGGTGCAGGTTATTGTGGTTTTGTTCGCCGAGCTGGGAGTTTTTCTTGCAAACGTTTCGTCCCCTTTCTAGGTGACATCTTCATTGCACTGGAGATGTCACCTAGAAAGGGGACGAAATGTTTGCAAGAAAAACTCCCAGCTCGGCGAACAGAACCACAACAACGAGCACCCGAGCTACAAATCTTCTCACAAACTTTGAGGTGCAGGTTAGATGGATTGGCCATGGGGAATGCAGAGTTACAGGGAATGCCCTTAAGATGGTCAGTGTGGGAGGAAACCCATGCAAACAAGGGGAGAATGTGCAAACTCCACTGTTGCCCGAGGCTGGAATCAAACCTAGATCCCTGGTGCTGTGAGGCAGCAGTGCTAACCACTGAGACACTGTGCCACCCCATTAACCTGAGAATGTGCAAACTCCACACAGCAGCCCAAGGCTGGAATAAAACTCGGGTCTCTGGAGCTGTAAGGCAGCAGTGCTAACCTCTGAGCCACCGTGCCACACTCACAGAATCACAGGATCCCCCTGCAGTGTGGAAGCAGGCCATTTGCCCAATCGAGCCCACACTGATCCACCAACCAGCATCCCATTCAGACCCACTCCCCTAAGCTCTCCCTGTAATCCTGCATTTTCCATGGCTAACCCCCACATCTCCCTGGACACTATGGGCAATTTAGCATGGCCAATCCTTGCACTGTGGGATGAAACTGGAGAACCAGGAGGAATCCCACACAGAGATGGGAAGCATGTGCAAATTCCAGTCCCCCGAGGCTGATGGTGAATCCAGGTCCCTGATGCTGTGAACTGCAGGGCAGGATACCAGCCACAGAGTTTTGGATAGCCTCAGGTTTACAGAGGGTAGAATGTGGGAGAACAGCCAGAAGTGGATTGGAATCATCAGCCTAGCTCTTTCAGTTTCTTTATATCATTGCTTAAGATCTACCTATTTAACCAAACTTCTCTAGCTCTTCATGCATCATTAGTACCTTTATCTCCCTAAAAGTACTAAGTATGAGTTTTTTGTGAATTCATTCATGGGATGTTGGTGTTGCTGGCACAGCCAGCATTCATTGCCCATCTGCAGTTGCCCTGAAGAAGGTGGTGGTGGTGAGCTGCCTTCTTGAACTGCTGTGGTCCACTCATTGGCACAATGCAGTTAGGGAGGGAGTTCCAGGATTTTGACCCATTGAAACTGAAAGAAAAATGATATATTTCCAAGTCAGAATAGTGTTATACCTCACAATGGGAGCGTGCTGGTGAATGTCCTGCTGTTCCCAGAGTTGGCAGAAAAAAAAGCTTTTAAAAAAGTATGCAAAAGTCTCCATTTTCCCTGTCTTTTAGACCCAGGTTGATAACAGATCACAAATAAGGTTTCTGTACTTCACAAGATTCACTAGTTATTATAATTAAATAGATACACATTTATGAATCATTGACATATAGCTATCACAGGATCCTTACAGTGTGGAAGCAGACCCATCGGGCCCACATTGACCTTCTGAAGAGTGTCCCACCCATCCTGTAGCCCTGCATGTCCCATGGTTAATCCACCTAGCCTGCACATCCCTAGATACTATGGGCAATTTAGCATGGCCAATCCAACTAACCTGCACACCTTTGGACTGTCGGAGGGAACTGGAGCACCCGGAGGAAACCCATGCAGACACAGGGAGAACGTGCAAACTCCACACAGACAGTCACCTGAGGCTGGAATTGAACCTGGGTTCCTGGTATTGTGAGATAACAGTTCTAATCACTCAGCCACTGTGCCACCCCAGTTAATTCCACTCTAGCCCCTTATAAACTTCCTCTAAACACAGATATAGACAGAAACAAACAAAAACAAATTGGTGTTTTGGGTGGAGGGACTGACAGAGAAGGCAGTTCAACGACCCCTGTCTCCAGGGATAATCCTCTCAGCTTGTCAGCATGTTGCTCATTTATCTTCCTTCTCATTTACTTTCACTTCTTTGCAGAAGCACATGGGGACTGGTACACACTCTTAAAATCACTGACTTATTGATTAACAACCACGATTTATAGCAACTAGAGGGAAAACGTAACTGGCTTTCTTCAACCTTGTGGTGGTTTTTTACTGTAGAGAAAAAGGGACAGCTCCTCCCCTTTTGGAGATCTGATGGCTCCTTCCTAAACATTTGTACTCTCAAGCTACCTGGGAGCCAATTACATACCTGTTGGCAGGCATAAGGTCTTAGGCATCGATATCTGGTCACCACACCACAGACCAACAGCTACTTGTTGCCAGCTGAAACTCCACCTACACAACCCATGGTCCAGCTCATCTGTTGTTAGACTTCACCCCCAACTCAAAGAATTCCTACAGTGTGGAAACAGGCCCTTAGGCCCAACAAGTCCATACCAACCCTCCGAGGAACAACCCACCCAGACCCATTCCCCTACCCTATTACTCTACATTTGCCTCTGGCTAATGCACCTAACCTACACATTTCTGAACACTATGGACAATTTAGCATGGCCACTTCACCTAACCTGCACATGGATTACGGGAGGAAACCAGACCACCAGGAGGAAACCTATGCAGACATGGGGAGAATGTGCAAACTCCACACAGACAGTCACCCAAGGCTGGAATTGAACCCGGGTCCTTGGTATTGTGAGGCAGCAGTGCTAGCTACCAAACCACCGTGCTGTCCAAACCATGACTCTTTGAACAAATAGCTGTGTGTAAATAGCACTTAAAATGAGTGTCAGGTAACTTGATGTTTAAAAGATGTGGCAATCTTTAACCAGCCATGGTTTTTAAAAGAACATTTTTCCTATTTCAGTCCACAATCAAAATCACAATTAAAAGTGACGGGAGCTTGCAGGTGGGGTGTTTCTATGTCCTTCTAGATCAAAATGGTGGCGGTGGTGGAGGAGGAGGAGGAGGGGGATGGGTTGAAAAATGCTGTCTCAGGAACCGTGGTGAGATGCAGTGTATCTTGTAGCTCATAACACTGCCGACTGAACTTCAATGGTGGACAGAGTAGATATTTATAGACAGGGTGCTAATCAAGCATTTTTGATGAAGATATTGTTTTAAATCTCAGTAAGGTTATTTATTGTTTTATTAAATGTCTTTGGGCTTCAATGCAGAGCACAAGAAGTAATTAGTTCAGTGTTTAGGAGCAAACAGATGAAACTATTCCTTGTCTCTATCCAGCATCTTTCACCCCTCCAAGAACGCTGTGCTGTTCTAGTTCTGGCCTAATGTCAATGCCTGAGGGCTTCCACAGTAGATGAGAATGAGACTGGGGATATTAATTGGGTGATGTTACCAAAGTTGGGAAAATAGATTTATTTCACTCACGATGTAAAAGTGACGTTCAGTTTGTTCAAAACAGACAGAGATCTGCAAGCTCTTAAACTCTGTGCCTTGCTTAGAGTGTTTACAGAAACTCGTGCCACAAAATGTCACTGAGCCATTGAAACACACGTCTCGTGATTGACTGGTAAAGTCGGCATCTCACCATTATCCTGACCAAGTCAGTCTGGGAAGCAGTGGGAATATTGTCAAATCAAAGCATAAGGAGCATGGCAAGGCTGGATGGCATTTATTTCAAAGCAAGAAGTCTTGTGAGTTAACATAGATGTGTTGAGGGTATTGATTAACACTTGGGGATGTGGAATCATTGTCCTCATAGAGATACAGTTGAGGGAAGACCAGGACGGGTGATACTCCAGGATATACAATCTTCAGGTGAAACAGGGTGGAAAAGAGGAGGTGGTGTCGCACTATTGATCAAGAAGCCAATGACTGCGGTAGGATACACCTGAAGATGTATGGACAGATCTCAAAAATAGGGCATTCACATTGTTAGAAGCTTACTATAGACTCTTAAACCTTCAGGGAGTGATAAAAAGACATATGTAGGCAAATTTCAGAAAAGTGTAAAAATATTGGTGTAAAAATAGTAGGGGAGATATATAAACTGGTATATTAAAGGGGTCAGAATTCTTTAAAAATCTATCCAGGAGAGCTTTTCAAGCCAGCATGTATTAAATCCGACAAGACAGGATCAGTGCTCGACCTATGTTTAGGGAACGTAGCTGGGAAAGTAGTAGAAAAATCACATTCGCACATAGTGACCCGAACTCAGTAGGGTAACGGGTATCTACAATAGGAATGGGAGTTATCTGTACAAGTTGAAGGTATCCTTATAATAAGGGGTGTTGTGGGTATCTGTATGAGTGAGGAAGGGGTTTATCTGTATGCAGGGGGGGAAGGGATGTCTGAGCCACAGAATGGTGCTATCCATATGATGGGTATGAGTAATTGTATGGTCATTAAATGTGTTTGGTAGAAGTGATTCTCACTGTGAACACCAGAGGGAGCAGGTTAGGACAAAAAAAAGCAGAAACCCATGGCATCACCAAACAAAGTTATAGCTGACAAGTTTGTTTGGCTGCCTGTGTTTGCACAGGATGAATGAGCTGATCGAGGAAGTCGGATATTGCTGAGGAGACAAGAGGACATTTTTTCACAACAGCTCTCTGAAGAGTGAAGCATCAAAGCAAAGATGGAGTCCAAAGTGATGAAGAAAGGGGATGGGGTAAATGAGGAATTCCTTGAAAACGTCGCTGCACAATATGACATCAACAGCCCCTCTGAAGTCACCAGAAGTACAGACCTGCACACACTGACATCATCAGTCCCAATGAGGTCACTGCAAGCTCTGATATCACTTATTAAGACCTCGCTGCATGTGCTGACATCATCACTCCCTGTGATGTCACTGCGGACACTGGTATCACAGCTGGTGGCATCACCATCTCCGATGACATCACCACACGTGCTTACATCGCTCCGCATACGATCACTGCGCGCGCTGACATCATCTACTCCTATGAAGTCACTGCGCCCGCTGGCATCATCACCTTTGGCTAAGTCACCAGACACCCAGACACCATCGTTCCCCATGAGGTCTCTGCAGATGCTGACATCATCCACCCCTATGAAGTCACTTTGTGGGCTGGCATCATCACTTCATATGAAGTCACTGTATGGAATGGCATCACCGCCTCTTGTAAAGTCGACGAATAGCCAGATGCCGTCGTTCCCTGTGAGGTCTCTGCAGGCACTGACATCATTACGCCCCATGAAGTCACTGCGTGTGCTGACATCATCGCACCCCGCATCAACACCATTTCCTGTCTGGTCACTGCGCATGCTGACACCGTCATTTCCTGCAAAGTCTCTGCGTGCGCTAACGTCATCACTCTGATATCATTGCAGATCTGACATCTTCCCACTCTAATTGTTCCTGTAGAGAATGTTCACCTCCATCCTGTATGGATCCTACTCCTGATCATTTCTCTGAAACTAGGCAATAAAGTAATACTGACAATACCAATACCAATATTTACACAAAGAGTTTATCTAGCTACAGAAACAGTAAGGCAAATAGTGAAGGGAAGATTAAGGCAAAGAAACAAAATAGGGAATGAGAATGAGGAATCTAAACCCATTGGGGATATTAACCATCCAGAGAATGGGGCAAAAGTCACAATTGCTGGAATATTGACGGCACCTTCAGTAATGGTGTTGAGTGGATGTTCCATCTTTGTGTCTGACTGAGTTCCCACCATCACGGCTCACTCAATTCACACCATCTCATATCGCGAAATGACTAAAGACACTGGGTACTGCAAAGGCTGTGGCCCTGGCAACATTCCAGCGATAGTGCTCCAAAACTTGTTGCACCCCTAGTCAAAAAGTGTGTGGTAGTGGAAAAGCACAGCTGGTCAGGTAGCATCTGAGGAGCAGGACAGTCAATGTTTAGAGCCTAAGGTATTCATCCTGATGAAGAGCTTATGCTGTAAACGTCGATTCTCCTGCTCCTCGGATGTTGCCTGACCGGTTGTGCTTTTCCAGCATCACACCTTTTGACTCTGATCTCCAGCATCTGCAGTCCTCACTTTCTCCTTGTTGTCATCCCAGCAAAGCTGTTCCAGTACAACTACAACACTGGCATCTAACCAACAAAGTGGGACAATTGTCCAGGTTTGTACTGTCCATGAAACATAGGACAAGCCCAAACCACCAGTTACCACCCATTACTGTACTCTCAATCATCAGTAATGGAGCAGGTCCTTGACAGTGCTATTAAGCAACATTGCACCGTAATATCACTCTGCTCGTTGACGCACAGTTCAGGTTACGCCAGTGCCACTTTGCTCCTGACTTTGTCACAGCCTTGGTTAAACATGGACAAAAGAGCAGAATTCCAGATGTGAAGTGAGAAGGATGGCTCCTGACATCAAGGTCGCATTCGAACGAGTGTAGCATCAAGGGCCCCTCGCCAAACTGGAGTCATTGAGAATCAGGAGGAAAACTCTCCACTTGTTGGAGACATACCTGGAGAGTAGGAAGATGGTCTTGTTATTGAAGGCCAATTTCTGGATATCAGTCCCCAGGCTTCACTGCAGGAGGTGTTATTCAGGGGAGTGTTATGGGTCCAACCATCTTCAGTTGCTTCAGCGACGACTTGACTTCTATCAGAAGGTTGTAAGTGGGGAAGTCGGCTGTTGATTACACACTGTTCAGGGTCGTAATCAGTTGTGAGATCAATTACTTGCTGAGTAGTGTGACTTAAGCTTGCTGTTTGGAGATAGATTAAGTCACACTGTGGGTTTTATCAAAAAGGAAATATACAGAAAGCTGCACTGGAGAATTGTGTCCAACAGGAAGTATCTAACACCAACGCAATTGACTTCTGAGTAGATTAAACCATGCACAGAGACCGAAGCCACAGCAAAACTCTGGAACATTTCACGATTTCTTATAATGGGTTTGGATCTTGCTTTTAATTGACTGAATCCCAACATCAGTTCCAGTAACGTCATCAAACTTAAAACCTCCCACCTGGGGGAACAATCTGATAACCTTCAACCGTTGAAAAGGCCCAGTAGTAATGAGAAGGTAACAAGACACCTACAACATCTTCCACAGCAGATACTTCTAAATATTGCTGTATGGTAGCAGAAGTTGCCCAAAGATTCAGGAATTGGCCCAATTGAAACCCTGCATTGGCTAACCACACTTTTCTTACTGTATTTATAAAACACACTTTCATACTCTCTCTGTAAACCCCACATCCTTTCCTGTATTTATACATTCACATTTGTAACCTAATCAAGAACTACACTTTCTCACTATATCTCCCTGCACCCATGAACACTTTCCCAATGTAGCCACAAACCTCACTTTATCATGATACCTGTGGCCCTCGCTTTTGCATTGTAACCATAAATCCCACTCTCTGGCTCTATCTATGAATCCCAATTTCTCATTGTATCCATAAGCCCCACTTTCTTATTTTATGTCTGAACCCCACTTTCTCACCCTAAACTGAGGCCCATTTGCTCAGTATAATCAGTAAACACCATTTTCTCAATGTATTCCTCGACCCCACTTTCTCAATGTATCAATGAACCTCGTTCTCTGATTGTATCGATAACCCCCACTTTCTCACTGTTTCATAAAGCCCCTTTTTGTCACTGAATCTGTCAATCCTACTTTCTCAGTGTATTCAAAGACCCTACTTTCTCACTAATCCTGCGAATCTCAATTTCTCACTGCATCAATAATCCCACTTTCTCACTGTACTTATAGATTTCCTACATTGTGGAAGTAGACCATTCGGTAAATTGAGTCCACACTAACCCATCGCAGAGCATCCTACACCCCCGACCCCACCTGTATAACCCTGCATTTCCCATGCATAATCCACCTAGCCTTTATATTCCCAAACATAAAGGGGCAATCCACCTGACCTGTGTATCTTTGGACTGTGGGAGGAAACTGGAGCACCCAGAGGAAACCCACGCAGACACAAAGAGGAAGTGCAAACTCCACACAGACAGTCAGCCAAGGTTGGAATTGAACTCAGACTATGGACAGCAGTGAGGGAGCAGCGCTAACCACTGAACACCCAAGTTTGCTTCCAAAGGGTGCTTTGCTCAGACTGGGATTTCCAAATATTTTAGACTCTGCCATCTAAAGAAGAAGGCTTCCTTCAGGAAGGAAAGAATTGCATTAGGTTTTAAAAGAATTTTCCCACCTAAGCAAAATATTCTTGAACATGCAAACACTGAGTGCCAAAGGCCAATCAGCGCAATAATTTTGCCTGCTCCTGCCTACAAAATCCCAACACCACAGTACACTTTATAGTATTTTTTGCTTCCTTAAAGTGATTCACAGATGTGAAACTACTTTTTGAAGAGCAGCTGCTTAGTAATTGTGAAACTGTGGTAGCTAATTCTGTGCAGCAAAAGGCCAGAACCAACAATAAGATAAATGATCAGTTTATTCATATTGGTGGCAGAGGGATAAATATTGATCCAGTGCACCAGGAGAAATTATCCAACACAAATTCAAAGGAGCCCATGAAATTTTTCCCAACAGTGGGTTTAACAACTCAGCTTACTAGGAAATCATTCTATTATCCACCCATCTAGCCCCACTCTTCCAAATTCTCATTCTCCTTAAAGTTTTTTTTAAACATAATGGTGGATGTCAATAATGCCACGAATCCTACCTTCTCTTTGTATGTTTGCACCCCCAATTTCCCACTGCATCTATGAGCCCCATGTTCTCATTATATCCATGGACCTCACTTTCCCCATTGCAACTTACTGTATCCATTAACCTCACTTCCTTGGTGTAGACGTAAAAATCACTTTTTCACTGTATTTCTAAACCCACTTACCAGACTATATCTCGGTACCTCGCCCATATTCTCATTGTACCAGTAAACCCAACTCTCATGACCCTCACTTTTTACTGTTCATTAAACACCACTTTCCCACTGTATGTCTGAACCCCTCTTTCTCACTGTTCAAAGACTCCATACTGTCACCATATCAATGACTCTCAGTTTTTCACTGTCCCAATTTCAAGTTCAATTTCTCATTGCATTTCTGAAACCCAGCACCAATGAACCCACTTTCTCACTATAACCATAATCCTGCTTTTTCATTGTACTTACTCATTTTATCTTACTGTATTAATGAACCCTACTTTCTCACTGTATCCATTACTTTCATTTTCTCTCTGTACCAATGATTCCTGTTTTCCCACTGTACGGTCAGACCCCAATTTCTCACTATACCTATGAGCCCAACTTTCTTGCTCTGTCTATGAACCCCATGTTCTCATTGTTTCTCTGGACCCCACTTTCTGACTCCCAAAAACCCTGCTTTCTCACTGCAACCCTGAACCCCATTTTCACACTGTGCCCAGGAGCCCAGGATAGCTCAGTGGTTCACACAGCAGCCTCACAGCACCAGCGACCGGGGTTTGATTCCTGCCTCAGGCATCTGTTTGTGTGGAGTTTGCACATTCTCCCCACGTCTGTGTGGGTTTCCTCTCACAATCCAAAGATGTGCAGGTCAGGTGAATTAGCCATGCTAAGTGCATTAGTCAGGGGGAAATAGGTCTAGGTGGGTTACTCTTCGGAGGGTCAGTGTGGACTTCTTCGGCCAAATGGCCTGTTTCCACACTGTAGGGAAGCTAATCTAATGAAGCCCCACTGTTTTTTACTGTGTCCATAAATCCCACTTTCCAGCTGTACCCACAATCCTCACTTTCTCATTATCTCTGAACCCCAGTTTCTCATTGTATCCATAAATAGCACCTTTTCACTTTCCCATAAACCCCAGTTTCTCCCTGTATTTCTGAACCCCACCATCTCACATTATCCAACTTTCCACAGTATCTCTGGGCCCCACTTTCTCACTGTATCCATGAACCCCACCTTTTATATTTTGCGTGCATCTACTGTTTTAAAGATTTGAGTTCTTAAGCCTTGGAAATTTCTTTTGATTCTCTAAAGTATTTATAACCATTCTGATCCTGATATAAACACCTTGAACCCAAACTGGTCGACCTCACACTTGTCACCAATGAATTCAATAACCCTGAGCTCACAGTCTGTCTATCCCCTTTTTGCACCTATCTAACTTATACATGCCCCTATGCATGTGTCTTTAAGATCTATCTTTATGTGAATATGTATCAGTATATGTGTACATGTAAATGCCAGTGTTCATCGGCGGATGTGAGTAGCTATGTATACGTACATCTGTGAGAATGTGCATGTATGTGCCTGTTTGCAAGTGTGTGCGTCTGTATTTGCATGTGTATGTTTAATGGTGCAATCATGTATGTTTGTGTGTTTATCAATGCACGCATTCAACAGTGTGTAAGTAATTGAGTGTAAAATGTGCATACGTGTTTGTACGTGTAAATGTGTGTGACGATATATTTGCTGTTTCACCTGGTTACCTCGTGTTTGTGTCTTTTATTTTAACCTCTGTTCATTTTTCTCATTTTGTAACAGCTTCGTCTATTAATAGCCGGCATTGCTCTCAGCTCAAAGACTCATTTCAGGAGGTGGACAAAAATACAACAACAAAAATAAAAGCGTCACAGCTCCCTTCACGTCAATGTAGTTATTCATAGCAGCACGGCGCAGCGTGCGTGGGTGGAGCGGCCCTCTCTCTCTCTCTGCCATGAGAAACAGTAGAACGTAAGAGAGATTCCACGCAGGATGCAACAGAGTGGGACACACGCAGGGTGCAACAGAGCGAAAGGGACACACACGGTGCATCAGAGACATACGCAGGGTGCAACAGTGAGAGGGAGAGACAACACGCAGTGTGCAACAGAGAGAGACGGTACAAGAGGAAGAGACAACACGCAGAGTATAACAGACAGAAACACATACATGCAACAGAGAAAGACAAACATCAGAGACACTGTGCAGCAAAGAATCACACAGGATCTAGTAGAGAGAGAGCAACTGGATGCTACAGAGAGACACATACCCACAGGCAGGCTAAGACAGAATCATACTGGTTCTATGCGTCTGAGTACTGCACCTTGCATGTCTCTGCATTACTTGGTACAGAGAACTATAAACATTGCAATACAGAGAGTCACACACAGGCTGCAGTATAGTCAGAGACATGACTTCAATGCAACGACAACACTGCAGTACAGAGAGGCAGAGACACTGCAGTCTAGACAAACACACACTGCAGTACAGAGAGGCAGAGACACTGCAGTCTGGACAGACACACACTGCAGTACAGAGAGGCAGAGACACTGCAGTCTAGACAAACACACTGCAGTACAGAGAGGCAGAGACACTGCAGTCTAGACAGACACACACTGCAATACAGACACAGTAGTACAGAGAAGCACATTGTAGTACACACACGCACTAGGAGAGAGATTCACGCTAGTACAAACACTATTACAGACAGACACAACCTGAGTACAAGAGACAAACAGGCTGCAGTACACAGAGTGAGACACACACAGGCAGGATGCTGAGACATTTCTCTATTCCTGATGAAGGGATTTTGCCCGAAATGTCGATTTTCCTGCTCCTCGGATGCTGCCTGACCTGCTGTGCTTTTCCAGCACCACTCTAAACTTGACTCTGATCTCCAGCATCTGCAGTCCTTGTTTTTACCTAGAAGATGTTGAGATATACAACGACAACAACTTGTATTTATGTGGTGTTTGCAATATAATAAAAAGTCCCAAGGTACTTCACAGAAGCAATGTCAGGCAAAACCTGACACAGAGACATTTAAGGAGGCACTAAGGCAGATAACCAAAACTTTGGCCAGAAAGATAGGCTTTTGAGGAGCACAGAGATTTGATGAGCTGTGGGGCTGTGAAGATTACAGAGATAGGGATGGGGCAAGGCCACAAAGGGATTGAAAATCAAAGATAAGAATTTTAAAATCAAGGTAGAACTAATATCAGTGAACAGAGAGGATGATGGGTGAACGAGACTTGGTGGGTATAAGATCAGAGTTTTGGCTGACCTTAATTTCAGAGAGAGTAGACTATGGAAAACCAACAAGGAGTGAAAAAAAGTAAAGATGCGCATTTATATAGCACTTTTCAGTTGCACTGGACCACCTAAAACACTTCACTGCCAACCATTACAATGTTGGAAATGCAATGGTTAATTTGTACACAGCAATCTCCCACAAACAGCAAAGCCACAATGATCAGGTAACATTATTGTGACCTTTTACTTTATTTGTGACATTGATTGAAGGACCCTTTTACTGTTGCTTGAAATAGTGCCATCTGAGC
Organism: Hemiscyllium ocellatum; assembly: GCF_020745735.1. Taxonomy (NCBI): domain Eukaryota; kingdom Metazoa; phylum Chordata; class Chondrichthyes; order Orectolobiformes; family Hemiscylliidae; genus Hemiscyllium; species Hemiscyllium ocellatum. The sequence goes on along the minus strand of NC_083447.1, from coordinate 12,167,166 downwards.
AGGCAGAAAGCGCCTTAATGCTTCATTCTAAAAGGTTGTACCTCTGAGCGTGCAGCGGTCCCTCAATATAACATTGCAGTGTCCTCCTAGATTTTTGCGGCTGGAATCCCTACGGTATGGAAGCTGGCCACACGGCCCATGGAATCCACAGCAACCCTCCAAACAGCATCCCACCTAGACCCAGCCCCCTATCCTAACCCTGTAACCCCACACCTACTAGGGCGAACCCATCTGACCAATACATTCCTGGAAACTATGAGCAATTTAGCATGGTCAATCCACCTAACCTGCACATCTTTGGATTGTGGAAGGAAACTGGAGCACCCGGAGGAAACCCACGCAGACACATGGAGTATGTGGAAACTCCTCTCAGACAGTCGCCCGAGGCTGAAATTGAACCCAGGTCCCGGGAGTAATGAGGCAGCAGTGCTAACCACTGTGCCACCTCACAAGCAGAAACACATGTAGGGATTGAACAAACCTGCATCCATCAAGCGCTTCCTAAAGCAGCAACGAGAATAGGATTCAAACCCATGCATGCAAAACACAAGGGATCAGCAGCTCATCGTCTTGACCTCCCACAGAACATTAGCACAGTGAGCAGACACATATTGCAGGTTGAAACTTTCATAGAAGCAGAGGATGTTTCGATGCACCAACCTCTGGGTTATGGGCCCAGCACGCTATCACCACGCCACTCTACTGTGCTCAGGTTTTGAAACAGGATTTGAAACTAAAGAACATGAGACCATAAGGCATAGAAGCAGATATAGGCCATTCAGCCCATCGAGCCCGTACCACCATTCAATGAAATCATGGCTGACCTGATAATCCTCAACTCCACTCCCTGCTTTTACCCCATGACCCTTGATTCTCTCATTGATTGAAAATCTGTATCTCAGCCTTGATTATACTTAATGACCCAGTCTTAATAGCCCTCTGTGATAAAGGTTTCCGTAATTCCCTGAAAGAAGAAATCCCTCTATCTTAAACAGGTGATCCCTTACATGTGGACGCACTGGTTACAAAGCCCCAACAATGTCTCTTCTTCCTCAGGCAGCTGAGGAAATTTGGCATGATGGTGAATACCCTTGCCAACTTTTATAAGTGTGCCATCAAAAGCATTCCGTCTGGATGTACCGCTACCTGGTATGGCAACTGTACAATTCAAGATCGGAGACGGTTACAGAGAGTGATGAACTCGGCCCGGACAATCACAAAGGCCAACCTCCCATCTATAGAATCCATCTACCAGGCCCGCTGTCAAGGAAAAGCCGCCAGCGTTCTCAAAGATCCATCCCACCCTGGCAATGTTTTTCTACAACCTCTACCATTGGGGAGAAGGTACAGAAGCTTGAACACACGCATCAGCGGTTTTGTAACAGTTTCTACCTGACTGTTGTTAGAACACTGAATGGACTCAACAACCTCTTAACATTCGCCTGTACCTGTTTTTATTTTTGCTGCTGTTTATCTATTATTTGCTTATCTATACTGCTTAACTCTGTGATCTGCCTGCAAGACAAAGCTTTTCACTGTGACAATAAATTCAATTCAATTATTCTGAGATTATGCCCTCTGGTTCTTAGACATTCCCACAATGGGAAACACCCTTTCTACATCTACCCTATCTAGCCTCCTAAGAAGCCTGTATATTCAACAGGGTGTCCTCTCATTTTTCTAACTTCTTATGTGTAAAAACCCAACCTACTTAACCTCTTCCCATAAGACAATCCTTCCATAACTGGTGTCAGCATTATGAACCTTCTCTGGACTGCCTCCAATGCCAGCATATCTTTCCTTAGAAAAGGGGCACAAAACTGTTCACATATTCCCACTGGGTCTGACTGTTGCCTTGCATAGTTTGAACAAATTTCCCTATTTATATATTTCATTCCTTTTGAAATAAAATCCAATGTTATATTTGCTTTCCCTATTACCCACTGAACTGGATGTTAGCTTTTTGCAATTCATTCACAAAGACTTTCAAATCCTTCTGTGCTGTCACTTTCTGCAATCGTTCTCCATTTAAATAATATTCAGCTCCTCTATTCTTCCATCCAAAGGGCATGACATCACAATTTCCCACATTATATTCCATCTGCCAAGCTTTTGTGCACTTAGTTAACCTTTCTGTAGCCTGCAGCAGACTCTTTGTGTCACCCACCTCCCAGCAATTTTTGTGTCATCCACAAACATTCATCAAATCCCTACATTGTGATAACAGGTCATTAAGCCCAACAAGTCCAGACCGATCCTCTGAAGAGTATCCCATCCAGACCCACAACCACAACCTATTACTCTACATTTCCCATGAATAATGCCCCCAACCTACACATCTCTGAACACTACGGCCAATTCACCTAACCTGCACAACTTTGGACTGTGGGAGGAAACCGGAGCACCAGGAAGAAACGGACGCAGACATGGGGAGAATGAGCAAACTCCACACAGACAGTCACCCGAGGCTGGAATCAAACCCGGGTACCTGGCGCTGTGAGGCAGCAGTGCTAACCACTGAGCCACCATGCCTGCATTCACTTTCCCCATCCAAGCCATTAACATGTATCTTAAATAATTTTGGCCCAGAACTGATTCCTGTGGGACTCCACTAGATGTCATCCTAAAAATGCCCCCCAACCCCTTACTTAGCCAATTTCCTCTCTGTGCAAATGCCCGACCTCCAACACCTTATTAAGTAGCCTTATGTGTGGCACCTTATCAAACACTGTCTGAAAATCCAAATGAATTACACCGGTGCTTCCCCTTTAACCATACTGCTTGTTACCAAGTCAAAGAATTCCAGTAAATTTGTCAGGCATGATTTTGAGCAACTATACTGACCCTTCCTGATCATATCTTGCATTTCTAAATGCTCTGCTATTATATCATTTCTAGACCCTAACATCTTCCAAATAACAGAGATTAAATTAACTGCCCTACTGTTAAACTGCTTTTTGTCGTTTCCTTCTCTTTTTAAGTAAAAGTATTACATTTACAGTTTTCCAACCCTCTGAAACTTTTCCAGAATCTAGAAATTCCTGGAAGATTACTACAGGTGCATCCACCAAGTTTGTCCTTCATCTCAAAAGGTGGGAATTCTACCACTGAGCCACAACTGACAGAAATAATAAACTAGGAAGAGAATTGAATTTATGCAGGAGTGGACGCAGTCAGATCATGAGGAGGAATTGGATCTGGGATCAGAGTGAGACAGGCTGCAGCACAGAGCTATTTACAGGCAGAGATACATAAAACCTATACTATGAGAAATATACAGACTGTGTTATAAGGATATTGATGAATGGGCCAAGGAGTGGCAGATGGAGTTTAATGTAAATAAATGTGAGGTTTTGCATTTTGGAAAGACAATTCAGGGCAGGACTTATACACTTAATGATCCTAGGGAGTGTTGCTGAACAAAGAGACCTTGGAGTGCAAGTTCATAGTTCCTTGAAAGTAGAGTCGCAGTTGGATACTATAATGAAGAAGGCTTTTGTATGCTTGCCTTTATTAGTCAGTGCATTGAGTATAGGAGTTGGGAGGACATGTTGCAGCTGTACAGAACATCGGTGAGCCCATTATTGGAATATTGCATTTAATCCTGGTCTCCTTACTATAGGAGGGATGTTGTGAAACTTGAAAGGGTTCAGAAAAGATTTACATGGACATTGTTGGGGTTGGAGGGTTTGTTCAATGGGGGAGGCTGAATAGGCTGGAGCTATTTTCCATGGAGCATCAGAGGCTGAGAGGTGACCTTATGGAGGTTTATAAAATCATGAGGGGCATGGACAGGATAAATAGTTTTTTTTTCCCCAGGGTAGGGGAGTCCAAAACTAGAGGGCATAGATTTAAAGTGAGAGGGGAAAGATTTAAAAGGGACCTAAAGGGCAACTGTTTTACACAGAGGGTGGTGCGTGTGTGGAATAAGCTGCCAGAGGAAGTGGTGGAAGCTGGTACAATTACAGCATTTAAAAGGCATCTGGATGGGTATATGGATAGGAAGGGTTTGGAGGGATATGGGCCAAATGCTGGCAAATGGGACTAAATGAATTTAGGATATCTAGTCGGCATGGACAAGTTGGACTGAAGGGTCTGTTTCCATGCTGTCCCATCTCCATGACTCTATGTCTCTATGACCCTTATTTCTGGACTCCTTGGTCATTGGGAACATCCTTCCTGCTTTTACTCTGTCTAGCCCTGTTAGAATTTTATAGGTTTCAAGATAATCATTGTCAATTGTTATAAAACCATCTGATTCACTAAAGCACTTTATTGGGAAGGAAATCTGCCCTTCTTACCTGATCTGGCCTCCGTGTGACTCAAGACCCAGATCAATGGGTTGACTCAAAAGTACATTTTGTATTCAAGAGGGTGGTTTGCCACCAGGAGGGCACTTAGGGATGGGCAATAGATGCTGGGGATTGCCAGTGGCATTGACATCCTATGAATGAGCAAGTAAAGGTAGGTCAAGTGCATGCCAAGCACGTTGTATACATGCACCATCCTCTACATTAAACAGTTGCCCCTTAGGTCCCTTTTAAGTCTTTACCCTCTCACCTTAAACCTATTGGTCAGAGTATTGAGTACAGGAGTTGGGAGGTCATGTTGTGGCTGTACAGAACATTGGTTAGGCCACTGTTGGAATATTGTGTGCAATTCTGGTCTCCTTCCTTTTGGAAAGATGTTGTGAAACTTGAAAGGGTTCAGAAAAGATTTACAAGGACGTTGCCAGGATTGGAGGATTTGAGCTATAGGGAGACGTTGAATAGGCTAGGGCAGTTTTCCCTGGACCATCAGAGGCTGAGGGGTGACCTTATAGAGGTTTACAAAATCATGAGGGGCATGGATAGGATAAATAGGCAAAGTCTTTTCCCTGGGGTCGAGGAGTCCAGAAGTAGAGGGCATAGGTTTAGGGTGAGAGGGGAAAGATATAAAAGAGACCTACAGGGCAACTTTTTCACGCAGCGGGTGGTACGTGTATGGAATGAGCTGCCAGAGGAAGTGGTGAAGGCTAGTACAATTGCAACATTTAAAAGGGATCTGAATGGGTATATGAATAAGAACGTTTGGAGGGATATGGACCGGGTGCTGGCAGGTGGGACTAGATTGGGTTGGGATATCTGGTCAGTATGGATGAGTTGAACAGAAGGGTCTGTTACCGTGCTGTGCATCTTTATGAATCTATGACTCTATGCCCACTAATTTTAGACTCTCCTACCCTGTGGAAAAGACCTTGACTATCCATCTCATCCATGCCCCTCATGATTTTAAAAACCTCTATAAGGTCACCCTTCAGCCTCCAATGCTCCAGGGAACATAGCCCCAGCCTGTTCAGTCTCTCCCTATAGATCAAACCCTGGCAACATCCTTGTTAATCTTTTCTGAACCATTTCAAGTTTAACAATATCTTTCCTATGGTAAAGGATACTAGAATTCAGCATTGTATTCCAAAAATGGCCTAACCAATGTCCTATACAGCCTCAATATGTCCTCCCAACTCCAATACTCAGTGCACTGACCAGTGGAGGCAAGGGTACCAAATGCCTTCTTCAGTACTCTGTCGACAGGGTGAGGAGAAATGTCTTTGCCAGAGAGAGGGGAGCCTGTGGAATTCTCTGCCACAGAAAGTAGTTGTGGCCAAACACTGAATGTTTTCAAGCAGAAGTTAGATACAGTTCCCATGCTAGTGGGATCAAAGGGTATGGGAAGTAAATGTGAACAGGGGATTGAGTTGGATGGTGATATTGAAAGGCGGAGCTGGCTCGAAGTGCTGAATGGCTTATTCCTGTTCCTATTTTGTAAGGTTCTATGTTGTGTGGTTGCCATTAGATTAGCTTTTGGATAATTTCAGAAATTCATTGAATTCAAATTTCGCCATCAACCATAGTGAGAGTGGAGCCCCTAGCCCCTGAACATTCCAGCCTCAGGCAATTGTATGGAGTTTCCCTGTGTCTGCTGTGTTTCCTCAGGGTACTCTGGATTCCCCCCACAGTCCAAACGATTGGCCATGCTAAATTGCCCATAGTGTCCAGTATGCGCAGGCTAAATGGATTAACCATGGGAAGTGTAGGGCTACAGAAATAGCACAGCTGGGTGGGATGCTCTTCAGAGGGTCAGTGTGGACTCAATGGGCCAAATGGCCTGCATCCACAGTGTAGGGATTCTAGATGTGCTCCACTCCTTCCCTGTATATTGAAGGATTTCAAGGCTGAGTTCGATAGAATTTTGATTGACAAGAGACTGAAGGGTTAGGGCGAGGTAGGTGGGGTTAAGATCACATCAGATCAACCATCACTACAGGAGCAGGACTGAGGGCCTGAACCTACTCCTAATTCCCATGGATTGATATCGCTTCCTAACTGTGGCTGCTGCTGAGCAGAGGAGTGTTGACACATTGCAAGAAATAAATTGCACAAACACGTCAGACGTGACCCTTCCCTCCCCATCCCCCTGCCCCTGCTGTCTCCCCCTTCCACCAAGTGGATGAATAAACCCCTCACCCACCCCCTCAATGTGCAGGTGCTGAACTCTGTCTCCTGTCACATAGCTCTGCGCTGTGCTGTTCGACAATAGTAAATTAAGTCACCAGAGGACAGGCAGAGCAGCGAATGAGCTGCAGGCACAGACACAGCACTCCAAGAGATTCACTTTGTCCTATTTATTGCAGCCAGTGCTATTTATAAAGCAGTGAGCCATAAGAAGGGAACAGGAGACAACAGAAATAGCGACAAAGCTGACTACTCATATTTCCGGTGGATCACAGCCTGTGACAGTGAGAGGGAGCAATGATCTCACAGAATCCAAATGAGCTTGTTTCTAATCCCCCATTTTCCCAATACTCATAGAGTCACAGAGATGTACAGCACGAAAACAGACCCTTCGGTCCAACTTGTCCATGCCGACCAGATATCCCAACCCAATCTAGTCCCACCTCCCAATACCCGGCCCATATCCCTCCAAACCCTTCCTATTCATATCACCATCCAGATGCCTCTTAAATGTTGCAATTGTACCAGCCTCCACCACATCCCCCTGGCAGCTCATTCCATACACGTACCACCCTCTGCATGAAAAAATTGCCCCTTTGGTCTCTTTTATATCTTTCCCCTCTCACCCTAAACCTATGTCCTCTACTTCTGCACTCCCCATCCCAGGGAAAAGACTGTGTCTATTTATCCTCTCCATGCCCCTCATGATTTTATAAACGTCCATAAGGTCACCCCTCAGCCTCCGATGCTCCAGGGAAAACAGCCCCAGCCTGTTCAACCTCTCCCTGTAGCTCAGATCCTCCAACCCTGGCAACATCCTTGTAATTCATTTCTAAACCCTTTCAAGTTTCACAACATCACTTCTTCATTAAAGGGACAAGTTTCCCACCTTTGGTTTTGATTTATCCACAGGGATGTGGGCACCATTGGCATTTATTGCCCATCCCTAACTGCCCTGTGGCAGTTAAGAGACAAGTACATTGCTGTGGGTCTGTAGCCCAGGCTGGGTAAATGTGGCAGATCTCCCTTTATCACGGGCATTAGTGAACTGGTTGGGTTTTTCCAATAATGGTTATTGTTAGCTTTTAATTCCAGATTTTTAAAAAAATTCAGATTCAAACCCAGCTCCCTCAAACATTACAGGAGCACATTCCCCCAGAGGCTGGAATCTTGCACTGAAAACAACAAATGATGGGGATCACAGTGGGTCAGGCAGCGTCCATGGAGAGAGAACAAGGTAAGGTTTTGAGTCTAGATGACTCTTCATCAGAGTTCTGAGTATGAAGAGTTCTCTAGTCTCGAAACATTAGCTTGCTCTCTCTCCATGGATGCTGCCTGACCCACTATGATCTCCCGCATGTTTTGTTTTCCCCTGAACATTACCTGGGACTCTAGATTAATAGTCTCTGGATAAAACAAGGCCATCCCCTCCCCCTTAAGTTCACCAAAGCTGCCTCTGTGTCTAGTCTTTAATGGCCCTGAGAACTAAAGATGAAACTTCCGTGAATGTTGCATTGAACAAAATCCCACAAGCTAAAATATTGAAAGTTTTCAATAGAATGTTAGATACAGATATTTGGTCTGGTTGGGGTATGGGGAGAAAGGAGGAACATGGTATTGAGTTGGATGATCGTATTGAGTGGTATAACACGCTCAGAGGGCTGAATGTCCTACTCCTGCTCCTGTTTTCCATGTTTCAGTGTCTTCACCTCTGAGCCCTGGGTTCCTGCCCAATCTACACCAGACGTCATAGAGTCACACAGCACGGAAACAGACCCTTCAGACCAACCAGTCCATGCCGAACACAGTTCTAACATCACGTTGTAACATAAGTAATGTAAAATGGGAAGGCTTGTTTGACACTGGTGGTGGTGTCCCCTTCCTCCAAACTAGGAGGCAAGTGTTCAAGTCCCAACCTACACTGGCCATTTGTCAAAGTGCGTCTGAACAGGCTGGTTATCTATAAGCTAAACTTTTGAATGGCAGAGCAGGCTTGAAGGGCTGAATGGCCTACTCTTGCTCTTATTTTCATTCTTTCACCGACCCTATCTCTGGGCCAGAAGGCCTGGGTTCAAGTCCCACCTGCTCTGAACAGGTTGATCAGAGAATAGTTGTAATCTAAACTCTTTCTTTCTCAATCCTTTAATCTTTTGGGTTTTTGCTGAAAGAGTGTTGGCTTGGTTTTTAACAAGTTGCCCCAGGCAGCACGACCAGCAAGGAAGCCCCGAGCTGAAAGGTGTAGGAAACTGTCCAAATTGACTGTGGGAATCATAGAATCCCTACAATGTGGAAACAGGCCCTTCGGCCCAACAAGCTCCGAAGTGTATCCCACCCAGACCTGTTCCCCTTCCCTACATTTACCCCTGACTAATGCACCCAACCTACACATCCCTGAACATTATGGGCAATTTAGCACGGCCAATTCATCCTAACCTGCACATCATGGTGGCTCAGTGGTTAGCACTGCTGCCTCACAGCACCAGGGACCCAGGTTCGATTCCAGCCTTGGGCGACTGTATGGAGTTTGCACATTCTCCCCATTTCTGCGTGGGTTTCCTCAGTCCAAAGATGTGCAGGTCAAGTGAATTGGCCATGGTAAATTGCCCATTGTGCTAGGTTCATTAGTCAGAGGGAAATGGGTCTGGAAGAGTTGCTCTTCAGAGGGTCGGTGTGGACTGGTTGGGCCGAAGGGCCTGTTTTCACACTGTAGGGAATCTAATCTTTGAATTGTGGGAGGAAACTCACGCAGGCACAGAGAGAATGTGCAAACTCCACACAGACCGTCGCCCGAGGCTGGAATCGAACCCTGGTCCCTGTGAAGCAGCAGTGCTAACCATTGAGTCATCAGGCCACCCAAGGAATGCCCTCAACCTGCTTCGAATGCTTCCAGCTTCTGCCTGGGGTATCTGGGCAAACGCCACATAGAGGAGCTATTTTAAAATCTTGAGCCTGGAGGAGCTGCCATCAAGGAGGCACTGGAGTGCTCCTGGAGAGAGGGAGCTGAGGTCTGACTGTGTCGGGGCAGGTGACCTGGTTTCCTCTCGACTGCTGGCTTTCACACAGAGCCTGGGCCCACCAGCTGTCTGTCAAGCCAGCAGTGACTGCACCAGCCAGATTAGTGCCTGCAATTGACATCACATGCTGAGAGCGCAGGCATCACCACCTTCGTCACAGCCCCCGGGTTCCTTCATCACTGCTGTGGCTTTGCGCAGCAGCTTGAGGCAACACAAGCAGCAGTTTGCATTGCCATAGCGCCCTCAACGTAGGCAAATGTTAAGGTGCTTTCACTGCAGCGAGCCCTGTCAATTTGTGACACTGAGCCCCAGATAAGGAGATGTTAGGGTGGAGGCCCAAAAGCTCCGTCAAAGAGGGAATTGTTAATAGGATTATAGGAAATACGAGCAGGAGGAGGCCATCTCTGATCATGGCTGATCTTCCACCTCAACATCATTTTCACATACTGAAATAAATGCACTGAGGCCAGTATCCCTTTATTTACATGTGCTCTGACCGGCCAGCTCATAGCCAGTCCCTCGACTGAGGAGACCCTCTGGATTGCCAGTTTTTTTTTTCTTTTCTCTTTTTTTTCTTAGTTTGCAAGTGAAATAACTCCACCAAAGCTGGTATCCTGTAACCAAGCCACTCTTTATTTACAGGTGGGGAGTGCTTGACTGATCCAGCGCCCTCAGAGGCAGCTCTCAGAGTGAGCAGAACCTCTGACGCTCCTGTTTATTTTCTTCTTTTTTTGGTAGTGCTTATTTTTTCCCCAGCATCCATGTTGTGTGTGTGCAGGTGTGAGACACAGTGAAAGACACAAGGTGCACGAATCTTTAATTCAATTTCCACCACCAGGAAGATAGGAAAACACCCGAGTGGGCCAGTGACAAGCAGTGCCCTTCACATCAAAGGGCAATGCTGTGTGATCAGATTACCAGTTTATATCTGTCAGCCAGGGCTCCCTGGTTGGCCTAGGTTAACAAACCCAATCAAGGATCTCATAGTCAATGAGATTCACCCAGCCCTGGTTCCAATCACCCCGCAAACCATCTCCACCTCTTGTGAAATCTTTAAAAACCTAGAACCCAATTGATCTCATTCTTGAACATCCTCAATGAGATTTCCAAGGACTCCCCGCTCTCTAAGCACAGAGATTCTTCCTCATTTCAATCCCGAAGGGCTGAGATCTTATTCTGACACCGTGTCCCCTGCTTCTAGAATCCCCTTCCCAGTCAAAGGAAACATCCTTCCTGCTTTTACCTTGTGAGAATTTTGGCTGGGCGAAGAACGTCACCTCTCGTTCCTCTAAACTCCAGAAAATAGAGACCCATCGTCCTCAATATCTCCTCGTAAGACAATGGCGTCATCCCAAGAATTGGTCCAGTGAGCTTAAGGAGTGACTTGAGTAAGGTTGGGAAGGCAATGGCCAAGTGGTTTTTTTGCCAGACTGTTAATCCAGAGACCCAGGTAATGTTCTATGGACCCAGGTTCAAATCCTGCTACGGCAGATGGTGGAATTAGAATTCAATATATATCTGGAATTAAGAATCGAATGATGACCATGAATCTGTTGTCAATTGTTAGAAAAACCCATCTGGTTCACTGATGTCCTTGAGGGAAGGAAGCTGCCATGTTTACCTGGTCTGGCCTACACGTGACTCCAGACACACAAGAATGTGGTTGTCTCTTAACTGCCTTCTGGAACGGGCAATAAATGCTGACCTAGCTAGTGATACCTTCATCCTGTAAATGAATAATTTTTTTTAAAGAAGGTGCAGAGAACTCAGGAGGGATGCTCATGACCCCCTCACCATTCCCAAAATCCCAAATCTTGCTGCTTCATGGATTCTGTGGAATTCAGATTCCTTAAGATTCACATTCTCTCTCTTGAGAGCCTCATTAAAGGGCTGATGGAAATTGAGGTGGGGGAGGAGTGACCGTGCAACACGCGGAAAGTGGAGGAGGGTAGGTAACTCGGGAGTGTTGAGAGATTTATGGGAGATCGCAGAGGTTGGGATGAAGGGGGAATGAGGCCATTGGAGGGATAGGTGAACAAGGACACGAATGTTGAAGTTGAGCTGTCGCAGAATGGGAATTCACTGAGGTCAGCAAGTACAGGAACATGATGTGGTGCGGGTTAGGACAGACAAGTAAAGATTGTCAATGGAACTCAGGTTTACTGAGAGGGACAAGGCGAGAGGGAAGGTGTGTCATCAGCCAGGAGAGAGTTGGATTCATTGGGCACACTAGTGGATAAGGGTTACAGAAGCAAATGGACTCAGGCATAAATGGACAGAGCCAACTGTACAAAGATAAGAGGAGATGGGGTAGAATAACTGCATTTGTGATCCAGAGACCCAGGCTAGTGTTCTAGAGATACAGTAGTTCCCATGTACCCACAAGAGATACATTCCCAAACCTACCGCAGAAGCCTGAAACCATTTCATTTAAATGGGAAATGTACCTTCCCAGCAGCCCTCTGATCCTGAAAGTTTCCCCATAATATGTTCCAGCCGCGGTAAACCTTAAGTAACTGAAACCGTGGAAAACAATTTCGCGGGTCACCCTGTATTCTTTGTTCTTTTCAGAAATGTCAGCACCACTGGGCAGAACGTGTTGCCCATCCTCTGACTGCCCTTGAATTTGAACTTGCTCAGGCTATTTCAGACAGCAGTTAAGACTCAACCACATTGCTCTGGGTCTGGAGTCATGGGTGGGCTACACCAGGAAACGACAGCAGATTTCTTTCCCCAAAAAGGCATCAGTGAACCAGATGGGCTTTCGTGACAACCGGCGATAATTTCACTGAGGCAGGCTTGAATTGCCAGATGTAAATGTGAATGTAAATTTCACCAGCTCACGTGGTGGGATTTGAACCCATGAACTCCCAGGGCATATGTCTGGGTTCCTAGGCAAATGACATTTCCATGATGGTGCCATCATTCAGCCACGAGTGCAGCCAAATACGGTGTCGACCTTACCATCAGAGCTCCCACAGAGGGAGGGAGAATGAGGAGCTGAAGGGTCATGAGTTATAGAGTCATTGAGATGTACTGAAAAATGTGTTGCTGGAAAGGCGCAGCAGGTCAGGCAGCATCCAAGGAGCAGGAGAATTGACGTTTCGGGCATAAGCCCTTATTCAGGAAGATGTACAACATGGAAACAGACACTTCAGCCCAATTCATCAGTGCCAACCAGATTTCCTAAATTAACCTAGTCCTATTTGCCAGCAATTGGCCCACATCCCTCTAAAATCTTCCTAATCATGTCCTCATCCAGATACATTTCAAATGTTGTGATTGTAAAAGTTTCCATCACTTCTTCTGGCAGTTCATTCCATACATGAACCACCCTCTACATGAAAAAGCTACCCCATAGGTCCCTTTTAAATCTTTCCCTTCTGCGCCTAGTTTTGGACTCTCCTATCCTGGGGAAAAGACCTTGATTATTCACCCTATCCATGCCCCTCATGATTTTATAAACCTCTATCTACACAGAAGCCATGAGGCAACAAAATTTGGGATCTTCAGGAATAGGGAGGGAGATGAGGTCATGAGCATGGCCTGTCTCCCCAGTGAGGAACTCAATTCCTGACTCCCCAAAGCCTGTCCACCAATCAACAAAACACAAGTCAGGAATGTGAGGAATACTCCCCCACTTGTGTGGATGGGGGCAGCTCCAACAACACTCAAGAAGTTTGATACCATCCAGGACACAGCAGCCCACTTGATTGGCATCACATCCACAAGCATTCACTCCCTCCACCACTGATGCTCAGTAGCAGCAGTGTATACTATCTACGAGATGTAACACCGAAACTCACCAAGGCTTCTGAGACAGCAACTTCCAAACCCGGGACGCTACCATCTAGAAGGACAAGAGAAGCAGATACATTGGAACACCAGCCCCCACAGGTTTCCCTCCAAACCACTCATCATGACTTGCAAATATATCGCCATTCTTTCAGTGTCACTGGTCATAATCCTGGAATTCCCTCCTTAAGGGCATTGTGGGTCAATACACAGCACATTGACATTCAGCAGCTCAACAAAGCCGCACATAGCCACCTTCTCAAGGGGCAATTAGGGACTGGCAACCAAATGCTGATCTAGTCAGCAATGACCACATCACAAAAAGAAATTTTAAGAATTAGTTTCATCAATAAAACTAATGAGGATTCACACACGCACCAGTCAACCCCACCGCCATGTGGCCGAACACTTCAACTTCCCCTCCCAGTCCACCAGTAACATGCAAGTCCTGGGCCTCCTCCACCACCACATTCTAGCCACCAGACACCAGAGGTGAAGGAGGATGTACATCTCATCTTCCACCTTGGAACCCTCCAACCACTCAGGATCAATGTTGATTTCACTGGATTCCTTATCTCCCCTCCCCCCAGATCCAACCCTTTAGACCCGGCACTACCCTCTTGAGGGCAGCATGCTGGCTCAGTGGTTAGCACTGCTGCCTCACAGCGCCAGGGACCTGGGTTTGATTCCAGCCTCAGACAACTGTCTGTGTGGAGTTTGTACATTCTCCCCGTGTCTGCGTGGGTTTCCTCCAGGTGCTCCGGTTTCCTCCCACAATCCAAAGATGTGCAGGCCAGGTGAATTGGCCATGCTAAATTGTCAAGTGAGGGGTAAATATAGAGTAGGGGAATGGGTCTGGGTGGGTTACTCTTCAGATGGTCGGTGTGGACTGAAGGGCCCGTTTCCAAACTGTAGGAAATCTAATCTTACCTGTCCATCTTCCTTCCCACCTATCTGCTCCACCCTTCACTCTGACCTATCATCATCATTCCCCCACCTTCATCTACCTATTGCATACCCAGCTACCTTCCCCCCAGCCCCACCCCCCTCCCATTTATCTCTCAGCCCCCTTGGGCCCCCAACATTCCTGATGAAGGGCTTATGCTCGAAATATCAACTCTCCTGCTCCTATGATGCCGCCTGACTGGCTGTGCTTTTCCAGCGCCACACTCTTTGATTCAGATCAGTTTAAGAAAATAGTGGCATGATGCAGACCTTCAGCAGACATGAACGGTTATGGACCACAGAAGGCAACTGGGAGCAGGGAAAGGGGCAGATAGGAGTCTCAAGGGGAAGAAGGGTGAACAGGCAGGACAAGGGGCAGATAGGAACTGGGTCAGTAAAGTCACTAGTTTACATATCACCTTCCCCCCTACATACTTTACCATACCATGTGACAGCCTCAGGAGAGATTGAGACTGGGATTTAATGTTGAGAAGAATAAAAGGTGATCTCCTTGAAGCATATAAAATTCTTACATGGACCAACAGGGTCGACACAGGAACAATGTTTCCCATATACTGAGGGTATCCGGAATTGGGGGGACAGTCTCAAAACAAGGGATTGAGGGCTGAGATGAAGAGGCATCTCTGCATTCAGAGCAGGATGAATCTTTGACCCAAGAGGCCTGAGGAAGCTTAGTCATTGAGTCATAGAGATGTTCAGCACGGAAACAGACCCTTCGGTCCAACCCGTCCATGCCGACCAAATATCCCAACCCAATATAGTCCCACTTGACAGCACCTGGCCCATATCTCTCTAACCCCTACCTATTCATGTACCCATCTAAATGCCTCTTAAATGTTGTAATTGTACCAGCCTCCACCACTTCCTCTGGCAGCTCATTCCATACACGTACCACCCTCTGTGCACCAGCGATACATGAATTCAAACAGCAAAGGCAGTAACTGTACAGGTTCACTGTGGTGTCAGTTTCTTTCTCTCTCTCCTGCACTGACCTCACCATGTACTTCCTTGGTTTGTTATTCTCCCTTTTAAAACTGCTGTTGTTTTGACTTTTTTTTCCCCAAAGTTCCAAAACAACGCAACAGCGTACAAAACAGTAATTGCTGCTCTTGGAATTTGAGGAAATAACCTTCAGCACTTAAAAGTACCTCAATAAAGGAGCAGCTGTTACAGCCCGAAATTTTTCCCATCCTCCATCTTGGATAACCCAGAGCATATTCAAGCAAAAGATAAACAGATTTCCAGATATTAAAAAAGACATTAATTGGAGGTTCAGTGACAAGCCAAATGACATGCTTCCACCCTGTAGGGATTCTATGATAAGGAATATGAAGATAGTGCAGAAACATTGGCTTTCAGGGAAAAGATCTAAAAGTCATAATCTAGAATGGTGAAGCAGGGGCTGAATGGCCTGCTGCTGCTTCTATTTATATAAAACTGCTGGAAATCTGAAACAAACAAATGCCAATAAAGTGAGAGAAACTCAGCAACAGAGATAAAGGGGAGATGATGGCTTAATAATTACTGCACTAGAGTAATAATCCAGGCTAATGCTCTAGGGAACTGGGTTCAAATCCAGCAGCAACACATGGTGGGGTTTGAATTCAATTATAAACAAAAAAATCTGGAAATAAAAACAAAACCAGTCTGTAGAAATTCATCTGGTTCTCTAATGGTCCCTTTCAGTAAGGGGATCAATGTCGTGACCTAGTCTGGCCCACACATGGCTCCAGACCCACTGTGATCGACTCTAACTTCCCTCTGGAATGGTCTGATGAGCCATTCAGTTAAAGCACAATTAGGGATGGGCAATAAATGCTGGTCTGATCCTCCCTGTGACAGAATGCACCCTGAGGGAGTTGGTTTGAATGAATTTCACTGTGACCTGATGGTGCAACAGTGAGAGGAGATCTCACTCCAGCTGGGATGGCATAATGCCGGAGAGGAACAGGTTCCGGAGCTGCGCAAACACAGGCCCAGGGAGCCTGAGGCCAGAGTGCTGACTGACAGGCTCAGCCACGACAGCACAGGCTGGGCTTTCCCCACACTGGCAGGACAGTTACTAGGACATTGGTGGTTACTAGGGTGGACTCCTCCCTAGCACAGAGACTCAGCCAAAATGCTGACCGCAAAACGATAGGAATGGCGGGTGTGCACGTTAACCGGATCACCTGTCGCACCCATCGACAATCTCCGAAGGTGTCAAACGCACACCGTTTCTTGTTGCCTGCTATGGGAAATGTCTCGGGAGTGCCCCACGGAGAGGGCAAGACAGCTGAAGTTAAAGGGCATGCCACCAGGCTGCTCATCACAGTACTGTCATAGATCATTATAGAAGATCACAGAATCCCTGCAGTGTGGAAACAGGACCTTCAACTCAACAAGGCCACACTGAAGAGTAACCAACCCAGACCCACTCTCTACTATCCCATATTTACCCCTGACCAATGCACCTAACCCACACATACCTGAACACTATGGACCATTTATCCTGGCCAATTCACCCAACCTGCACAACTTTGGATTGTGGGAGGAAGCTGGAGCACCCGGAGGAAACCCACGCAGACACGGGGAGAATGTGTAAACTCCACACAGACAGTGGCATGAGGCTGGAATGGAACCTGGATCCCTGGCACTGTGAGGCAGCAGTGCTAACCATTGAGACACCATGCCACCCCCAAATCCATTGGGGAGAGTGGCAGTGTCTGTGCCAAAGCATAGGCCATTCAGCCCAACAAGCCTGCCCTACTGTTCAGTATGATCATGGCTGATTGAACACTTCAATGACTTCAACTCACCTTAACCCCATTACCATGTACCCCACTGGTAACCAGAATGCTATCAATCTCTGCCTTAAATATACTCAAAGACTGACTTCCACGACTCTGTGTTGAGAGTATTCCAAAGGTTTACAACCCTCTAATTAAAACGCAGAACCTCAATAGCTAAGTGGCTTGTCCTTTTTTTAAAATTTTGCCCCTTGGAGTCCCCAGCCCGGGAGCAAATGTAGGCCATTCAGCCCCTTGAGCCTGCTCTGCTGTCACCGCCACCTCAATTCCACTTTCCCGTGGACTCTCCATAACCCTTCCACCCATTGCTAATTAAAAATCTCCTTACACCCGGGAACGGATGGAGGGGTGGGGTGCCGTGAATTCCACAGATTCACAAGCCTTTGAGAGAAGTCATTTCTCTTCATCTCTGTAGTGAATCTGCTCTCCTTTATCCCGAAACAATGACCCCTTGTTCCGGATTGCCCCACAGGCGACTCAACAAGACATTCATCCAACTTTGTCGACTTTCTTCAAGTACAAAACAAAAGTCACGTGATATTCCAACTCAAAATGTCTTTAAGTCCTTTGATGTTCCAGATAGGGAGTTAAGAAACACACACTCACGCTGACAGTCACCACGCACAGTTCTGTTACACTGGTGTCCTTGTTAGAAAATGGGACTTTTCCAGAGGGTGTGCATAGCTTAAAAGCAACCACTGAACCACAGAACCGATCATGTTCACTTGCACAAAGGAAATGCATATTTGGACGAAAACACAGAATACCATGACCAACATTCATACGAATGGACATCATAATTTGAGGATATGTCACCTTTGAAAGATACAAATCAAACCTTTCCGAGAGGTAAAAGGTGACTCATCTGGACCTGAGATGACACGTACCATGCACAGGTGCATTTCAAACTCCATACCAGGGTCACTGTTACTGTACGAGGTGAGAAAATCCCTTGTTTGAGGGGAATGAAACTCCATCACTGGCAAATACTTGCTAACAAGGATAACTGTGCAGTGACAGAGTTCCATGGGCTCTGTGGGTCATTGTGTGACTGAGGATCCCAGTCCCTGCGTGTCACGTGTCTGACCATGTGCTTGTCAGGTGCTTGTGGGAGGTGGATCTTGGCCTTCAGACAGTTGGCGTTCCTAGCTCCAGTTCTTTCTCATCTGGTCTTGCAAATTCGCAAAGAATTGCATCCTTTCGTCAAGGAGGTCTGCTTTTCCCGGAGGAGAGTCTCCCACATGTTGACATCAAATGTTGCATTTCTCGAGGGAGTCTTCGAAATACATCTTTTGTCCTCCTCTTGTTCACATGCCTTCCTTGAGCTGGGGTGGAAAAGATTCGCTTCGGCAGAATGAAATTACACCCATCTGAAAGTGATGTGGGCACAGTGCACAAAATCAAGAGAATGCTTGTTAAAAATACAGAGACCAAGACAAAAGGAACGAGTGTACGTCAGTAGAAACGGGCGCTTCTCACCGCCCCCCACCCCTCCCCCAATGCATGCTTTGCTCTTTAAATTCTACAGTCAATCAAAGAACCTCAACCAGCTCAGAACCCAATCACCAAAGATCAACGTTACTGCTCCCCCAAGGAAAAGCTTCAATGGCTGCCGAAGAATGTGCACTCAATCTAAGAGAAAGTATGGGCCACTCAGGATGGTCAGAAGATACAACTGATTTCACCAGCCTGAAGGAATTATTCAAATGTCTTCTGATTTCAGAATCTTCAAAATTTGATGTCCTTGACCATCAAACATTGGTGATAGACTCTCGTTACAGTTAGAGTCGAAGACTAATGTGCAGGAAAAGCACAGCCGGTCAGGCAGCATTCGAAGACCAGGAGAATTGACGTTTCGAGCTTAAGCTCTTCATTGGGACTGAGGAGTTGGCCCAAGAGGGTTGAGAGATAAATGGGAGGAGGGGTGGGGCTGGGTGGAAGGTAACTGAGAATGCGATAGGTAGATGATGTTGGGGATGAAGGTGATAGGGCAGAGAGAAGGGTAGAGCGGATAGGTGGGAAGGAAGATGGACGAGTAGGACAGTTCAAGAGGGTGGTGCCGAGTTGGAAAATGGATCTGGGATAAGGTGGGGAGAGGGCAAATGAGGAAACTGGTGAAATCCACATTGATCCTGTGTGGTTGGAGGGTCCCAAGGCAGAAGATGAGGCGATCTTCCTCCAGCTGTCCGGTGGTAAGGGTTTGGCAGTAGACACTAAATTCAGTCATTTCTAAGAAACAAGCCCATCTTCCATCCATTGGACTTCCTCTAAATTTCCCTCTGCCTCAGGAAGGCAGCCAGCATCATTAATGGGATCCCTCCCACCCTGGTTATCGTCCTTCCACCCTCTTCCATCGGGTAGGAAATACAGAAGCTTAAACACATGTACCAACAAATTCAAGGGCAGCTTCTCCCCCGCTGTTATTAAATTTCTGAATGGACCTCTCAAATTTCAAGTTTAATGTTGATTTCGCTCTTGGTGCATCTTCTCTGCAGCCGTAACATTGTGTTCCTCACTCTGTTTGATCACCCTAATGCGCTTTGTATGGTATGATCTGCCTCTACAAAACAGAACTTTTCACAGTACAGGAGACAACAATAAATCAAATCCTGTCAAAGGTTGAATCTGATTAATCCATTGGAATATGAGCAGGAATGGAAGGATCGGAGGCAGTTCCACCTCGTACCAGAGGAAATCATTGGTCAAGAGTATCTGAAAAATTAAGATTCCACCAATGAAGATATTTCATCTTCTGCAAAGGACATTCGGAAAACCAAACATGCACCAAGCCTCCGGCATCGCAATGTGCCGTACATGAATGTTTCATCCTCCAGCAGCAGCCCCAACCAAGTTGCAGACATTGATGAAGTCAGAGACTCAAGGGGAGATGGAGTAGCGATAGAGCTACTTAACTAATTGAAACAATTGTACAAAGAATTTAAAAAAGAATAAACAGAAAGGAGAAAGCATGGGAATAAGTATTGTATAGGATAGTTAGTATCTGTAAGGGTTAACTGGCATCACAAAATAACCTTCGTCTATCAGGATGTAAAGGAGGAACTAATCAGAGTTGTGTGTGCATATGTTTACCACAATATACATCATACTTCAGTGTTTGTCCTAAGTGTTAACAACACGCAACTAAAGTAACATGTGTACTTAATCTTGAATTGACGCTGGTAGTCTTACTAGGGACAGTCATGTATCTTGGAATATAATGGACTTCACCAGTTTCCTCATTTCCTCTCCCCCAGCCTTACCCCAGTTCCAACCTTCCAGCTCAGCACTGCCCCCATGACCTGTCCTACCTGCCAATCTCCCTTCCCACCTATCCGCTCCACTCTCCCCTCTGACCTATCACCTCCATGCCCACACCCATTCACCTATTGTTCTCATTGCTACCTTCCCCCACCCTCCCCTCTGACCTATCACCTCCATCCCCACCCCCATTCACCTATTGTACTCTTTGCTACCTTCCCCCACCCTCCCCTCTGACCTATCACCTCCATCCTGAAGAAGGGCTCATGCCTGAAACGTTGATTCTCCTTCTCCTTGGATGCTGCCTGACCTGCTGCGCTTTTCCAGCAACACATCACCTCCATCCCCACCCCCATTCACCTATTGTACGCTTTGCAACCTTCTCCCCAGCCCCACCCCCCCATTTATCTCTCCACGCTGGAGCTTCCTGCCTCTATTCCTGATGAAGGGCTTTTGCCGGAAATGTCGATTTTCCTGCTCCTCGGATGCTGCCTGACCTGCTGTGCTTTTCCAGCAACACTCTGATCTAAACTCTGGTTTCCAGCCTCTGCAGTCCTCACTTTTGCCTCGGAACATAACGTATCTAGCGACAAAGTAACATGCGATAAATCTATTTATTGCTCATCAGGAATGAGCTGAAAATGTTTTGTGTGGGCATCCTCCCCCACATGGCATGCGTAGCCCAGACTGATGTGGGCAAGAAGGATTGGCACCAGTGAACCTACCCAAACAGTTCCAGCAGAAATCAACATATGTAGGATTCTCCACGGCAATTATTCTTCGAGGGTAAATTCACAATGTCAGCTAGATTAGATTAGATTACTTACAGTGTGGAAACAGGCCCTTCGGCCCAACAAGTCCACACTGACCCGCCGAAGCGCAACCCACCCATACCCCTATATTTACCCCTTACCTAACACTACGGGCAATTTAGCATGGCCAATTCACCTGACCCGCACATCTTTGGACTGTGGGAGGAAACCGGAGCACCCGGAGGAAACCCACGCAGACACGGGGAGAACGTGCAAACTCCACACAGTCACTCGCCTGAGTCGGGAATTGAACCCGGGTCTCAGGCGCTGTGAGGCAGCAGTGCTAACCACTGTGCCACCGTGCCGCCCACTAAGCTGTTGCTTAGGGGCTTGCCATTTGAAAGAAAGCTTCAGAGCCAACCCCTTACTGTGGTCCTGGAGTTAAAATTATTCATTCGCCGGATTGCTGCCTTCCCTAACATTTACTACCCAGCTACAGTTGCCCTTGAGGTGATGATGATGGGCTGCCTTTCTGAACTAACATTTGGAGTAGATAGAGACACAGTGCAGCTGGGGAGACAGTTCAACTCACAGGCCAGACCAGGTAAGAATGGCAGATTTCCTTCCCTGAAGGACAATAGGGACACAGATGAGTTTCTAACAACAATTCATGACTCTGCTTCTAATCTTTACTGAAACAAGCTGTTTAATGCCAGGTTTATCTCGTTCTTTGCAATAACATTCCCCAGTGGGTGACAGAATTCAGTACCATATCCCCCAGAGGATCAATCAAGGCCTTTCAAGGAGTAGCACAGCAACCAGTAGATAAGGAGCAACAAAGTAGATAAGGAGTAGATACGGAGTAGATAGGGGCGGCACAGTGGTTAGCACTGCTGCCTCACAGCGCCTGAGACCCGGGTTCAAATCCCGCCTCAGGCGACTGACTGTGTGGAGTTTGCACGTTCTCCCCATGTCTGCGTGGGTTCCCTCCGGGTGCTCCGGTTTCCTCCCACAGTCCAAAGATGTGTGGGTCAGGTGAATTGGCCACGCTAAATTGCCCATAGTATTAGGTAAGGGGTATATGTAGGGGTATGGGTGGATGGCGGGTCGGTGTGGACTTGTTGGGCCGAAGGGCCTGTTTCCACACTGTAAGTAATCGAATCTAAAAATACAAGAAGTCTGTCCTGATTAGCAAACAGACAGCGAAGCACATGGGAACCATTATGTGTCTCAATGTTGCTGTTGTGGTGAGTGCCTGGAATATGAGAAGCTTGGCAAAAATGTTTTATTAATTATAGAATGGGCTTGAGCAGCTTCTGAGTCACAGCGGCTCAAGTTACAATGATACTTGCGGTGGCTGTAGACACGCTGTGCGTGTCGTGATGGATTCATTCCCAAAGGCCACATAGCTCTGTGCCTCAAGCTTTCTGTAGCTGGTGTGTATTTCCAGAATAGCTCAGTTGTTCTGAAAACGGGAGTAGCTGAAGACCTGTACCACAGCCCCTCCACTGTTGAGGCTTACTGACAACTTGCATCCTCTGGGTTTGAGTCCCACTTATACAGATACGTGGAGCAAGAGGAGGCCATTTAACCCCCTGAGCCTGGTCCGCCATTTGTCACCTCCATGACTGATCACCTGACTCAACAGCCAGTTCCTGATATCCCCCCCCCCCCCCATTAATCTTTCACTCTTCTAAGCCTCAAGTGCTAGGCCCAACTCCTCCTTTAAGATAAAACAAACAAAAAAGAGCAGCAGATGCTGTAAACCAGAAATTTCCAGAGAAACTCAGCAGGTCTGGCAGCATTTGTGGAGAGAAAGCAAAATTAACATTTTGGGCCCAGTGACACTTCTTCAGAACTTCAGTCCCTTCTGAAGGAGGGTCACTGGACCAGAAACGTTAACTCTGCTTTCACTCCACTGCCAGGCCTGCTGAGTTTCTCTGGAAATTTCTGATTTTGTTCCTCCTTTAGATTGTGCTTTTACACTTTAAAAACGGATAGGCACAGAAATATGCATATTAATTTATAGATGTCTCTGATGTGCCTGGGTCAAGAAGAGGGAATGTCTAACCTGCTTGGTAATTGTACTGGAACAGCACCACCTCCTGCGTTAAAAGATTCTGAGAGCAGGATCTTGCCATGAGTAAGGATGTTGAGGGACAACAGAACACGGAACTTGTTTTTGAAGCAAAAGGAATGATTAGAAATGGCACCAGGATCCTGGGTTCATTCTGTCAATAGGCTCATAGTGTCCCAAGTCCTCCACTATCTCTCCTAAAGGATCCTGTACCAACAACCAGTAAACTGAATGTCATTTACAAAATATCATGCAAGGACTGTAACAAACACTATCCCAGACAGACAGGCAGAAATTAGCCACCAGGATACACGAACACCAACTAGCCATCAAAAGACGTGACCCACTGTCACGACAATCCTTCCATACAGATGAAGAAGGACACCATTTCGACTGGGACAACACATCCATCCAAGGACAGGCAAAACAGGGACACGCATAGGAATTCCTAGAGGCCTGGCATTCAAACTGGAACTCCATCAATAAATTCAACGATTTGGACCCCAATTACCAATCACAGAAAAAGAACCAAATTAACAGACCAAGTCACATAAATAGAAAGTGGGACAGAGCACCAGAAGCTCACCGATGATGTTACCTAGCGTGGTGATGGAACATCTGAAAATGAACCTGCCAACTCAGCGAGCAAACTTACAACCTGATCTCTCCTCCGGCCCATCACTGTCTACCTGAATCTGCAGGCTTCCCGATTTCACTGAAAGGTTTGGCTCTAGGATTGGGGCTAGGCTCCCTGGTCTGAGGAACCTATTGCCCCAATGCAGGAGAGATAACCCACAGACTGCCAGGACGTGATAGCAATGAGGCTTGGATGGGAGTAGGGGTGATGGGGTGGAGGGATTGGAGGTTGACAATGGAGCAAGTGAGACCCTCATTCATTGAGAGGACAGAGGGTTGGACTGTGGAGGAAGCTGTAGCTGGCACCAGTACAACCCATCCCCCACTACCCCACCCCCAATGGAGCATCAACAACGCTGGAAAATAAAACTGTTTTGGGAGGAATTAGATGGATGGGGGTCTCTTTGGATGGGGGTCATGAAGAGAGGGTTAAAGGAGGCATGAGGATCAAATACAAAACATGGTGGTGGCTCTCAGTGACCATCACCATATCCAATGCCCATCAGGCACAGACTGGTGCAGATGAAGGGACTTGCTCCCCACCCACCTTCCCATCCCCTCACCATCCCAAACCGAAGCCTATCCAGCCCTGGTTTGACCAGCCAGTTGGACCAAGTCTTTCCTGTCCTGCCTGAAGCTGAGATCTTTGCCACCCGAGGGGACACAGGTACGAAGGTGGTCAATAGTTGACCATTCAGGTAGCCTCACCTTGTGCATGGAGCTCGGGGCTTTCCTGACCAAGGGGAGGCAATGGTAGTGTCACTGGACTAGTCATCCAGAACATCAGGCTAATATTCTGGGGTGCATGAGTTTGAATTCCACCATGACGGATGGTTAAAATTTGAAGTCAATTGAAAAGAAAACTAGCCTCATTGGAACCAGTCAGTTGTCATAAAAGCCTCCTCTGGTTCACTAATACCCTTTAGGGAAGGAAATCTGATGTCCCAACCTGGTGTGGCCTACATGTACCTCCAGACCCACAGCCTCTCAACCCTCAAACCCCAAAATGGGAGATAAATGTTGGTCTAACCAGGAATGCTCACAATTCGTCCATAAACAAAACAGAAACTTAATTTACCTGGATCTGAGAAGGCACCAGATTTAGGTCTATTGTTATCTCAACAAATTAAGTTTCCTTCCTGCCTCTGGTTCCAGAAGATTGTGCCACTAGACTCCGCAACCAGCAAACATAAATTCTCTCAGTCCATCAATTAGACTCATAGAGATGTACAGCAGAGAAACAGACCCTTCGTTCCAACTCATCCATGCCGACCAGATATCCTAACCTAATCTAGTCCCATTTGCCAGCACTTTGCCCTTATCCCTCTAAACCCTTCCTATCCATGTACCCATCTAGATGCTTTTTAAATGCTGTAATTGTACCAGCCTCCACCACTTCCTCTGGCAGCCCATTCCATACACATACCACCCTCTGCTTAAAAAAGTTGCCCCTTAGGTCTCTTTTATATCTTTCACCCCTAACCCTAAACCTATGCCCTCTAGTTCTGAACTCCCCCACCCTGAGATAAAGACCTTGCCCTCTATAAGGTCCCCCCCACAACCTCCAAAGTTCCAGGGAAAATAGCCCCAGCCTATTCAGCCTCTCCCAGTAGCTCAAACGTTCCAACCCGGCAACATCCTTGTAAAACTTTTTTGCACCCTTTCAAGTCTTTCCTCTAGCAGGGAGACCAGAACTGAACGCAGTATTCCAAAAGTGGCCTAAACAAAGTCCTGTCCAGTTGCAACATGACATCCCAACTCCTATACTCAATAAACTGGCCAATAAATTCCCATTGCTACCTTGAAAACTTCGACACTTTCCACACTTGAGACATTTACAACCCTTTCGACACTGACCCTTGGCCTTTAAAATAATGCAGATAGGAAATTCAGAAGGGCATAACGTGGCTAAACAATCCGCCCAAATCTCCATAGATACGAAGAGTTAAAAAACATCGAGCAACCCGATGAATAAAATTAAATAACATCGAAAATAAACAGATGATTTAACAGCCTCGGCTGTGTCTAGTTATTGTGTTTGTGAACAAGTCCCGCGGGTGTGGGTGGAGGGGCAACAAAGGTACAGATTAACTCACACGTAACGGAGGAAAACCGCAAAGCTAAAATAAAACCACTGCAGGCGATTTACTGTTTGCAACTGAAAAGGAAGAAAGGGGCGGAGAGTTGCGAGGCAGGTCTTATGCCTAAGACGTACATCATGTGCCAAATATTTGTTGCTAAGCAACAAGCAGTATCCTGTTGAATGACAGCG
Source organism: Hemiscyllium ocellatum (assembly GCF_020745735.1). Classification (NCBI taxonomy): domain Eukaryota; kingdom Metazoa; phylum Chordata; class Chondrichthyes; order Orectolobiformes; family Hemiscylliidae; genus Hemiscyllium; species Hemiscyllium ocellatum. The sequence goes on along the minus strand of NC_083447.1, from coordinate 12,141,116 downwards.
TTGTTGAACATGGCTTTGGTCCAAACTCTGCCTCCTTGTCAAACTCTGGTGTTTTGGCCCAGGTTTCACACATTGTGCTAACTCAGGCCTTCTGTACTGTACGCTCTGTAAAAGCAAATATTGTGGCGAGAGCTCACTGCATTCATTCTATGGATATGTGTTATTTGTACAGTCAGCCACAACTGTAAAGGGCATTCTCATTAACCTTCTACACAAGATACCAGATACACACTAGTGTCTTTGTACCAGCATTCTCAGATAAGGGCTGCACCATGCACACACACTGTCCCACTCTCAGATACCAACACCCTCACTCCACTACTCACACTGTCCCACTCTCAGAAACCTGCCCCCTCCCTCACTCACTCACACTGTCCCATTCTCAGATACCTGCCCCTCCCTCACTCACTCACACTGTCCCACTCTCAGATACCTGCCCCTCCCTCACTCACTCACACTGTCCCACTCTCAGATACCAGCCCCTCCCTCACTCCTTCACTCACATTGTCCCACTCTCAGATACCAGCCCCTCCCTCTCTCACTCACAGTTTCTTCCCCCAAGCCATCAGGCTCTGTAACACTGTATGATCAGGCCCTTTTCCACTTGAAATTCTTTTCATGACTTTGAATTGCTGCCAGAACAATGTATATTAATTATCATTCTTTTATTGAACTGTAATTTACGTGTTTTGCACTTCTTAGCACTTTAGGCCACTCTTTCTATGATCATATAGTTTGTGCTATCCATGTTGTACCTTGGTCCTGAAGGAATGCTGTTTCGTTTTTACTCTTTCAATTGGATTGTGTAAAAATGACAAATAAAATCTACTCTATACTATCTATTCACGCACTGTCCCACTCTCAGACATCAGCTCCTCCCTCACTCACTCACACTGTCCCACTCTCAGATACCAGCCCCTCCATCACTCACTCACTCACACTGTCCCACTGTTAAATACCAGTCCCCCCCTCACTCACTCACACTGTCCCACTCTCAGATACCAGCCCCTCCCTCCTTCACTCACACTGTCCCACTCTCGGATATCAGCTCCCCCCTCACTCACTCACACTGTCCCACTCTCAGATACCAGCCCCTCCCTCCTTCACTCACACTGTCCCACTCTCGGATATCAGCTCCCCCCTCACTCACTCACACTGTCCCACTCTCAGATACCAGCTCCTCCCTCCCTCCCTCACTCACATTGTCCCTCTCTCAGGTATCAGCCCCTGCCTCACTCACTCACACTGTCCCACTCTCAGATACCAGCCCCTCCGTCCCTCACTCACACTGTCCCACTCTCAGATACCAGCCCCTCACTCACTCACACTGTCCCACTCTCAGATACCAGCCCCTCCCACCCTCACTCACTCTGTCCCACTCTCGGATACCAGCTCCCCCCCTCCCTCACTCACTCACACTGTCCCACTCTCAGATACCAGCCCCTCCCTCCCTCACTCACTCACACTGTCCCACTCTCAGATACCAATCCCTCACTCACTCACTCACACTGTCCCACTCTCAGATACCAGCCCCTCCCTCCCTCACTCACACTGTCCCACTCTCAGATACCAGCCCCTCCCTCCCTCACTCAGTCACACTGTCCCACTCTCAGATACCAGCCCCTCACTCACTCACTCACAGTCCCACTCTCAGATACCAGCCCCTCCCTCACTCACTCACTCACACTGTCCCACTCACAGGTACTAGCCCCTCCCTCACTCACTCACACTGTCCCTCTCTCCGATACCAGCCCCTCCCTCACTCACTCACACTGTCCCACTCTCAGATACCAGCTCTCAGAGGTTGGTAAATAGTCAGTCATGATGGCGTGGGCTGGAGTTACATATTAGCCCCGACCGAATTTCTCGAGGGTCTGTTGGGAATTATTAGTGAACTGGCAGTGGTGGTTTCGCTTCTCTGCCTGCCCACTGAACCCACAATGCAAATAAATTTAACAGTGGGGGCATCACATTCTCACCCCAAGTCTACTCTTCAGTGGAGCTGCTTGTGGATATCCTGAGATTGTTTTAAAAAGTGCACGGCAAATGCAATTTTTAAAAATAAAAGTATGCTTTGTTCATAATATTTGTAAATATACATTCCAAATATATTTAACTCACATCAATGGATATTTGAAGAAGCTTCCATTTGCCTCCATGAAGCAAGTCCCACCATTAGGAGCCTTAGCACAATTTAGTGCTCTTAATGCTTACAAAATGTCAAAGTTAAAAATCACACAACACCAGGTTATAGTCCAACAGGTTTAATTGGAAGCACTAGCTTTCGAAGCGACGCTCCTTCATCAGGTGGTTCTTCACAACCACCTGATGAAGGAGCGTCGCTCCGAAAGCTAGTGCTTCCAATTAAACCTGTTGGACTATAACCTGGTGTTGTGTGATTTTTAACTTTGTACACCCCAGTCCAACGCTGGCATCTCCAAATTATTACAATATGTCAGGTATACAGCCCATGGGCAAACCATTTCAAATTGACTACTACAGAAAATGCAATAAAATTCAACTTTTCTCCATACATGCATTCCACGCTGGGGGTGTTACACTACAATTTCAACACTCTCAATGTTCAGAATTTATATTCCCTGTCAGGAAGGAATTCTATATGTTACGAGCCCTTAATGCACAATGCCTGACAAGTATTAAACTGTGGTCTTTCCCCACTGTGGCTGCCCCAAGCTTCAGTGCACCCCTCAGCACATAGTCCTGGACGCTGGAATGTACTCGGTCAAGGACAGCTCTGCACTGGAAGATCAGCAAGTTTCAGGCAGACTTTCACTGAGCCGGCAGTCCCCCAGGCAGCATCTGCCCATAAGATAAAGATCAACCATTTCCACTAGTTGCAGATTCTGGAACAAGAGGACAGAAAATTAAGGCCAGACCATTCAGGATAGATATTAAGAAGCACTTCTACACACAAAGGGTGGTTGAGACTCAGAACTCTCTTCCATCAGCAGCAGTGAATGCTCGATCAGATGTTGATTTTAAATCTGAGAGGGATTTATGTTTGTTAAGCATTAAGGGATATGGGCCAAAGGCAGGTGTATGGAGTTAGGCCCAGAGATCAGCCATGATCTCATTGAATGGCAGATGGGAAGTGCCCTTCTCACCACTGGGCGCTCTAGCTCTTGAAGCTAGATTGAAAGAAGCATTCTAACTCTTGATGATTCATAGAGATCTATCCAACAGGATCTTACCTCGACTTTCTCCACAGGGCCCCGGGGACGTCACAAAACAAACTCTTTCCATCAGATGAGATAGCACAGTCCAACTGCTTGAAGTATTCCTCGACAATGGGGCCAGAGCCTTCCTTCACAACAGCAGGATCAGGAGAAACCTCAGTCCGTAGTGACATTTGTGCACCCAGGATCTACACATGACCCTCACACAGACGGTTAGCCAATAGGAAAGGGTATATAGGACAAACAGGAAGACAGCTAACAATCCGCATCCATGAACATCAGCTAGCCACAAAATGACACGATCAGCTATCCCTAGTAGCCATACACTCAGACAACCAGGAACATGAATTTGACTGGGAAAACACTACCATCATAGGACAAGCCAGACAGAGAACAGCCAGGGAATTCCTAGAGGCATGGCATTCATCCACAAACTCCATTAACAGACACATGAACCTGGACCCCATATACAAACCACTACAGCTGAAACTGACACCTGGAAGCGGCAAGAACATCCATCAACAGACACATCGACCTGGACCCCACATACAAACTACTACAGCTGAAACTGACACCCGGAAGCGGCAAGAACAAACCACTATAAATACCGGAAGAAACATCAAAGCAGCGCTTCACAGGAGGCTCCAATAGCACTGATGATGTTCCCTAGCCAGAGAACGAAACGTTTGCAGCAAAAACTTCCAGCTCGGCGAACAGAACCACAACAATGGACACCCGAGCTACAAATCTTCAACCAGACTTTAAAGGTATTTTTCTTCCCTTTGCTCTAGAGGTTTCTTTAAACATCTTGTCCTTGTGCACACAGTTTATTTTCAAACTCTGGATAAAATGGAAGTGTGATTTGGACAAGTTGAGTGCACAAGTTGCGTGGCAGATGAACTACAATGTGGAGGTTCAGGAGCAAAAGCAGGAGAGCAGATTATTATCCGAATGTCAACAGACTGGGAAAGGAGGAGATGCAATGAGACCTTGGTACTCCAGTGGTTAAAAGCAAGTCTGCAGGTGTAGCAGGCAGTGAAGAAGGCAAATGCTATGTTGTCCTTCATTGCAGGAGGATTCGAGTACAGGAGCAGGGAGGTCTTGCTGCAGTTGTACAGGGCCTGGGTGAGCCCACACCCTGGCGTATTGTGTACAGTTTTGCTCTCCTTATCTGAGGACAGGGGTCCCGGCAATGGAGGGAGTGCAGCGAAGGTTTGCCAGACTGGTTTGCGACTGATGTAAGAAAGACCGGAATTCAGAAGAATGAAGGAGGGCTCATAGAAACCAATAAAATTCTCACAAAACTAGATAGAGTGAACACAGGAAGAATGTTCCCAATCACTGGACAGTCCAGAACCTACAGTCTGAGGATACGGGATAGATCTTTTAGGACTGAGATGAGGAGAAATGTCTTCACCCAGAGAGTGGTAAGCCTGTGGAATTCCCTTCCGTCAAGACCAAAACATGAAATGTTTTCAAGAAGGTGTTAGATATAACTCTTGGAGCTAAAGGGAACGAAGGGTATGGGGAAGAAAGCAGAAACAAGAGACTGAGTTGGATGATCAACTACGCTCATGTAATGACTACAATAGGCTGAATGGCCTGCTTCTATTTTCTATGTGGGGATTACTCGACTCATCTTCAATCGAAACAGAGCAAACAGGAGTAGGCCATTCAGCCTATTGTGGGGATTACTCGACTCATCGTCCATGGTGAAGCAGTGAGGAATGGGCCAGGTTTGTACCTGTATGGAGTGAGAGAGCAGCTCTCATATGTTTGGTTCCTGTTCTCACCTGTCCCACAGGCCTCCAGGCCTTTTGCCAACCCCCTCGGCAGGCTGACCTAACACTGAGGGGAAGAGAGCATCAGTCGGCCCAACTCACTCAGAACATTGGCCTGCCATTCCCTTACATCCTGAGGCCTGTTCGAACTGGGCTGAGATGCTCAACAGCCTGCAGCGGGTCAGAGTAGAAGATAGGGACATTCTCCTAATGCATGGAGTCTTGAATACCCAAACTATCTGGGATTGTCAGCCCTTCTGTACTTGCATCCTTCCCAGTGCACTTGGCCAAAGCTTCTAACCAACGTACAAATGAGGGAGCAGCTTGGATCAGAAACCTTTCCACCATTTGGAAGTGGGCTATTGCTTTTCAATGTGCTGTTGGATCCAATTGCAGATGCCTCATCCTTTGTCAGGGGTGCAATATTCCATCAAAGGTCTTCTCCTGAGCCGGGCAGATGAGACATGTGCTAGCGGTCAGTGACCATGTCCCAGTCGGTATCGAGTTCCACCAACTCCCAGGAAGACTTGACCCAGCTGCCAATGACTAATGTAAAGGTAACTATGCACTTGGCCGCCTCTCTGCTGAATACAGCTAACTCAGCATTTACTACAGGCCGAAAAGGGAACCTCCCAGATTTCTACATCTTAGTCATTCAAATCCCTTTGTTGCTGACAGCTTGCAGCCTCAGCGATCTAGGCAAGGTGTTTGTCGCAAAACAGGGTGGAGTGTCTCCACATTCTGCTGATGCTGGTGAAGATTTAGAAACAGCCATTGTATTTAATTGGCCAAGGATGCAGTCAGCTGCCCCTTTGGCGGATCACCTTAATGTCATTTCACAATCTCGCACTGCCAACTCAGCAAAGCTCTCGTAAATCATTGGAAACTTCTCCTGGAGAAATCCCAGGTACCTTTACCCAGTTGGGGATGTCAGGGTAAATCATCAGAGACCCCTGCTTGGATTGGAGTTTACTGGACAAAGCATGGAATGTCTAGCGTTGCCTCTAATCAAAGAGCAGCCTCTGGCGAGGTCCTGAGGGTTTTCTATCCTGGGATGGTGGGGTAGGCTCCCACACCCTAATGGGAGTGCAGGAATTTCTCTCTCTCCTCCCCCTGCCACAGTCATAGAGATGGACATGATGGAGACAGACCCTTCGGTCCAACTCATCCATGTCAACCAGATATCCTAACCTAATCTAGTCCCATTCACCAGCACTTGGCACATACCCCTCTAAACCCCTTCCTGTTCATATAATCATCCAGATGCTTTTTAAATGTTGTAATTGTACCAGCCTCCACCACTTCCTCTGGCAGCTCACACCATACACGCTCCACTCTCTATGTGATAAAGTTGCCCTTTAGGTCACTTTTAAATTTTTCCCCTCTCACCCTAAACCTATGCCCTCTAGTTCTGGACACCCCCATCCCAGGGAAAAGACTTTCTCTATTTTTGTAGAGACTTTCTCTATTTTTTTGTCTATTAAGTAACAAAGATGATTGATGAGGGCTGAATGGTAGAGATAATCCATATGGACTTCAGTAAGGCATTCGACAAGGTTCCCCATGGGAGACTGGTTAGCAAGGTTAGATCTCCTGGAATACAGGGGGAACTAGACATGTGGATACGAAACTGGTTCAAAGGTAGAAGACAGAGGGTGGTGGAGGAGAGCTGTTTTTCAGACTGGAGGCCTGTGACCAATGGAGTGCCACAAGGATCGGTGCTGGGTCCACTACTTTTTGTCATTTATATAAATGATTTGGATGCGAGCATAAGAGGTACAGTTAGTAAGTTTGCAGATGACACCAAAATTGGAGGTGTAGTGGACAGCGAAGATGGGTATCTCAGATTACAACAGGATCTTGATCAGATGGGCCAATGAACTGAGATGTGGCAGATAGAGTTTAATTTAGATAAATGCGAGGTGCTGCATTTTGGGAAAGCATATCATGGCAGGACTTGTACACTTAATGGTAAAGTCCTAGGGAGTGTTGCTGAACAAAGAAACCTTGGAGTGCAGGTTCATAGCTCCTTGAAAGTAGCGTCGCAGGTAGATAGGATAGTGAAGAAGGCGTTTGTTATGCTTTCCTTTATTGGTCAGAGTATTGAGTACAGGAGTTGTGAGGTCTTGTTGCAGCTGTACAGGACAGTGGTCAGGCCACTTTTGGAATATTGCGTGCAATTCTGGTCTCCTTCCTATTGGAAGGATGTTGTGAAACTTGAAAGGGTTCAGAAAAGATATACAAGGATGTTGCCAGGGTTGGAGGGTTTGAGCTATAGGGAGAGGCTGAACAGGCTGGGGCTGTTTTATCTGGTCACCCCTCAGCCTCCGACGCTCCAGGAAAAACAGCCACAGCCTATTCTGCCTCTCCTTACAGGTCAAATCCTCCAACCCTGGCAACATCCTTGTAAATTGTATCTGAACCCTTCAAAGTTTCACAACATCCTTCCTAGGGGAGGGAGACTAGAATTGCACAGTCACATTGGAAAGATTTACAATTGCAGGATCAGCCACTTGGCCACATTTTACACACCTTCTGTGACCGTCAGCTGGGATTAGAATCTGGAGCTTCTGTCTAAGAGATGGGAGCCACTGCCCACCAGGCCATCAGGTACTGAGGTAGAAAATAAGACTCGCACACATTGAGGAACTGTACAAAACACTGGAGCTGGAACACCATGTACAGTGGGAAAGAGGCAGTTAGACTAGAGAAGAGATGGAGCAGATTTACAATGATGGTATGAGGAAAGATTGGGGCAGCATGATGGCTTACAGGTTAGCACCACTATCTCATAGGACCAGGGACCCAAGTTCGATTCCACCTTTGGATGACTCCGTATGGAGTCTGCACGCTCTCCCTGAGTCTGTGTGGTTTCCTCCAGGTGCTCTATTTTCCTCCTACAGCCCAATGACGTGCAGGTTAGGGTGACTGGCCATGCTTAATTGCTTATAGTGTCCAGGGATGTGCAGGCTAGGTGAGTTAACTGTGAGAAACACATGGTTATGGCAATAAAGTAGCGGGTGGGCTGCTCTTTGGAGGGTCAGTGTGACTTGATAGGTCAAATGGCCTGTGGTAGGGATTCTGTGATAGTTTGGGTCATTCCCTTTAGTACAAAGGAGACTGAGTTGAAGTGGTAGAAAGTGGGTACAATTACAACTTTTGAAAGGCATTTGGAAAGGCACACAGATTGGAAAGATTTAGAGAGATATAGGCCAAATGCAGCAAATGGGTTTAGTTAGCTGAGGAAACCTGGTCAGTGTGGACGAGTTGGGCCAAAGGGTCTGTTTCTGTGCTGTGTGATTCTATATATTAAATGATGAGGGGTTTGGAACAAAAGACCCCCTTCCTCTTGGTTGGTCATTAGGGCCAGTGTGGCTTTTCAAAGATTCCCTTCTTTGCAGTGACAAAAATATTATTGCATTTTGTTGAGATTGGAGCAGTGCTTTTGAGAGAAACAAATTCACAGCCTTGGAAAGAGGTCTAGAGCAGATTTATCAGGACGGTACTGGAGATAACACACTCCATTGGCATGGGAAGCTGGGACTGTTTGCCTGACAGCAAAGAAGGTTAAAGAAGATTGAGCATAGGATCAGTGAGGAGTTTCAGCAGTGCAAGGGTCTGTAATCAGGAGGAGACAGAATGGCAAATGGGCCAGAGGAATTTATTTATTGAGCGGCGAGTTGTGGTGGGAGCAGGTTCAATGGTAACCTTATGTTCTTGAAGGGAAAATATTTGCAGGATTTCAGGGGGAGGTCAAAGCAATGCTAACTCCTCTCGAAGGAGCTAGTGTGGACTCAATGGGCTGAATGATCTCCTTATGTGCTGTATTTATGCGCGAGTTGCTAACTCCCTGGTAACAATCTGAGATTGAGAGTTGCAGCCTTGTTGTGACATTTTACCTAGAGATGAGCTTCCTTTTATCTGTGACACCACTAAGGTCACCCACCTCCTTCTCTGTAATATTGCCTGAAGGTTTCCCTATCTCAGCAACCCAGCTGTGGAATCCCCTCATGTGTATCTTTGTTACCTCTAGACCAGTTCCTGGCTGGTCTCCAACATTCTATTCTTTGATAACTTAAGGTCATCCAATCTTCTGCTGCCTTTGTCTTAACTCTCACCAAGTCTTGTACCTCCCTGTCCTCTCTGACTTACCTCTCTATAAACTGAGTCAAGGGAAAGAAACTTCACCCTTCTTTCTATATGTGGCCATTACATTACAAGCAGTGGACCTGTACCCTACCCCCACACCTCCCTCTCAACTCCAAGTGAGGACGTGTCACCACCATTTTGAAGCCAATGTTCCATCATGGGTGGCACCTTTTAAACAGTTGATGGAGTGGAGTACCTGGACAATCCACAGCGTGCTATCGCGTGACCTCCCTCAGGATCCAGCCATTGACCAGCTGTTGTGTGAATCATCACGAAAGCCCCGTACCTTTCCCAGTGACTTCTCAACGGCGTTCCAGTTTTGACTTTGGAAGCCTCCAGTCAACCTATCAATAGGCACCTGTCATCGAAGTCTGTCACCAAGCTGATGTTTGCCACAGCTTGTCTCGCCCTCAGTTGCCAGGACACTGAACATTAGACTGCCCCAATCCTCCACTGCTGTGCTTCATTTAGTCATAGAGGAGGAGGAGTAAGCCGTTCAGCCCTTCAAGCCCCCTCCACCACAATTCGATATGGTCATGGTTGACTCTATCTCTTTGCTGACTTCTCCCACTACCCCTTGATGTCTTTCAAATCTAAAATGTATCTATCATTTTCCCAATTGTATTCAATAACTATTTCTCCACAGCCTTCTGTGGCAGAGAATTCCACTAGTTCACCAACTTTGGAGCAAAGACATTTTTCCTCATCTAAGTCCAAAATAGACGACCCCATAACCCAAGAGGGTGTCCTCTGGCTCTGGACTCTCGAACCAGGGCAAACATTTCCCCAGCATCCAGTCTGTATGAAGGGCTTATGCCCGAAACGTCGAATTTCCTGTTCCTTGGATGCTGCCTGACTTGCTGCGCTTTTCCAGCAACACATTTTCAGCTCTGATATCTCCAGCATCTGCAGTCCTCACTTTCTCCATCCAGTCTGTATGGCCCTGTTTGAAATATAGAAAATTCTATTAAATTTTTTCTCATCCTTCTGAAGGGCAGCACGGTGGTACAGTAAGGGCGGCACAGTGGTACAGTAAGGGCGGCACGGTGGTACAGTCAAGGGCGGCACGGTGGTACAGTGGTTAGCACTGCTGCCTCACAGTGCCAGGGACCTGGGTCCAATTCCCATCTCAGGCGACTGACTGTGTGGAGTTTGCACGTTCTCCCCGTGTCTGCGTGGGTTTCCTCCGGGTGCTCCGGTTTCCTCCCACAGTCCAAAGATGTGCGGGTCAGGTGAATTGGCCATGCTAAATTGCCCGTAGTGTTAGGTAAGGGGTATATGTAGGGGTATGGGTGGGTTGCGCTTCGGCGGGTCGGTGTGGACTTGTTGGGCCGAAGGGCCTGTTTCCACACTGTAAGTAATCTAATCTAGTCAACACAGTCCTAGTTGAACTAGTCTTTCCTCATAGCACAGTCCTGCCAACCTCGGTATCAGCCCACTGCACTCCCTCTCTGGCAAATGGCAATAGAAATTAAAGCTGATGTGGAATTGGAGAAACATGGACCAGAATAGGGTATTCACCTCTTCAAACTTGTTCTGTCATCCAGTGTGATCACGATCCTCAATGCCCTTTTCCCACTTTCTCTTCATATCTCTTTGACGTCTTCAGAATCTAAAAATTTATCCTTCCCTTTCATGAATATATTCAGTGATTTGGCTTCCACAGCCTTCTGTGGTAGAGAATTCCAAACCAGCCACACTTTTTAACTCTTCCAATAAGCTTTGGCTTCACACAATACAGAATATATAGGAGCAGATGTAGACCATTCAGCCCACCTTTTACCCTACCATCGATAAAATCGTGGCTAACCTGATAACTTTAAATTCCCCTTTCCCTAGAAACCTTGGTTTTTCTGTCCGAATGTTTAAAATATATGGCTCAGAATAGGATTTCGGTGTCCCCAGGCACTCTAGCCAGCGCAACAAAGCGTTTCAACGCCTGGAAGGCGCTTTCCAAATGAACGTAAGTTGTTGTTGTACGGCCGTCCGCGACTGAGCCCAGGTCTTGGGCTCCGCCCATCGCCCCAGCTGTCAGTCAAGTGCCATGACGCCATACGCCGCCCCGCCCCCGCGTTGCTTTGTACCGGAAGCGTTGCCCGGCGCGACGGGGACAACAACGGCAGCGGCTTGACGTCACGCGCTGTGGAACGTTGAGGCGGCGGTCGTCATGACGACGAGCGATGTATCCTCCCCAACGCAGCGGCCCACGTGGGTATCGGTTGGTCAGACGCGGTGGAATGTGAAACTGACCAGAAACTGACCAGAACATTCCAGAACATAGCAGAGCCCTGACAGCACAGTGTAACTGTGTGTGAGTGTGTGAGGTAATGCACTTTAATGGCAGATTGCCTCACCCTGCACTCTCTAATCTGCAGCAACATCTCACCAATGGCAAAAATGCTAAACATGCAGGAAATCTTAAAACAAAAACAAGTCAAATGCTGGAACACTCAGGTCACGTCTGAAATGTTCATCTCACCCTTGCCTCGCAGATGTTGCTGGGTTTCTTTCCAGAATTTTGTTTTTTTTTCCAAATATTTACTTTGAAACCCATTCCAATGAAAGGTCACAAAGCAGGTCAATTCCGTGTCTCCCTCTCTAGATGATGTCAGATGTATTTCTAGCATTCTTTTTGTTCCTATTAAATATCAGATTTCCGCTGTGCTTTGCTTTTTGCAGTGTACAGTCTGTTTGCTTTCCAAAGTCTAGGGCAGCAGATGCAAGGGGAACACCATTTCCTGCGAGTTCCCTCTCCGCCACACATCATCATCCTGCCTTGGAAAGGTTCTTTCAGGATCACTCGGTCAAAATCCTGAAACGCACTGTGGTTCCCTGCATCAAAAAGGCGGTTCCGAAATGTCAATTCATATGGGACATAGGTTTAAGGTGAAAGGGTGGAATTTAAAGGAGATGTAAGAGACAAGTTTTTTTACACACACAGACTGGGATGCGCTGCCAGAGGAGGTGGGAGAAGGAGATACAATAATGACGTTTTAGGAGCATCTTGACTGATACCTCAGGGAATAGAGGCAAAAAAGTTTTTAGTTTGGATAAGGGTCATGCGTGAATAGAGCTTGCTGGGTCTAAAGATCTGTTGTGCTGTCCTGTTTTTGTATGGGCAATAAATGCCAGTCTGAGTCAGGGACACCCACATCCACTAAATGAAATTTTTTTTAAAAACCCTCTTCTGTTCATTGTAACGATCCATTTGGAATTCTGAGTTGAGGGTGAATCTCGGTGCAGTCTCTCAACTGAAAATGGGTTGCTGGTTAAAGCACAGCAGGTCAGGCAGCATCCAAGGAATAGGGAATTCGACGTTTCGGGCATAAGCCCTTCATCAGTCTCTCAGCTGCATTCTAGAAAGTTCCAGCCCGGCGGGAAAAGGTAACCCTCCCCGGTCTCCACACATTCACTAAGTGACTAATTGACAGCACGAGTCATTTCAGCAGGGCCTTAGACAGACTCAAATGGAAAAAGATATCACAACTTAAGGTGTCAAACTCCACGACAGACCCGGAGATGAAATACCTTGTGTCGTCAGGCGCTTTGTCCTTGGGAACACGACTCTCTGTGCACATTCTTCTCCATGCTACAGAGAGAATTACGAGCGAGCGATATCAACATCACGCTGGCGGCGAGGACGCCACACGTCTCGATTGTAGTAAATTCAGAAGTCACATTTTCTTTCATTCTGTCTGTATGTTTTTGTCTTGAATCGTGGATGTAGCGTGAAGCATTTCTTTGGGAGAATTGTAAAGCTCTTCGATCCACGGGGGCAAATGAAGTCTCACGTCACTGGCACAGTGTTCCTCCGATCAGACGCATGGTCCCCAGTTCTGGGTGGAATTGTGTGTGCCAACAACACTCCCTGCCCCAAGGCTGCGTCCCGTGGGCGTGCCTTTTGCATTTCAAGGCAATAAACTTTCGAGCAATTTGGGTTGGAGCACCACCCCCCCCCCCCCCCCACCCCAAACCCCCGCCGCCAAACCTTGTGACACAATCTGCCTTTTGCAAGGTGATACCAGCCTCCCACGCAGCCCCACGCCCTCAGACATTGTCAACAGGGCGAGGTGCCAATGTGGGAGAGCTCTGAGGAGTATACAGGGTCAGCCCCAGAAGCTCTGTAGGAGTATACAGGGTCAGCACCAGAAACTGTGCCGGAATCCACAGGGTCAGCGCTAGAAGCTCTGTTGTAGACAGGGTCAGCACTAGAAGCTCGATGCGACTCTCTCCCCACCCCCAACCTCCCCAAGCTTATCTCTGCACGCTTCAGTCTCTCTGCCTTTATTCCTGATGAAGGGCTTATGCCCGAAACGTCGATTTCGCTGCTCGTTGGATGCTGCCTGAACTGCTGTGCTCTTCCAGCACCACTGATCCAGAAGCTAAAAGCTCTGTTGTAGACAAGGTCAGCACTAGACATTCTGTACTAGACAGGGTCAACACTAGAAGCTCTGTTGTAGACAAGGTCAGCACTAGAATCTCTGTTGTAGACAGGGTCAGCACTAGAAACTCTGTTGTAGACAGGGTCAACACTAGAAGCTCTGTAGTAGACAGGGTCAGCAATAGAAGCTCTATTGTAGACAGGGTCAGCACTAGAAACTCTGTTGTAGACAGGGTCAGCACTAGAAACTCTGTTGCAGACAGGGTTAGCACAAGAAACTCTGTTGTAGACAGGGTCAGCACTAGACGCATTGTTGTAGACCGGGTCAGCACTAGAAATGCTGTTGTAGACAAGGTCAGCACTAGAAGCTCTGTTGTAGACAGGGTCAGAACTAGAAGATCTGTAGTAGACAGGGTCAGCACTAAAAATTCTGTTGTAGACAAGGTCAGCACTAGAAGCTCTGTTATAGGCAGGGTCAGCACTAGAAACTCTGTTGTAGACAGGGTCAGCACTAGAAGCTCTGTTGTAGTCAGGGTCAGCACGAGAAGCTCTATTGCAGACAGGGTCAGCACTAGAAGTTCTGTTGTAGACAGGGCCGGAACTAGAAACTCTATTGTAGACAGGGTCAGCACTATAAATTCTGTTGTAGACAGGGTCAACACTAGAAGCGCTGTTGTAGACAGGGTCAGCAGTAGATACTCTGTTGTAGACAGGGTCAGCACTAGAAACTCTGTTGTAGACAGGGTTAGCACTAGATACTCTGTTGTAGACAGGGTCAGCACTAGAAGCTCTATTGTAGACAGGGTCAGCACTAGAAACTCTGTAGAAGACAGGGTCAGCACTAGATACTCTGTTGTAAACAGGGTCAGCACTAGAAGCTCTATTGTAGACAGGGTCAGCACTAGAAACTCTGTAGAAGACAGGGTCAGCACTAGATACTCTGTTGTAAACAGGGTCAGTACTCGAAACTCTGTTGTAGACTGGGTCAGCACTAGAAACTCTGTAGTAGACAGGGTCAGCACTAGAAGCTCTATTGCAGACAAGGTTAGCACTAGAAACTCTGTAGTAGACAGGGTCAGCACTAGAAGCTCTGTTTTAGATTGGGTCAGCACTAGAAACCCTGTTGTAGACAGGGTCAGCACTAGAAGTTCTGTAATGTGGGGATCCAAAATGGCAGCGACCCAGCAAGTCTGAGTCTACAGTGCTCCTCCCAAGACTTGGGCAAAGTGGGTCACCCTCCCCCACGACACTCACCAAATCATTTAAAATAGCTTTTATTTCATGTAATTAGTTGTTTAGTATTAAATTTAAACAATCTAATCTTTAGTAAATATGACTAATGGGAAGGGAGCCCGCAGCTCTCAGCAGGCGGGAACCCCTCCCCCACCCTCTCCAGCTGCCGCCGAGGTGTCCGCGTCACCCTGGGGGACTTACCTACGGTGGCGAGCCTCGTGGAAACCATCTCCCAAACGTGATGCGAAGATCGACGCTTTCATTGAGGAATCCCAAAATCGATGGGACTCACTCTCGGCCGTGCTGCACGACCGTGATATTAAAGAAATCGAGCGCCGACTCGGAGGGACGGAGCTAAAGGCCATTTCCTCGGAGACTGCAGTGCAATCGGCTGTGGATCGGGTCCGGACTTTCGAACAGCGAGTCCGAACCTTGGAGAATCATATTGATGACCTCGATAATCGAGGTCGCCGAAAAACTATTTGTTTGCTGGGCCTTCCCGAACGGGAAGAGGAAGGCCAGCTGACAGCGTTTCTCGAGCAGTGGCTGCCACAACACTTAAATCTGGAGGCTGGATCAGGCCAGGAAAGGGTGGAATGGGCCTACCGGGTTACAATACGCGGGCCCAGCTCGAACCAGCGCCACCGCCCGGTCCTGTTCCGGCTGCAGAGCTATAAAGAGAGGCAGATACTCCTAGAAGCCTCTAGAAATCTTGGAAAAGATTCCTGAGCCATGATCTATAAAGGATCCAAGATCATGTTATTCCAGGACTTTTCCCCAGCTCTGGTCCGAAAGAGGAAGGCATTCGATGAGGCGAAGAAGTGTTTAAGGGACCTAAATATTCAGTACTCCTTACACTACCCAACGACGCTACACTTTAACCATGAAGGATCCGTTTATAACTTTGGATCGCCAGAAAAGGCTAAGGAATTCTTGGACTCTCTTAGATAAATTGTAAGAGACAATGGATGGTGGTTTGCCTTTCCCCCCCACTCCGGTTTATATCCCCTCCCTTTTTTTTTCTTTTTCTTACCTTACTGTTTAATATTATCTTGGGGGGTGGGGAGAGGGATTTATTTATTTGTTCTTTATTTAATTATTTTCTCCCCCCCCGGCGTTTGTTTTCTTTATTATTATATGTATGTATGTGTGTATATATATATATATATATATAAGCTGGGGGGGTTTAGTTAATGTTGGTGGGGGGAGGTGGTTACCTTATTCTATTTTACCTCTGTCTCTAGGAACGGGGTTATTTTCCCTTGTTATTTTGTATTATTATATTTAATTATTTTTTGTTGAGGTTGTAATTTTATAGTTATATATGTTTATACATGGTATTAACATTACCAAATATATCCAGGTGTGGGTGGGGGTAGGGTGCTCACTGTTAACTCTAGCTCTGTACTATATTTGAATTCTCCTCATCCTATTGAGGAGCGCCTGGGTCAAGGGTGGGGCATTGGTTGGGAGAGGATATGATGGACCTTTGGAAAGGAAGTGATACCCCCGGGAACAAGGGGGAAAATCTCCATTTAAATACGTTTTATATTTTTTATATTATTTAGAAATTTTTTTTTACTATACTGTTGCGAGTGTATTAGAGAGCTTTTATTTTTGTGAATTTTATATGCTTTATGCTCGGGGTGTTTTGGATAGGGTTTCCCCTCCCGAGGGGTCTTGGATTTGCCCGGACGATTATGGTTACGTGGTGCACCTGGAATGTCAAGGGGAGTAATTCGCCAGTCAAAAGGAAGAAAATATTATCAAATCTTAAGAAAGAAAGAGTTGATATAGCTCTCCTACAGGAGACACATCTGTTGGATAAAGAACACTTGAAATTACGACAGGGTGGATTTGATCAGGCCTTTTTTTCTTCTTTTAGCTCAAAATGTAGGGGAGTTGTTATTCTTGTTCGGAAGAATTTCCCTTTCAAAATCCTAAATCAGATAAAAGACGAATCTGGACGATATATTCTGATTAAAGCCCTTATAAATGGAGAGGAATACGGGATTTTAAATTTGTACTGCCCCCCGGCACACCCCTTTAAATTTATAACGGAAGCCTTCTCAAAATTGATGGCTCTCAGTGCCCGTCGTACAATTATAGGGGGAGACTTTAATTGTATTATGGATCCGGAAATAGATAGGATTCCCAAGAGTGCTGCTGGAGTATCTCCCAGACCTAGACAATTGGTGGATCTGAATAAAGAATTAGGATTAGTAGATATATGGAGATGTCTTCATCCACAGGGCAGAGATTTTTCTTTTTACCCCAATCCACATAAATGTCATACCAGAATTGATATGTTTTCGCCCCCTCAATTTTTAAATTCCATATCATCCTGTAAAATAGGCAGTATAGCAATTTCCGACCACGCTGCTGTATATATGGAAACTAAGGTGAGGAACAATGGGACATCCCCTCGGCATTGGCGTATGGACCCCTTCCTAATGAAAGACAGTAAATTTGTAAAGTACTTCTCTCAAGAATTTAAAACCTTTTTAGCAATTAATTTAGGTACGGCTAGCAACCCATCATTGATGTGGGAGACCATCAAAGCTTACGCGTGAGATTTGATCATCTCCTACTCAGCGACCCAGAAAAAATTAAAGGGAGAACAACAGCGTCTGCTCGAAGCTCGCTTAAAAGCAGCTGAAACAGCATACGCTGACAGACCTTCTATTATTAAATTACAAAGGATTACGGCCCTTAGGACAGCTCTAAACACCACGCTTACCCAAACGGCTAAGAGGGAAATATTATTTGCAAAACAAAGGTTATATGAATTTGGCAACAAACTGGGTAGATACTTAGCATTTCTTGCAAAGAAAAAAGGCCCCTCAAACTACCACGTCTATCAAGGAAAGTACGGGTATTTGACTCATGATCATTAAAAGATTAATGCAATCTTTAGAAAATTTTATTCTGACTTATATAAATCGCAGGATTGTGAAGACAGGACTAGGAAGATGCAATCATTTTTTAAAAATCTGACCTTTCCAGGCCTAACTCTGGAACAGGTATCGGTCTTAAATGCTCCCCTAACAGTCCAATAAGTACTTGACGCAATCACGCAACTTCAGAATGATATGGCACCTGGCCCAGATGGTTTTCAAGCTGAATTCTATAAAGAATTTACAGGAATATTGGCTGGACCACTTATGGACATGTATAACTACGCATACAGTCAGGGCTGTCTCCCGCCTTCGCTGAAAGAGGCAAATATCTCTCTTATCCTTAAAAAAGGAAAGGATCCAGAAGATTGTGCGTCATACAGACCAATATCCTTGCTAAATGTAGATTTTAAAATCCTTTCTAAAACGTTAGCATTGAGACTAGAAAGGGTACTGCCACATATCATAAAGGAGGATCAGACGGGGTTTATTAAGGGCCGTAGATCATCCAATAATATTAGAAGGGTTTTGAATATGATTCAAGCCTCAAATCTGGAAAGATACCAGGAGTAGTAGTTTCATTTGAGGCGGAAAAGGCATTTGATGGGGTTGAATGGTCATATTTGTTTTACACACTGGAAAGGTTTGGTATTGGAAAGGTGTTTACCAAATGGGTCTCAACATTGTATAGTGATCCCAAAGCAGTTGTGGTTAGGTTCGGATAGCTTCAGTGTGGGTAGGGGCTGCCGTCAGGGATGTCCTCTCTCGCCATTGTTATTTACGCTAATAATTGAATCACTAGCAGAAGCTGTACGGGGGGCTGATCCTAATATAACGGCCCCGAGGATTGGTACAGGTAAACACAAAATTACCCTTTATGCAGATGATGTTCTTCTATTCCTCAGTAATCCTCTGATGTCCGTACCTCGCTTAATCCAAGTTATTAATACATTTAGCGCATTCTCAGGCTATAAAATTAATATTTCAAAATCGGAGGCTATGCCAATGGGTGGCGTTGCTATGACACCCCACTTAGTGGATGGATCCCATTTTCCCTATCGTTGGTCCCTGGAAGGTTTCTTATATTTAGGCATTTTTATTACCCCATTATTTGGTCAGTTATACAAGGTTAACTTTATGCATTTACTGGATAGGATAAGGCAGGACCTCCAGCGATGGGGAGACCTTCCAATTTCCTGGCTGGGTAGAATAGCACTAATTAAAATGAATGTCCTGCCCCGTCTCCTATACCCTGTGAGAATGCTCCCGGTGATGCTGCTGAGGCTGGCACTACGTAAATTATATGGCTGGTTGGGTTCCTTTCTCTGGAATCATAGACGGCGCCTCATTAAGCTGAAGAAGCTACAGC
This sequence comes from Hemiscyllium ocellatum, assembly GCF_020745735.1. NCBI lineage: Eukaryota > Metazoa > Chordata > Chondrichthyes > Orectolobiformes > Hemiscylliidae > Hemiscyllium > Hemiscyllium ocellatum. Next base: position 12,122,109 of record NC_083447.1, on the reverse strand, counting down.
TTCCACAGGCAAGGGGAGGACTGGACTTCCCAGACTTTAGGAAATATCAGTTAAGTTCCCTATTAAGTTACATAGCTGATTGGGTCTTGTCTGACCCGCAATCAATCTGGTTGGACATCGAGGCTTCTCAAGTAAAATGCCCACTTATTAACCTTTCATTCTCAGACAAGAGGAAAATCATTACGGATCACTGTAAAAACCCTAGAATACTAAACACTATTAAAGCTTGGAATATAATGCGGCAAAATGAGGGCAACTCACATAAAACATCCCCCTATGCTCCGATAGTGGGAGCATGGGTATTTCAACCGGGGTTTACAGGTGCCACTTTTAAACTCTGGAGATCCAGGGGTATCTCATGTCTAGGAGACCAATTTAAAGATGGGATCCTGATGTCTTTTGAACAGCTGCGTCAGAAATTCGGATTACCTAATGGAGACCTCTTTCGATATTTCCAAATTCGAGACTATATACTGAAGAAGACTACGTTATTAGATAGTCCTTATAAATCAGAAAGAGAGTGTAGAGTACTACGACCAATTTGGGTGTCCTCCATCAGTACTATTTATCATTTACTACATGATGAAGTATCGGGAGATATGGCAATCTACTTAAAACATGGGATCAGGAATTGGGACTAGAAATCTCTACAGAAACATGGAATGACAGAAACTGGAAAACGCCAGAAGAATCACCATCTGCAACAGAACTCAGGCTATCCAGCTGAAGATACTTCATAGGGCCCATATAGCACCGGATCGATTGGCAAAATTTAAGGCAGGAGCATCTCCAATGTGTCCCAAATGTAAAATAGAGGTGGGCACTCTTGTACATTGCCTATGGACCTGTCATAAGATCCATAGATCTTAAGGTAGCAAGTGCCCTGACAGAAATTTTAGGAACGGAAATTAAAATGAACCCCGTATCTTTCCTTTTGGGCTTTTCGAACTTATCCTCCCTGGACATGTACGGGAAGAGACTATTTTCTATTCTCTCCTTCTGTGCAAGGAAAAATATTTTGGTGAACTGGGTGGCTGAGGCCCCCCTGGATGTTCAAATTGGCACAGATAAATTATGGACGGTATTCCCCTTGACCTCCTTACAAATATGGTGCACCGAAAGGCCGAATTATTTTATAAAATATGGCAGCCCTTCTTGAATTATATGAATACAGATATTTCGGCCATCCTAACAAGGGCTTTTATTTAACTGAGATTACTAACCTGGCTGGTCCGGGGCCCCTTGGGAGAGGAATCCCGCATGAATACGGGTTTTGTTATAATTGATGTTAACACATTCCGAGCATGTATCTCACTATCCAATTTCTATGTTATCCATTGTTTTTTTTTCTCTCTTTCTCTTACTTGAAAAATGTAAGAGACTCAATTATACACTCTGGGTAGTTGGAGGTTAGATTAACGGTTAGTTGAGTTTTGCTTTTTTTTCTCTCAGTATTTTTCTTTTGTTAAATTTTGGTTAATATATATCAAAGATTTAATTGTATATCAATGTTTGTACTTGAGAGTTTTGTTTAATTTTGTAAACTTGTAAAAATTTTAAATTTCTAATAAAAATATCGATTAAAAAACAGAAGTTCTGTAGTAGACAGGGTCAGCACGAGAAACTCTGTAGTAGACAGGGTCAGCACAAGAAACTCTGTTGTAGACAGGGTGAGCACTAGAAGCTCTGTTGTTGAAAGGGTCAGCAATAGAAGCTCTGTAGTAGACAGGGTCAGCACTTGAAGTTCTGTTGTAGACAGGATCAGCACGAGAAACTCTATTGTAGACAGGGTCAGCACTAGAAACTCTATTGTAGACAGGGTCAGCACGAGAAGCTCTATTGTAGACAGGATCAGCACTAGAAGCTCTGTAGTGGACAGGGTCAGCACGAGAAACTCTATTGGAGACAGGATCAGCACTAGAAACTCTGTTGTAGACAGGGTCAGCACTAGAAGCTCTATTGTAGACAGGATCAGCAGTAGAAATTCTGTTGTAGACAGGGTCAGCTCTAGAAGCTCTGTTGTAGACAGGGTCAGCACTAGAAACTCTATTGTAGACAGGATCAGCAGTAGAAATTCTATTGTAGACAAGGTCAGCTCTAGAAGCTCTGTTGTAGACAGGGTCAGCACTAGAAACTCTATTGTAGACAGTATCAGCACTAGAAACTCTATTGTAGACAGGGTCAGCACTAGATACTCTATTGTAGACAGTATCAGCACTAGAAGCTCTATTGGAGACAGGGTCAGCACTAGTAGTTCTGTTGTTGACAGGGTCAGCACTAGTAGCTCTGTTGTAGAAAGGGTCAGCACCAGAAACTCTGTAGTAGACAGGGTCAGCACTAGAAGCTCTATTGTAGACAGGATCACCACTAGAAGCTCTGTAGTAGACAGGGTCAGCACGAGAAACTCTGTTTTAGACTGGGTCAGCACTCGAACTCTGTTATAGACTGGGTCAGCTCTAGAAGCTCTATTGTAGACAGGGTCAGCACTAGATACTCTGTAATAGACAGGGTCAGCACTAGAAGCTCTATTGTAGACAGGGTCAGCACTAGAAACACGGTTGTAGACAGGGTCAGCACTAGAAGCTCTATTGTAGACAGGGTCAGCACTAGAAGCTCTATTGTAGACTGGGTTAGTACCAGAAACTCTGTTGTAGACTGGGTCAGCACTAGAAGCTCTGTTGTAGACAGGGTCAGCACTAGAAGCTCTATTGTAGACAGGATCAGCACTAGAAACTCTATTGTAGACAGGATCAGCACTAGAAACTCTATTGTAGACAGGGTCAGCAGTAGATACTCTGTAGTAGACAGGGTCAGCACTAGAAGCTCTATTGTAGACAGGGTCAGCACTAGTAGTTCTGTTGTTGACAGGGTCAGCACTAGTAGCTCTGTTGTAGAAAGGGTCAGCACTAGAAACTCTGTAGTAGACAGGGTCAGCACTTGAAGTTCTGTTGTAGACAGGGTCAGCACTAGAAACTCTGTTGTAGACAGGGTCAGCACTAGAAGCTCTATTGTAGACAGGATCAGCACTAGAAGCTCTGTTGTAGACAGGGTCAACACGAGAAACTCTGTTGTAGACAGGGTCAGCACTAGAAGCTCTATTGTAGACAGGATCAGCAGGAGAAATTCTATTGTAGACAGGGTCAGCTCTAGAAGCTCTTTTGTAGACAGGGTCAGCACTAGAAACTCTGTTGTAGACAGGATCAGCACTAGAAGCTCTGTTGTTGAAAGGGTCAGCACTAGAAACTCTGTAGTAGACAGGGTCAGCACTTGAAGTTCTGTTGTAGACAGGATCAGCACGAGAAACTCTATTGTAGACAGGGTCAGCACTAGAAACTCTGTTGTAGACAGGGTCAGCACTAGAAGCTCTATTGTAGACAGGATCAGCACTAGAAGCTCTGTAGTAGACAGGGTCAGCACTAGAAACTCTATTGTAGACAGGGTCAGCACTAGAAACTCTGTTGTAGACAGGGTCAGCACTAGAAACACTGTTGTAGACAGGGTCAGCACTAGAAGCTCTATTGTAGACAGGATCAGCAGTAGAAATTCTATTGTAGACAGGGCCAGCTCTAGAAGCTCTTTTGTAGACAGGGTCAGCACTAGAAACTCTATTGTAGACAGTATCAGCACTAGAAACTCTATTGTAGACAGGGTCAGCACTAGATACTCTGTAGTAGACAGGGTCAGCACTAGAAAATCTATTGTAGACAGTATCAGCACTAGAAGCTCTATTGGAGACAGGGTCAGCACTAGAAGCTCTATTGTAGACAGGGTCAGCACTAGTAGTTCTGTTGTTGACAGAGTCAGCACTAGTAGCTCTGTTGTAGACAGGGTCAGCATTAGAAACTCTGTTGTAGACAGGGTCAGCACTAGAAGCTCTGTTGTAGACAAGGTCAGCACTAGAAACTCTGTTGTAGACCAGGTCAGCACTAGAAGCTCTATTGTAGACAGGGTCAGCACTAGAAGCTCTGTTGTAGACAGGGTCAGCATTAGAAACTCTGTTGTAGACAGGGTCAGCACTAGAAGCTCTATTGTAGACAGGATCAGCACTAGAAGCTCTGTAGTAGACCGGGTCAGCACTAGAACCTCTGTTGTAGACAGGGTCAGAACTACAAACTCTGTTGTAGACAGGGTCAGCACTAGAAACTCTATTGTAGACAGGGTCAGTACTTGAAGCTCTGTAGTAGACAGGGTCAGCACTAGAAACTCTGTTGTAGACAGGGTCAGCACTAGAAACTCTATTGTAGACAGTATCAGCACTAGAAGCTCTATTGGAGACAAGGTCAGCACTAGAAGCTCTATTGTAGACAGGGTCAGCACTAGTAGTTCTGTTGTTGACAGAGTCACCACTAGTAGCTCTGTTGTAGACAGGGTCAGCATTAGAAACTCTGTTGTAGACAGGGTCAGCACTAGAAGCTCTGTTGTAGACAAGGTCAGCACTAGAAGATCTATAGTAGACAGATCAGCACTAGATGCTCTGTAGTAGACAGGGTCAGCACTAGAAGCTCTGTTGTAGACAGGGTCAGCATTAGAAACTCTGTTGTAGACAGGGTCAGCACTAGAAGCTCTATTGTAGACAGGATCAGCACTAGAAGCTCTGTAGTAGACCGGGTCAGCACTAGAACCTCTGTTGTAGACAGGGTCAGAACTACAAACTCTGTTGTAGACAGGGTCAGCACTAGAAACTCTATTGTAGACAGGGTCAGTACTTGAAGCTCTGTAGTAGACAGGGTCAGCACTAGAAACTCTGTTGTAGACAGGGTCAGCACTAGAAACTCTATTGTAGACAGATCAGCACTAGAAACTCAGTTGTAGACAGGGTCAGCACTAGAAGCTCTGTTGTAGACAAGGTCAGCACTAGAAGATCTATAGTAGACAGATCAGCACTAGATGCTCTGTAGTAGACAGGGTCAGCACTAGAAGCTCTATTGTAGACAGGGTCAGCACTAGTAGTTCTGTTGTTGACAGAGTCAGCACTAGTAGCTCTGTTGTAGACAGGGTCAGCATTAGAAACTCTGTTGTAGACAGGGTCAGCACTAGAAGCTCTGTAGTAGAGAAGGTCAGCACTAGAAACTCTGTTGTAGACAGAGTCAGCACTAGAAGCTCTGTAGTAGAGAAGGTCAGCACTAGAAGCTCTTTTGGAGACAGGGTCAGCACTAGAAACTCTGTTGTAGACAGAGTCAGCACTAGAAGCTCTGTTGTAGACAGGGTCAGCACTAGAAACTCTATTGTAGACAGGGTCAGTACTTGAAGCTCTGTAGTAGACAGGGTCAGCACTAGAAACTCTGTTGTAGACAGGGTCAGCACTAGAAACTCTATTGTAGACAGATCAGCACTAGAAACTCAGTTGTAGACAGGGTCAGCACTAGAAGCTCTGTAGTAGAGAAGGTCAGCACTAGAAACTCTGTTGTAGACAGAGTCAGCACTAGAAGCTCTGTAGTAGAGAAGGTCAGCACTAGAAGCTCTTTTGGAGACAGGGTCAGCACCAGAAGCTCTATTGTATACAGGGTCAGCACTAGATACTCTGTAGTAGACAGGGTCAGCACTAGAAGCTCTATTGGAGACAGGGTCAGCACTAGTAGTTCTGTTGTTGACAGGGTCAGCACTAGAAGCTCTATTGGAGACAGGGTCAGCACTAGAAACTCTGTTGTAGACAGAGTCAGCTCTAGAAACTCTGTTGTAGACAGAGTCAGCACTAGAAGCTCTGTTGTAGACAGGGCCAGCATTAGAAATTCTGGTGTAGACAGGGTCAGCACTAGAAGCTCTATTGTAGACAGGGTCAGCACTAGAAACTCTGTTGTAGACAGGGTTAGCACTAGAAACTCTGTTGTAGACAGGGTCAGCTCTAGAAACTCTGTTGCAGACAGGGTCAGCACTAGAAACTCTGTTGTAGACAGGGTCAGCACAGGAAGCTCTATTGTAGACAGGGTCAGCATTAGAAACTCTGTAGTAGACAGGGTCAGCACTAGAAACTCTGTTGGAGACAGGGTCAGAACTACAAACTCTGTTGTAGACAGGGTCAGCACTAGAAACTCTGTTGTAGACAGGGTCAGCACTAGAAACTCTGTTGGAGACAGGGTCAGAACTACAAACTCTGTTGTAGACAGGGTCAGCACTAGAAACTCTGTTGTAGACAGGGTCAGCTCTAGAAACTCTGTTGCAGACAGGGTCAGCACTAGAAACTCTGTTGTAGACAGGGTCAGCACAGGAAGCTCTATTGTAGACAGGGTCAGCATCAGAAGCTCTGTTGTCGACAGGGTCAGCACTAGAAACTCTGTTGTCGACAGGGTCAGCACTAGTAGTTCTGTTGTAGACAGGGTCAGCACTAGAAACTCTATTATAGACAGGTCAGCACTAGAAGCTCTGTTTTAGACTGGGACAACACTAGAAACTCTGTTGTAGACAGGGTCAGCATTAGAAGCTCTGTTGTAGACAGGGTCAGCACTACAAGCTCTGTAGTAGACAGGGTCAACACTAGAAGCTTTGTTGTGGACAGGGTCAGCACTAGAATCTCTATTGTAGACAGGTCAGCACTAGAAGCTCTATTGGAGACAGGGTCAGCACGAGAAACTCTGTAGTAGACAGGGTCAGCACTAGTAGCTCTGTTGTAGACTGGGACAGCACTAGAAACTCTGTTGTAGACAGGGTCAGCACTAGAAACTCTGTTGTGGACAGGGTCAGCACTAGAAGCTCTATTGTAGACAGGATCAGCACTAGAAGCTCTGTAGTAGACAGGGTCAGCACTAGAAACTCTATTGTAGACAGGGTCAGCACTAGAAACTCTGTTGTAGACAGGGTCAGCACTAGAAACACTGTTGTAGACAGGGTCAGCACTAGAAGCTCTATTGTAGACAGGATCAGCAGTAGAAATTCTATTGTAGACAGGGTCAGCTCTAGAAGCTCTTTTGTAGACAGGGTCAGCACTAGAAACTCTATTGTAGACAGTATCAGCACTAGAAACTCTGTAGTAGACAGGGTCAGCACTAGAAACTCTATTGTAGACAGTATCAGCACTAGAAGCTCTATTGGAGACAGGGTCAGCACTAGAAGCTCTATTGTAGACAGGGTCAGCACTAGTAGTTCTGTTGTTGACAGAGTCAGCACTAGTAGCTCTGTTGTAGACAGGGTCAGCATTAGAAACTCTGTTGTAGACAGGGTCAGCACTAGAAGCTCTGTTGTAGACAAGGTCAGCACTAGAAACTCTGTTGTAGACCAGGTCAGCACTAGAAGCTCTATTGTAGACAGATCAGCACTAGAAGCTCTGTTTTAGACTGGGACAGCACTAGAAACTCTGTTGTAGACAGGGTCAGCATTAGAAGCTCTGTTGTAGACAGGGTCAGCACTACAAGCTCTGTAGTAGACAGGGTCAACACTAGAAGCTTTGTTGTGGACAGGGTCAGCACTAGAATCTCTATTGTAGACAGGTCAGCACTAGAAACTCTGTTGTAGACAGGGTCAGCACAGGAAACTCTGTTGTAGACAGGGTCAGCACTAGAAGCTCTATTGGAGACAGGGTCAGCACGAGAAACTCTGTAGTAGACAGGGTCAGCACTAGTAGCTCTGTTGTAGACTGGGACAGCACTAGAAACTCTGTTGTAGACAGGGTCAGCACTAGAAACTCTGTTGTGGACAGGGTCAGCACTAGAAGCTCTATTGTAGACAGGATCAGCACTAGAAGCTCTGTAGTAGACAGGGTCAGCACTAGAAACTCTATTGTAGACAGGGTCAGCACTAGAAACTCTGTTGTAGACAGGGTCAGCACTAGAAACACTGTTGTAGACAGGGTCAGCACTAGAAACTCTATCGTAGACAGGATCAGCAGTAGAAATTCTATTGTAGACAGGGTCAGCTCTAGAAGCTCTTTTGTAGACAGGGTCAGCACTAGAAACTCTATTGTAGACAGTATCAGCACTAGAAACTCTATTGTAGACAGGGTCAGCATTAGAAACTCTGTTGTAGACAGGGTCAGCACTAGAAGCTCTGTTGTAGACAAGGTCAGCACTAGAAACTCTGTTGTAGACCAGGTCAGCACTAGAAGCTCTATTGTAGACAGATCAGCACTAGATGCTCTGTAGTAGACAGGGTCAGCACTAGAAGCTCTGTTGTAGACAGGGTCAGCATTAGAAACTCTGTTGTAGACAGGGTCAGCACTAGAAGCTCTATTGTAGACAGGATCAGCACTAGAAGCTCTGTAGTAGACCGGGTCAGCACTAGAACCTCTGTTGTAGACAGGGTTAGAACTACAAACTCTGTTGTAGACAGGGTCAGCACTAGAAACTCTATTGTAGACAGGGTCAGTACTTGAAGCTCTGTAGTAGACAGGGTCAGCACTAGAAACTCTGTTGTAGACAGGGTCAGCACTAGAAACTCTATTGTAGACAGATCAGCACTAGAAACTCTGTTGTAGACAGGGGCAGCACTAGAAGCTCTGTAGTAGAGAAGGTCAGCACTAGAAACTCTGTTGTAGACAGAGTCAGCACTAGATACTCTGTAGTAGACAGGGTCAGCACTAGAAGCTCTATTGGAGACAGGGTCAGCACTAGTAGTTCTGTTGTTGACAGGGTCAGCACTAGAAGCTCTATTGGAGACAGGGTCAGCACTAGAAGCTCTGTTGTAGACAGGGCCAGCATTAGAAACTCTGTTGTAGACCGAGTCAGCACTAGAAGCTCTATTGTAGACAGGGTCAGCACTAGAAACTCTGTTGTAGACAGGGTTAGCACTAGAAACTCTGTTGTAGACAGGGTCAGCTCTAGAAACTCTGTTGCAGACAGGGTCAGCACAGGAAGCTCTATTGTAGACAGGGTCAGCATTAGAAACTCTGTAGTAGACAGGGTCAGCACTAGAAACTCTGTTGGAGACAGGGTCAGAACTACAAACTCTGTTGTAGACAGGGTCAGCACTAGAAACTCTATTGTGGACAGGGTCAGCACTAGAAGCTCTGTTGTAGACAGGGTCAGCACTAGAAGCTCTGTTGTAGACAGGATCAGCACTAGAAACTCTGTTGTAGACAGGGTCAGCACTAGAAACTCTGTTGGAGACAGGGTCAGAACTACAAACTCTGTTGTAGACAGGGTCAGCACTAGAAACTCTGTTGTAGACAGGGTCAGCTCTAGAAACTCTGTTGCAGACAGGGTCAGCTCTAGAAACTCTGTTGTAGACAGGGTCAGCACAGGAAGCTCTATTGTAGACAGGGTCAGCATCAGAAGCTCTGTTGTCGACAGGGTCAGCACTAGAAACTCTGTTGTCGACAGGGTCAGCACTAGTAGTTCTGTTGTAGACAGGGTCAGCACTAGAAACTCTATTATAGACAGGTCAGCACTAGAAGCTCTGTTTTAGACTGGGACAGCACTAGAAACTCTATTGTAGACAGGGTCAGCATTAGAAGCTCTGTTGTAGACAGGGTCAGCACTACAAGCTCTGTAGTAGACAGGGTCAACACTAGAAGCTTTGTTGTGGACAGGGTCAGCACTAGAATCTCTATTGTAGACAGGTCAGCACTAGAAACTCTGTTGTAGACAGGGTCAGCACAGGAAACTCTGTTGTAGACAGGGTCAGCACTAGAAGCTCTATTGGAGACAGGGTCAGCACGAGAAACTCTGTAGTAGACAGGGTCAGCACTAGTAGCTCTGTTGTAGACTGGGACAGCACTAGAAACTCTGTTGTAGACAGGGTCAGCACTAGAAACTCTGTTGTGGACAGGGTCAGCACTAGAAGCTCTATTGTAGACAGGATCAGCACTAGAAGCTCTGTAGTAGACAGGGTCAGCACTAGAAACTCTATTGTAGACAGGGTCAGCACTAGAAACTCTGTTGTAGACAGGGTCAGCACTAGAAACACTGTTGTAGACAGGGTCAGCACTAGAAACTCTATCGTAGACAGGATCAGCAGTAGAAATTCTATTGTAGACAGGGTCAGCTCTAGAAGCTCTTTTGTAGACAGGGTCAGCACTAGAAACTCTATTGTAGACAGTATCAGCACTAGAAGCTCTATTGGAGACAGGGTCAGCACTAGAAGCTCTATTGTAGACAGGGTCAGCACTAGTAGTTCTGTTGTTGACAGAGTCAGCACTAGTAGCTCTGTTGTAGACAGGGTCAGCATTAGAAACTCTGTTGTAGACAGGGTCAGCACTAGAAGCTCTGTTGTAGACAGGGTCAGCATTAGAAACTCTGTTGTAGACAGGGTCAGCACTAGAAGCTCTATTGTAGACAGGATCAGCACTAGAAGCTCTGTAGTAGACCGGGTCAGCACTAGAACCTTTGTTGTAGACAGGGTCAGCACTAGAAACTCTATTGTAGACAGATCAGCACTAGAAACTCTGTTGTAGACAGGGTCAGCACTAGAAGCTCTGTAGTAGAGAAGGTCAGCACTAGAAACTCTGTTGTAGACAGAGTCAGCACTAGAAGCTCTGTAGTAGAGAAGGTCAGCACTAGAAGCTCTTTTGGAGACAGGGTCAGCACTAGAAACTCTGTTGTAGACAGGGCCAGCATTAGAAACTCTGTTGTAGACAGGGTCAGCTCTAGAAACTCTATTGGAGACAGGGTCAGCACTAGTAGTTCTGTTGTTGACAGGGTCAGCACTAGAAGCTCTATTGGAGACAGGGTCAGCACTAGAAGCTCTGTTGTAGACAGGGCCAGCATTAGAAACTCTGTTGTAGACAGGGTCAGCTCTAGAAACTCTGTTGTAGACAGAGTCAGCACTAGAAGCTCTGTTGTAGACAGGGCCAGCATTAGAAATTCTGGTGTAGACAGGGTCAGCACTAGAAGCTCTATTGTAGACAGGGTCAGCACTAGAAACTCTGTTGTAGACAGGGTTAGCACTAGAAACTCTGTTGTAGACAGGGTCAGCTCTAGAAACTCTGTTGCAGACAGGGTCAGCACTAGAAACTCTGTTGTAGACAGGGTCAGCACAGGAAGCTCTATTGTAGACAGGGTCAGCATTAGAAACTCTGTAGTAGACAGGGTCAGCACTAGAAACTCTGTTGTAGACAGAGTCAGCTCTAGAAACTCTGTTGTAGACAGAGTCAGCACTAGAAGCTCTGTTGTAGACAGGGCCAGCATTAGAAATTCTGGTGTAGACAGGGTCAGCACTAGAAGCTCTATTGTAGACAGGGTCAGCACTAGAAGCTCTTTTGGAGACAGGGTCAGCACTAGAAACTCTGTTGTAGACAGGGTCAGCACTAGAAACTCTGTTGGAGACAGGGTCAGAACTACAAACTCTGTTGTAGACAGGGTCAGCACTAGAAACTCTGTTGTAGACAGGGTCAGCACTAGAAACTCTGTTGGAGACAGGGTCAGAACTACAAACTCTGTTGTAGACAGGGTCAGCACTAGAAACTCTGTTGTAGACAGGGTCAGCACAGGAAGCTCTATTGTAGACAGGGTCAGCATCAGAAGCTCTGTTGTCGACAGGGTCAGCACTAGAAACTCTGTTGTCGACAGGGTCAGCACTAGTAGTTCTGTTGTAGACAGGGTCAGCACTAGAAACTCTATTATAGACAGGTCAGCACTAGAAGCTCTGTTTTAGACTGGGACAACACTAGAAACTCTGTTGTAGACAGGGTCAGCATTAGAAGCTCTGTTGTAGACAGGGTCAGCACTACAAGCTCTGTAGTAGACAGGGTCAACACTAGAAGCTTTGTTGTGGACAGGGTCAGCACTAGAATCTCTATTGTAGACAGGTCAGCACTAGAAACTCTGTTGTAGACAGGGTCAGCACAGGAAACTCTGTTGTAGACAGGGTCAGCACTAGAAGCTCTATTGGAGACAGGGTCAGCACGAGAAACTCTGTAGTAGACAGGGTCAGCACTAGTAGCTCTGTTGTAGACTGGGACAGCACTAGAAACTCTGTTGTAGACAGGGTCAGCACTAGAAACTCTGTTGTGGACAGGGTCAGCACTAGAAGCTCTATTGTAGACAGGATCAGCACTAGAAGCTCTGTAGTAGACAGGGTCAGCACTAGAAACTCTATTGTAGACAGGGTCAGCACTAGAAACTCTGTTGTAGACAGGGTCAGCACTAGAAACACTGTTGTAGACAGGGTCAGCACTAGAAGCTCTATTGTAGACAGGATCAGCAGTAGAAATTCTATTGTAGACAGTGTCAGCTCTAGAAGCTCTTTTGTAGACAGGGTCAGCACTAGAAACTCTATTGTAGACAGTATCAGCACTAGAAACTCTGTAGTAGACAGGGTCAGCACTAGAAACTCTATTGTAGACAGTATCAGCACTAGAAGCTCTATTGGAGACAGGGTCAGCACTAGAAGCTCTATTGTAGACAGGGTCAGCACTAGTAGTTCTGTTGTTGACAGAGTCAGCACTAGTAGCTCTGTTGTAGACAGGGTCAGCATTAGAAACTCTGTTGTGGACAGGGTCAGCACTAGAAGCTCTATTGTAGACAGATCAGCACTAGATGCTCTGTAGTAGACAGGGTCAGCACTAGAAGCTCTGTTGTAGACAGGGTCAGCATTAGAAACTCTGTAGTAGACAGGGTCAGCACTAGAAACTCTGTTGTAGACAGGGTCAGCACTAGAAACTCTGTTGGAGACAGGGTCAGAACTACAAACTCTGTTGTAGACAGGGTCAGCACTAGAAACTCTGTTGTAGACAGGGTCAGCACTAGAAACTCTGTTGGAGACAGGGTCAGAACTACAAACTCTGTTGTAGACAGGGTCAGCACTAGAAACTCTGTTGTAGACAGGGTCAGCTCTAGAAACTCTGTTGCAGACAGGGTCAGCACTAGAAACTCTGTTGTAGACAGGGTCAGCACAGGAAGCTCTATTGTAGACAGGGTCAGCATCAGAAGCTCTGTTGTCGACAGGGTCAGCACTAGAAACTCTGTTGTCGACAGGGTCAGCACTAGTAGTTCTGTTGTAGACAGGGTCAGCACTAGAAACTCTATTATAGACAGGTCAGCACTAGAAGCTCTGTTTTAGACTGGGACAACACTAGAAACTCTGTTGTAGACAGGGTCAGCATTAGAAGCTCTGTTGTAGACAGGGTCAGCACTACAAGCTCTGTAGTAGACAGGGTCAACACTAGAAGCTTTGTTGTGGACAGGGTCAGCACTAGAATCTCTATTGTAGACAGGTCAGCACTAGAAACTCTGTTGTAGACAGGGTCAGCACAGGAAACTCTGTTGTAGACAGGGTCAGCACTAGAAGCTCTATTGGAGACAGGGTCAGCACGAGAAACTCTGTAGTAGACAGGGTCAGCACTAGTAGCTCTGTTGTAGACTGGGACAGCACTAGAAACTCTGTTGTAGACAGGGTCAGCACTAGAAACTCTGTTGTGGACAGGGTCAGCACTAGAAGCTCTATTGTAGACAGGATCAGCACTAGAAGCTCTGTAGTAGACAGGGTCAGCACTAGAAACTCTATTGTAGACAGGGTCAGCACTAGAAACTCTGTTGTAGACAGGGTCAGCACTAGAAACACTGTTGTAGACAGGGTCAGCACTAGAAGCTCTATTGTAGACAGGATCAGCAGTAGAAATTCTATTGTAGACAGTGTCAGCTCTAGAAGCTCTTTTGTAGACAGGGTCAGCACTAGAAACTCTATTGTAGACAGTATCAGCACTAGAAACTCTGTAGTAGACAGGGTCAGCACTAGAAACTCTATTGTAGACAGTATCAGCACTAGAAGCTCTATTGGAGACAGGGTCAGCACTAGAAGCTCTATTGTAGACAGGGTCAGCACTAGTAGTTCTGTTGTTGACAGAGTCAGCACTAGTAGCTCTGTTGTAGACAGGGTCAGCATTAGAAACTCTGTTGTGGACAGGGTCAGCACTAGAAGCTCTATTGTAGACAGATCAGCACTAGATGCTCTGTAGTAGACAGGGTCAGCACTAGAAGCTCTGTTGTAGACAGGGTCAGCATTAGAAACTCTGTAGTAGACAGGGTCAGCACTAGAAACTCTGTTGTAGACAGGGTCAGCACTAGAAACTCTGTTGGAGACAGGGTCAGAACTACAAACTCTGTTGTAGACAGGGTCAGCACTAGAAACACTGTTGTAGACAGGGTCAGCACTAGAAGCTCTATTGTAGACAGGATCAGCAGTAGAAATTCTATTGTAGACAGTGTCAGCTCTAGAAGCTCTTTTGTAGACAGGGTCAGCACTAGAAACTCTATTGTAGACAGGGTCAGCACTAGAAACTCTGTTGTAGACAGGGTCAGCACTAGAAACACTGTTGTAGACAGGGTCAGCACTAGAAGCTCTATTGTAGACAGGATCAGCAGTAGAAATTCTATTGTAGACAGTGTCAGCTCTAGAAGCTCTTTTGTAGACAGGGTCAGCACTAGAATCTCTATTGTAGACAGGTCAGCACTAGAAACTCTGTTGTAGACAGGGTCAGCACAGGAAACTCTGTTGTAGACAGGGTCAGCACTAGAAGCTCTATTGGAGACAGGGTCAGCACGAGAAACTCTGTAGTAGACAGGGTCAGCACTAGTAGCTCTGTTGTAGACTGGGACAGCACTAGAAACTCTGTTGTAGACAGGGTCAGCACTAGAAACTCTGTTGTGGACAGGGTCAGCACTAGAAGCTCTATTGTAGACAGGATCAGCACTAGAAGCTCTGTAGTAGACAGGGTCAGCACTAGAAACTCTATTGTAGACAGGGTCAGCACTAGAAACTCTGTTGTAGACAGGGTCAGCACTAGAAACACTGTTGTAGACAGGGTCAGCACTAGAAGCTCTATTGTAGACAGGATCAGCAGTAGAAATTCTATTGTAGACAGTGTCAGCTCTAGAAGCTCTTTTGTAGACAGGGTCAGCACTAGAAACTCTATTGTAGACAGTATCAGCACTAGAAACTCTGTAGTAGACAGGGTCAGCACTAGAAACTCTATTGTAGACAGTATCAGCACTAGAAGCTCTATTGGAGACAGGGTCAGCACTAGAAGCTCTATTGTAGACAGGGTCAGCACTAGTAGTTCTGTTGTTGACAGGGTCAGCATTAGAAACTCTGTTGTGGACAGGGTCAGCACTAGAAGCTCTATTGTAGACAGATCAGCACTAGATGCTCTGTAGTAGACAGGGTCAGCACTAGAAGCTCTGTTGTAGACAGGGTCAGCATTAGAAACTCTGTTGTAGACAGGGTCAGCACTAGAAGCTCTATTGTAGACAGGATCAGCACTAGAAGCTCTGTAGTAGACCGGGTCAGCACTAGAACCTCTGTTGTAGACAGGGTTAGAACTACAAACTCTGTTGTAGACAGGGTCAGCACTAGAAACTCTATTGTAGACAGGGTCAGTACTTGAAGCTCTGTAGTAGACAGGGTCAGCACTAGAAACTCTGTTGTAGACAGGGTCAGCACTAGAAACTCTATTGTAGACAGATCAGCACTAGAAACTCTGTTGTAGACAGGGGCAGCACTAGAAGCTCTGTAGTAGAGAAGGTCAGCACTAGAAACTCTGTTGTAGACAGAGTCAGCACTAGAAGCTCTGTAGTAGAGAAGGTCAGCACTAGAAGCTCTTTTGGAGACAGGGTCAGCACTAGAAACTCTGTTGTAGACAGAGTCAGCACTAGATACTCTGTAGTAGACAGGGTCAGCACTAGAAGCTCTATTGTAGACAGGGTCAGCACTAGAAACTCTGTTGTAGACAGGGTTAGCACTAGAAACTCTGTTGTAGACAGGGTCAGCTCTAGAAACTCTGTTGCAGACAGGGTCAGCACAGGAAGCTCTATTGTAGACAGGGTCAGCATTAGAAACTCTGTAGTAGACAGGGTCAGCACTAGAAACTCTGTTGTAGACAGGGTCAGCACTAGAAACTCTGTTGGAGACAGGGTCAGAACTACAAACTCTGTTGTAGACAGGGTCAGCACTAGAAACTCTATTGTGGACAGGGTCAGCACTAGAAGCTCTATTGGAGACAGGGTCAGCACTAGAAGCTCTGTTGTAGACAGGGCCAGCATTAGAAACTCTGTTGTAGACAGAGTCAGCACTAGAAGCTCTATTGTAGACAGGGTCAGCACTAGAAACTCTGTTGTAGACAGGGTTAGCACTAGAAACTCTGTTGTAGACAGGGTCAGCTCTAGAAACTCTGTTGCAGACAGGGTCAGCACAGGAAGCTCTATTGTAGACAGGGTCAGCATTAGAAACTCTGTAGTAGACAGGGTCAGCACTAGAAACTCTGTTGTAGACAGGGTCAGCACTAGAAACTCTGTTGGAGACAGGGTCAGAACTACAAACTCTGTTGTAGACAGGGTCAGCACTAGAAACTCTATTGTGGACAGGGTCAGCACTAGAAGCTCTGTTGTAGACAGGGTCAGCACTAGAAGCTCTGTTGTAGACAGGATCAGCACTAGAAACTCTGTTGTAGACAGGGTCAGCACTAGAAACTCTGTTGGAGACAGGGTCAGAACTACAAACTCTGTTGTAGACAGGGTCAGCACTAGAAACTCTGTTGTAGACAGGGTCAGCTCTAGAAACTCTGTTGCAGACAGGGTCAGCTCTAGAAACTCTGTTGTAGACAGGGTCAGCACAGGAAGCTCTATTGTAGACAGGGTCAGCATCAGAAGCTCTGTTGTCGACAGGGTCAGCACTAGAAACTCTGTTGTCGACAGGGTCAGCACTAGTAGTTCTGTTGTAGACAGGGTCAGCACTAGAAACTCTATTATAGACAGGTCAGCACTAGAAGCTCTGTTTTAGACTGGGACAGCACTAGAAACTCTGTTGTAGACAGGGTCAGCATTAGAAGCTCTGTTGTAGACAGGGTCAGCACTACAAGCTCTGTAGTAGACAGGGTCAACACTAGAAGCTTTGTTGTGGACAGGGTCAGCACTAGAATCTCTATTGTAGACAGGTCAGCACTAGAAACTCTGTTGTAGACAGGGTCAGCACAGGAAACTCTGTTGTAGACAGGGTCAGCTCTAGAAACTCTGTTGCAGACAGGGTCAGCTCTAGAAACTCTGTTGTAGACAGGGTCAGCACAGGAAGCTCTATTGTAGACAGGGTCAGCATCAGAAGCTCTGTTGTCGACAGGGTCAGCACTAGAAACTCTGTTGTCGACAGGGTCAGCACTAGTAGTTCTGTTGTAGACAGGGTCAGCACTAGAAACTCTATTATAGACAGGTCAGCACTAGAAGCTCTGTTTTAGACTGGGACAGCACTAGAAACTCTGTTGTAGACAGGGTCAGCACTAGAAGCTCTATTGGAGACAGGGTCAGCACGAGAAACTCTGTAGTAGACAGGGTCAGCACTAGTAGCTCTGTTGTAGACTGGGACAGCACTAGAAACTCTGTTGTAGACAGGGTCAGCACTAGAAACTCTGTTGTGGACAGGGTCAGCACTAGAAGCTCTGTAGTAGACAGGGTCAGCACTAGAAACTCTATTGTAGACAGGGTCAGCACTAGAAACTCTGTTGTAGACAGGGTCAGCACTAGAAACTCTGTTGTAGACAGGGTCAGCACTAGAAGCTCTATTGTAGACAGGGTCAGCACTAGAAACTCTATTGTAGACAGTATCAGCACTAGAAACTCTATTGTAGACAGGGTCAGCACTAGATACTCTGTAGTAGACAGGGTCAGCACTAGAAACTCTATTGTAGACAGGGTCAGCACTAGAAGCTCTATTGGAGACAGGGTCAGCACTAGAAGCTCTATTGTAGACAGGGTCAGCACTAGTAGTTCTGTTGTTGACAGAGTCAGCACTAGTAGCTCTGTTGTAGACAGGGTCAGCTCTAGAAACTCTGTTGCAGACAGGGTCAGCACTAGAAACTCTGTTGTAGACAGGGTCAGCACAGGAAGCTCTATTGTAGACAGGGTCAGCATTAGAAACTCTGTAGTAGACAGGGTCAGCACTAGAAGCTCTGTTGTAGACAGGATCAGCACTAGAAACTCTGTTGTAGACAGGGTCAGCACTAGAACCTCTGTTGGAGACAGGGTCAGAACTACAAACTCTGTTGTAGACAGGGTTAGCACTAGAAACTCTGTTGTAGACAGGGTCAGCTCTAGAAACTCTGTTGCAGACAGGGTCAGCACTAGAAACTCTGTTGTAGACAGGGTCAGCACAGGAAGCTCTATTGTAGACAGGGTCAGCACTAGAAACTCTGTAGTAGACAGGGTCAGCACTAGAAACTCTGTTGGAGACAGGGTCAGAACTACAAACTCTGTAGTAGACATGGTCAGCACTAGAAACTCTGTAGTAGACAGGGTCAGCACTAGAAGCTCTGTTGTAGACAGGATCAGCACTAGAAACTCTGTTGTAGACAGGGTCAGCACAGGAAGCTCTATTGTAGACAGGGTTAGCACTAGAAACTCTGTTGTAGACAGGGTCAGCTCTAGAAACTCTGTTGTAGACAGGGTCAGCACTAGAAACTCTGTTGTAGACAGGGTCAGCACTAGAAGCTCTATTGTAGACAGGGTCAGCACTAGAAGCTCTGTTGTCGACAGGGTCAGCACTAGTAGTTCTGTTGTAGACAGGGTCAGCACTAGAAACTCTATTATAGACAGGTCAGCACTAGAAGCTCTGTTTTAGACTGGGACAGCACTAGAAACTCTGTTGTAGACAGGGTCAGCATTAGAAGCTCTGTTGTAGACAGGGTCAGCACTACAAGCTCTGTAGTAGACAGGGTCAACACTAGAAGCTTTGTTGTGGACAGGGTCAGCACTAGAATCTCTATTGTAGACAGGTCAGCACTAGAAACTCTGTTGTAGACAGGGTCAGCACAGGAAACTCTGTTGTAGACAGGGTCAGCACTAGAAGCTCTATTGGAGACAGGGTCAGCACGAGAAACTCTGTAGTAGACAGGGTCAGCACTAGTAGCTCTGTTGTAGACTGGGACAGCACTAGAAACTCTGTTGTAGACAGGGTCAGCACTAGAAAATCTATAGTAGACAGGGTCAGCACTAGAAGCGCTATAGTAGACAGGGTCAGCACTGGAAACTCTGTTTTAGACTGGGTCAGCACTCGAACTCTGTTATAGACTGGGTCAGCTCTAGAAGCTCTGTAGTAGGCAGGGTCAACACTAGAAGCTTTGTTGTGGACAGGGTCAGCACTAGAAACTCTGTTGTAGACAGGGTCAGCACTAGAAGCTCTATTGTAGACAGGATCAGCACTAGAAACTCTGTTGTCGACAGGGTCAGCACTAGAAACTCTGTTGTAGA
Organism: Hemiscyllium ocellatum; assembly: GCF_020745735.1. NCBI lineage: Eukaryota > Metazoa > Chordata > Chondrichthyes > Orectolobiformes > Hemiscylliidae > Hemiscyllium > Hemiscyllium ocellatum. The sequence goes on along the minus strand of NC_083447.1, from coordinate 12,103,012 downwards.
CAGGGTCAGCACTAGAATATGTGTTGTAGACAGGGTCAGCACTAGAAGCTCTATTGTAGACAGGGTCAGCACTAGAATCTCTATTGTAGACAGAATCAGCACTAGAAACTCTATTGTAGACAGGGTCAGCACTAGAAGCTCTGTAGGAATTGATAGGGTTGCCACTAGGATTAAAGCCCCTCAGCTGCTTGATATATCCAGTGCTGCACTGTGGGTGGGGTGGTCTTTTTTTAAGATGTGGAGGAGCTGGCGTTGTGGAAAAGTTAAAAATCATTCCACACCTGGTTACAGTCCAACAGGTTTATTTTGACGCACTAGCTTTCAGAGCGCTGCTCCTTCACTAGGTGGTTGTGAATCAGGAGAAACATAAGACGCAGAATTTGTAGCAAAAGATAATAGTATCATGCAAGAAAAATGATACATTTAACAAACCTCGATTGTTGTTAAGTCTTTCATCTTTTAGCACGGGTTACAGGTTTTGGTTCATTAACACGTTGGTCCCAGATCTTCTTTTAAATCACGTTCTCAAGATTAGCTAAGGGTTTATGAAAAAAAGGTGACATCTCAGCTCAGACAATGCATGGAAGGTGTGAGGTCAGAGTCTGTCTGTATCCCAATCTTGACTCAGACTGGTTCTGTTTCCAAAGTGGAATTTACAAAATATTACATGGATTGACTGTCTGCATTGACCGCCTCCCAAAAAATTTTGAGCAAAATGGAATGTATCTGTAAATATAAGGCTGCATGTACAAATTCACCCTATAGACCTAAACGTGTGTGCATGTGCAGGAGAGTGAGTGTGAGCGCATGTGAAAGAGTGTGTGTTTGTCTGTGTGCAAACTTGGTAAAGTATGTGTCTGAGTGTGATGGAGTCTAAGCCTGTGAGTGGGTGCCTGTGGGGGGTGTACGTGTATGTTTATGAGAGAGGGTCTGCATGAGAGTGTGAGTATGTAAGTGTGTGTGTTTGAGGGAGTGTCACATGTAGTGTGACATGAACGCAATGTCTCGGTTGAGGCCACCCCCAAGGGTACTGAACTTGACTATCAGCCTCTCTTCAGCCATTTTGCATTGTTGCCTGTCTCGAAGTCCGCCTTGGAGGCCTCGGATCTTCGGGTGACCATCCTCCAAGGTGGACTTCAGGACAGGTGACAATGCAAAGTGACTGAGCAGAGGCCGACAGCTCAGTCTGGTACCCATGAGGATGGCTTCAACCAGGCCAGCCTTCACCAGAATGGCTCTAAAATCGGGAATTGTATAGCACTGGGGGAAGCTGGGGTTGAGCAGGGGAGGCTGAGTGGAGATTTGATCGAGGTGTACATCAGAGTCTGACACCTGTAGATGAGGTGGAGAACAGAAATCTCTCCCCATTTGTTGCTGGACTTGGGGTTGACGCTCTGGGTGATGGCTTGCAAGAGTGTGAGGGAGAACTCTTCCTGAACATATTCTCCCTGCTGGGGTTGGGTGGGGGGGGGTGCAGAGGAGGAGGTTATGAATGATTTTGGAAGGAAATTAGATGGACTCTGGAGGTGGGGAGGGGGGGAGGGAAGTAAACTTCTTGGGGCCTTGAGGGTGGACAGTTCAAGGAAATGGGATGAATTGGGTTTGGTCTATGGAGTCTGGATCATGAAGAGCACAGCAGTTCAGGCAGCATCCAAAGTGCAGCGAAATCGACGTTTCAGGCAACAGCTCTTCATCAATTAAGGGTTACGGGGAGAACGCTGGTAAGTGGAGTTGAAATGCCCATCAGCCATGATTGAATGGCGGAGTGGACTTGATGGGCCGAATGGCCTTACTTCCACTCCTATGTCTTATGGTCTTATGGTCTTATCAGGAATAAAGCTGGAGAGCTAGGATAGACCCGATGGGCTAAATGGCTTCATTCTGTGCTGTCAATGACTCACTGCCGATAGCAGGAGAGTCTCCCTGGCGATCTGACATGTGTCGCTCAGGGCTGACTGTGGGATCTTACTGTGTACCTTGTTAGCCGCTCCCAACCAAAGTCTGAGCTGCTGCCACTTCAGTTAGCTTCGAGGTTGAGGGTTCTAATGGGACCGTGCTCTCTACCCCAGGATCATAAGCTGGAGATTCCACTGCAGGGGAGTAGGCAGATTCCCCATTGGTTGGAGTCACACTTTCCAACATTGAAGATGGGTTTGGTTGTTTGAAAGACAATCAAATCAGTTTCAGAGTGTTTCTGCCTCAGGATAGTGCCATCTTCAGCTGAGTCATGGTCATAGTGTAATACAGCACAGAAATAAACCCTGCTGACCAGTTTTCCCAACTTAAACTAGGAGTTAGCAATAACCACCCGTCCATCATAATCCATAGCGAGGGATGTCCGCTGATGTTGCACCATTCACAACTCCTCAGTTGCTGAAAAGTCTTTGCCTATTTAGATTAGATTACTTACTTACAGTGTGGAAACAGGCCCTTCGGCCCAACAAGTCCACACCGACCCGCCGAAGCGTAACCCACCCATACCCCTACATTTACCCCCTGCCTAACACTACGGGCAATTTAGCATGGCCAATTCACCTGACCCGCACATCTTTGGACTGTGGGAGGAAACCGGAGCACCCGGAGGAAACCCACGCAGACACGGGGAGAACATGCAAACTGCACACAGTCAGTCGCCTGAGGCGGGAATTGAACCTGGATCTCTGGCGCTGTGAGGCAGCAGTGCTAACCACTGTGCCACCGTGCCGCCCACAGCATGAAAATCTTCTTTCCCATCACCATCTCATTGTAATCATCCCAACTAATGCTTAACATTGGACGAGTCAGATCCCAGTATAAAGCCTGGCTTGACAGATCATAAGTTTCCTTTTATTTCAGTTGGCTAATGTGGAGGTTAGTGACAAACAGATTTGTGTGAGACTGCAGATGCGTTTTAACAACAAAACAGAAGTCGATTACACAAAAGGCTCCACAGGACATTGGTTAGGCCTCTTTTGGAATATTGCATGCCATTCCACTCTCCTTGACATAGGAAGGATATTGGAAAACTTGAAAGGGTTCAGAAAAGGTTTACAAGGATGTTGCCAGGGTTGGAGGATTTGAGCTATAGGGAGAGGCTGAACAGGCTGGGGCTGTTTTCCCTAGAGCATCAGAGACTGAGGGGTGACCTTATAGAGGTTTATAAAATCATGAGGGGCACGGATAGGACAAACTGACAAGGTCTTTCCCCTGGGGTGGGGAATCCAAAACTAGAGGTTTAAGGAGAGGGGAAAGATTTAAAAGGGATCTAAGGGGCAGTGTTTTCATGCAGAGGGTAGTGCATGTATAGAAAAACTACCAGAGAAAGTGGTGGAGTCTGGAACAATTACAGCATTTAAAAGGTATCTGAATGGGTATATAATTAGGAAGGGTTTAGAGGGCTGAGTGCTGGCAAATGGGCCTAAATTTATTTAGGATATCTGGTCAGCACGGACAAATTGGACTGAAGGGTTTGATTCCATGCTGTAAATCTCCGCCCCCACCCCACTCCGGCCTATCACCCTCACCTTGACCTACCTATCACATCTCCATCACCCCTCCCCCAAGTCCCTCCTCCCTACCTTTTATCTTAGCCTGCTGGACACACTTTCCTCATTCCTGAAGAAGGGCTCATGCCCGAAACGTCGAATCTCCTGTTCCTTGGATGCTGCCTGACCTGCTGCACTTTGAGAGGAGAAAGTGAGGTCTGCAGATGCTGGAGATCAGGGCTGAAAATGTGTTGCTGGAAAAGCACAGCAGGTCAGGCAGCATCCAAGGAACAGGAGATTCCACGTTTCAGGCATAAGTCCTTCTTCAGGAATTCCTGAAGAAGGGCTTGTGCTCAAAACGTTGAATCTCCTGTTCCTAAGATGCTGCATGACCTGCTGCGCTTTTCCAGCAACACATTTTCAGCACCATCACTGAGAGTAGATTTCAAATTTACGAGTTCAACTTCACCGCTTGCCATGGTAGTATTTGAACCCATGTCCCTAGAATTTAGTTTCAGATCTAACCCAGTGGCTTTACCACTATGACACCGTCTCCCTCAAAACTGCTGAAAACCTCAAAACATGTCCAACTTAATTCTCAAATTCAAATGGAAAACTATACTGGCTTTGTTTACCAACCCTAAAACAGCACACGTTAACCTCAACAACAACAACTTCTACTTTCATAGCAATTTAATGTCTTGAAAAATCTGAAAATGCTTCATGGGAACACTGTCAAACAAAACATGACACTGAAACTGATAAGGTGGGGACCAAACATCTGGCGAAAGAGGAAGGCTCCAAAGTTTGTGAGAAGATTTGTAGCTCGGGTGCTCGTTGTTGTGGTTCTGTTCGCCGAGCTGGGAGTGTTTGTTGCAAACGTCTCATCCCCTTTCTAGGTGACATCCTCAATGCTTGGGAGCCTCCTGTGAAGCGCTTCTGTGCTGTTTCCTTCGGCATTTATACTGGTTTGAATCTGCCGCTTCCGGTGGTCAGTTGCTCTCCGCTGCAGTGGCCGGTATATAGGGTCTAGGTCAATGTGTCTGTTGATAGAATTTGTGGATGAGTGCCTTGAGGAAGGCTTTCAGAAACATCTTAATTGAAGAGAGAGAGATCTGAAGAGAGAATACTGGGGCTTAGTGCCTTTGTAGCTGAAGCCACGGACTCCAATTGTGGAGTGATTAAAACCAGGGAGGCTTAAGATATCAGAATTGGAAGAGGAAACCAATTGGAGGATTGTGGAGCAGGAGGGGACTATGGAGACAGGAAAGAGTGATGGCACGGAAAGATTTGAATGCAGGAGTTTTAAGATTGATGTCCTTGCTTAACTGACAGCCAATGCGGGTCAGTGAGAATAAGATAATGACAGGTGAGTGGGGATTTGGTGAAAATTTGAACGTGGACAGGAGAGGTTTAGACAGCCTCGGGTGTGTGGGGAGTGCAATGTGGGTGAGTGTTGGAATAAACAAGTTTAGAGGCAACAAGGGAATCAGATAATAAGCTGGAAAATGTGTTGCTGGAAAAGCGCAGCAGGTCAGGCAGCAGGAGAATCTTGGATCCGATTCATCCTTGGATGCTGCCTGACCTGCTGTGCTTTTCCAGCAACACATTTTTCAGCTCTGATCTCCAACATCTGCAGTCCTCACTTTCTCCCAGACAGATAATAAGGTCATAAGACAGTTTGACATTAAAAAGGTAAATAGACAAAGTCTCTTCCCTGGGGTGGGGGTGTCCAGAACTAGAAGGCATAGGTTTAGGGTGAGAGGGGAAAGATATAAAAGAGACCTAAGGGGCAACTCTTTCACGCAGAGGGTGGTATGTGTATGGAATGAGCTGCCAGAGGAAGTGGTGGAGGCTAGTACAATTGCAACACTTAAGAGGTATTTGGGTGGGTATGTGAATAGGAAAGGTTTGGAAGGATATGGGCCGGGTGCTGGCAGGTGGGAAAAGATTGGGTTGGGATATCTGGTCGGCATGGACGGGTTTGACCGAAGGGTCTGTTTCCTTGCTGTACATCTCTATGACCCTATGACTATGACTAATTAGCCAATGCGAGCCTTAGAGAGGGATGAGTCAGACAGTAGAGGCATTAGACATTAAAAGCAACGCCATTCCCAGCAGACTGTGTCTGATGGTCACAACAGCTCAGATATCTTAGAAATGTACCGACTGAACTTTCAACTTCTAGAAGCTGTGCTGTATCAGTTAGCGAGCAGTGTGAGAAGACAATACACAATGAATCCATCTCTCACTGTTCACAACAGTTGCTCTACTAGAATTATAAATCCATTAGGTGTAACATAAAGAGTCTTTGGGGAACTGATTGGCAGAACAGACACTGCCCTTTCATTTTTGGGATGTTGGTTCAATTTGAATATAAACCAATGGATTTGAAATTTCTGGAATGTGAAATGAAGTTGGACAATTTCAATCTAATTCCTAGTAAATGTCATACCATAATTCTGTGTTTCCCAAACTTTTTCCAATTATGACCCCAATTTCAACTTATACATTGTTGAAACCCTTTGGTGTGAACTGAAAAGGTGGGAATGGGGACTGTGGGGAGCAGAAAGAAGATCTGAGAGAGTTATGGGATTGGGGGAAGGCTCAGAGCCCTGTTGTGGTCATCGCTGCCTCAGTCTCATAACTCTCAATTTCAGCTTGTAACCCCACTTAGTGTCCTCCACCAACATCCCCACCCAGCCCCCAGGCACTGAGGGAAGTTGAGCTTTAATTGATTTAGCAATAATTAACAATATAAATACAGGGACGTCACAGGTGGTTTGAATAGTATATAAAAATATCTTGGAGAGTAGGGAGAGCTTTACTCTGCATCAGTGCTGTACCTGTTGTGGGAGTGTGTGATGGGAACCATGTAGAAGGAGCTTTATCCTGTATTTAACCCCATGCTGTACCTGCATGAGGAGTATTTGGTGGAGTCAATGTAAACAGAGCTTTACTTTCAGTTTAAACAGTCAAGGGAGTGTTACTCTGTATCTAATCCTGTGTTGTCCTTGTTCTGGGAGTGTTTGATGAGGACAGTGTAGAGGCAGCATTACTCTGCATTTCAGACCAATACCGATTGTCTAAATGATCGTAGACGCTAGGAGAGATCATTTTGCCTCTGAAGCCTAAATGCTTCATGTTTTCATTCAATAGACCATCCTTTGTCCCATTTCACTTAGTTGCCGGTTTATTTCATTTAATAGAGTTCCAAAATTCCCTGGTGTGCTGAAGTGTTCCCAAACTTTACTCCTGAACAACTCTTCAATTATCCAATCTGCAGAAACAATTTCTCACTATCTACCTCTTCTGTTCCCCTGAATAAATTGTACGATGAAATCACTGCTTTGATCTTCCAGACTCCAGGGAATAAAACATTAATTTGTGTAATCGCTCCTCATAACTTAACCCTTGGAATTTTGGCAAATATTTCTGGTAAATCTACATTGCACTCCCTTGAGGCTACTGCACCCTTCCTAAGAATTGATGCCCAGGCTGAACACAATACTCCAGGTATAATGGAACTAAGGTTTTTTTGTAACTGCAGCATGTTTTCTTCTTCTTTCTATGATTAGACCCTGAGATGTAGAGGCCAGCATTATGAGGAGCACTTTGATCTTTTGTTACATAAGAAATATGAGTAGGCCATTCAGCCCTTTGAACCCTGCTCTGCCAATCAATAAGATCTAATGGTGCCTTAATCTAATTCCGCATGTGCTTATCCCCCCACTTCCAATAACCTTTGAGTCCCTTGATAATCAAATCTAACTCAGTCTTGAATCTACTCAGCCTCCACTGTTCTCTGGAAGAGAGAATTCCACAAACTAACAACAGTATGAGAGAAGAATTTCCTAGAGGCGCCTAAAGGACCATTTTAAGTAGGACACCTCTTACCCATTGAACTGTGCTCCCTGGCTCTAGATTCCCCCATCTGCCCTATCAAGCCCCCTCAGGATCTTCTATGACTCAATAGGGTCACCTCTCCTTCTGAACTCCAATGTGGCACTGTGGCTCAGTGGCTAGCACTGCTGCCTCCTAGTGTTGTTGAAACCCCTTAGTGAGAACTGAAAACGTGGGAACGGGGATGGTGGGGGAGCAGAGAGAAGATCTGAGAGAGTTATGGGATTGGGGGAAGGCTTGGTGACTGTCTGTGTGGAGTTTGCATGTTCTCCTTGTGTCTATGTGGGTTTCCCCCATGTGTCCCAAAGTTGTCTCCCAAAGCCCAAAGATGTGCAAGTTAAAATCATAGAACCTCCCACAGTGTGGAAACAGGCCCTTCGGCCCAACAAGCTCACACCGGCCCTCTGAAGAGTAACCCGCCCAGACCCATTCCCCTACGTTTAACCCCTGACTAATGCACCCAACCTACACATCCCTGAACACTGTGGACAATTTAGCACGGTCAACTCATCTAACCTGCACATCTTTGGACTTTGGGGGGGATACCAGAACACCTGGTAGATAACCATGCAGCCATGGGGCGAATGTGCAAACTCCACCCAGGCAGTCACCCGAGGCTGGAATCGAACCTGGGTCTCTGGCACTGGGAGCCACTGTGCCATTGGGTGGATTGGCTATGTTAAATTGCCCATAGCGTTTAGGGAAATGCAGGCTAGGTGGGTTAGCCATGGGAAATGCAGGGTTACAGGGTGAGTCTGGCGGGATGCTCTTCAGAGGGCTGGTGTGGACTCAATGGGCTGAATGGCCCGGCTTCCACACTGTAGGGATTCAATGATTCAAAGAATGCAGGCTGACCATGTTCAATCTTTCCTTTTGACGTTTTATTGGTAAATGCACATATGGATTCCTAAGGCTCTCTGCACCTTCAATTTCTTATTAAGAGGTTCAATCACTTTAGGAACCCAATGCAGGAGGGCTCACACTTGCTGTGACATTTGACACAGTTCTGACATATTTGCTCAATCCATTAATACCCCTTTGTGATGTTATGTTTCTATCGGTATGGCATGCAATCATTGCTTTATTAGGAGAAAGTGAGGACTGCAGATGCCGGAGCTCAGAGCTGAAAAAATGTGTTGCTGGAAAGGCACAGCAGGTCAGGCAGCATCCAAGGAGCAGGAGAATCAACATTTCAGGCATAAGCCCTTCTTCAGGAATCATTGTTTTATTGACAAACTTGGTTGTGTGGTTCCTAACCCTATTCTATTGGTATTCACAACTGAGCTGCTATCCCCCAACAAAGGAGGATCCCCCAACAAAGCTGCCTACAAAATCTGCCCATTAATGCAAAGGGCTCCACAATCAACTTTTAAGGGATGGTACTGAAACAAAACAGGAAGGGCATCTTGTGATTTCCTCTCAGTTGAACTTGTTTTTGCAGCCGATAGCTTTATAGTTCCATGTAAATAGTATATTACCATTTCTCAAGTATTGGTTTGTTCCATTAACATTTCCAATTGAATTAAAAAGAATTAGAATGAGATTTTACTGTCACATGTACAATGATACGGGAGTACAGTGAAAAGTGTACAATGTTGCCATTCCTGGTGTCATCTTAAGTGTAAAGGTACCTCTGTACAAAATCTTAGGCACTAAAATCTAATCTACTTGGAAATTTGCATCTGTTTATCTCTTTGTACAGGGTTCACAAAGAACTTCACAAAAAGGGTAGGAAGATCCCAAGTTCCCATCTGGGATTGCTACTGTGTTGGCTGAAGGTGTGGGATTTGGGTCATCCTGAGCAGGAATTGTCCCATTGCCCCCCCAGCCTCTGGTGCAGATGAGCCAGCAGAATCCCAGCACACTTATAAGCACAGCCCACTGTGTCTATGGTATCTCTGTGTCTATGGTCTCTTCCCATTCCCCTGCCAATTGACCCTGCAGGTACCTGGACACCAGGGTTTTATTGAATGGCGGAGCAAGCTGGGAATCAAGGCTTGGAAGTGAAGGGGGTGGGTGGGAAGAACACATGGAATTAGATGGAGGGATGACTCCTCCTTTTCCTAATTCTCATGCTCCTATCTTGCCTGGTGTGCAAAGTTGATTCCTGACAGCAGAAAGTACTTCACTGGTTGCAACGCCCCTAGTTTCTGGATTAGTGGTGCTGGAAGAGCACAGCAGTTCAGGCAGCGAAATCGACGTTTCGGGCAAAAGCCCTGAGTGTCATGCAAGGCGCTAGGTAAATGCAAGTCTGAACAGCTTGTCACGATCGATGTTTCTTGTCAATGAACATGTTTCCAGCAGTTGAATAATACTTTCTGTCTTTGTAGGGACCGTGATGTTTTTTTTCAATGAGGCGGTCCTGAATGTCAAACTGGGTTTATCTCAACTCAGTCGCTCAGCCGCTTACAGGAAACCCACGTGTGTGTTCCGTCCTCACTCAAGGCCGGGTTCTCACACAGTCAGAACGCCCAATGACTGACTGCACACTCTTGGAATGTAAATACAAGTGTCTGTGGAGAGGCGAAAGTGGGAGAGGCGGTTGAAGGAGCTCCCTGCTTGCAAAAACAAACTTTTTCACAGTTAGAATACAAACCACAAACACAGACAGCAGACCAAATCCACAAACGCAATTTACTGAAACAAGGCAAAGTCTTGAAAAAAATATAATTACTGGCTGGCTATTGAAAGCCATGGTTTGGAGGGGAGTTACTGACAAATATTTCTGGTGGAAAGACAATTCCTACTTAGGAGATGACAAATTGTGTTCTTTGTCTCTCTGACCTCTGGGATGGAAGAATTGGGGACAGGAGTTCAAGAAGTCAGAAAAATAAACAAGGAATATTTTATATTTCGAAAAACAAAAGTTTTATTTGGTTAAAAAAAACATCGGAGGGTGGACTCCTTTCCCTGCTTGTCAATTAAATAATGTTGGTGTGGGGTGGGGGAGGTGCTGACCCGTCGTAAAAAGGGCAACTGGGGGCGCACAGCAAGATCCCAGAAAGAGGGTCCCCTTGCAGCCCAAGCCCTCCGCTTTGGATCAGAGGAGGTAAAGGGGCCTGCACCCCGAGGCGAGGATGTCGGTCACCCCCACAATTCGAAACAGGATAAATTTATTGCCTCTATTGTAAAAATAAAGCTCAGGTTTCTATTTTAAAAACTTGCCTTTCTGATAAAGCTGCTGTCTAGAGAGGGATTCCCTCTGACGTCATTGCTTGGTTACCAGTAAACAGCGCGCTACACAGTTCCATATTTGGGCATGTACGTCAGGGATCCCGGATGGGCGGAGTTAGCTCGCCGAAAGGGATTTTATCGCCTTTTCCCTGCAATAAAGGGCAGTGGGCAGGCTGCAAGCGGGCGATCAGCAGCATCAGCTCTGTCGGCTTCACTCCAGCCAGTCTGGGGGGTATCTAGGTCTCAGCTTCCCGTCGGAATTTGCCCGTTTTGCCTCCCTCCCCCCTCTCGGTGTGTTGCTATTCCACCTGACGTCAGAAGAACAGCGAGTATATAAAAGAAGACAGCCGAGGATCTGGATTCATTCATAAAGAGAGCGGCAGCACCGAGGAACTACTACAGCGGCAGTGGCAGTGCGTTTTATTTCCACTCAGACTACACATAGAATAGAAAGGGGAAACAAAAGCCCAGAAACTGGATCCGAGGGGCGACAAATCCTGGGTCATCACCGACTGGGAGGACATGTACCAGGGATTCTCAGGCGACTTTGACTCGGCTTCCCGCTGCAGTTCCTCCCCTTCGGAGCCTCAGTACCTGTCATCCGTGGACTCCTTCAGCCAGAGCGTGGGCAGTCCGACCACCACAGCCCAGGTAAATGAATTAACTGTCCCCCCCCTCCCAGTTTGTTGAGGGGTGGGTGGGTGGGGGATGAGATTTCGGGTAGCTGCCTGTCTTGGTTAGTTTGCATGCTCTGTGCGGGAGGTCTGGTTGGACCCCTTTAAAAGGGAATAATAGTTAAAAAGGGCCGGAATCCAAACTTTCCACTGACATTCACCCATCCCAACCCTTCCTCTTCCTTTTTACCTTGTACAATTGAGGCAAGCAGATGTTTTGGCAGCACCTCGGTGACTGACTGATCTCTGCGCTAATGTCACACAATCTGGTGCAAGCGGTTGGTTGAAAGGCCGTTGTTGCAAAAAGAAAATCAGGTCGGCGCGCCCCGTGCAATTGACGAGTGTGTCCGCGGCGTTGCATTTCCGCCATGGCAATCAGTTGGAATCGGTTTATCGATCAGTTGCATCGATTTCCAGCCGACTTAGAAAAGCTGGCCGTTTGGGTCCGGGTGAGGTGCGTAAGGAGGTTGACGTATTGGAATGCTCCTGCTGACGTTACGCACGCACGTTTCCCCTCCCCCCCCAACTCTGCGACGCGCTGACGTCGGCGACGTTCTATTTTGGAACGTTGCTAGGCAACCCCACGCCGTCAACGCGCGCCTGGGATATTAGCATACCACGCACGGGGTCTCCAGGCCCCGCCCCCTCCCCAGCTTCCTTCCCTCGCTCTCACGGCCTGCGCGCCCTTTTTTTTTCGCTTCAGTTTTATGAATGGACGGGAGCTGCGGCTTTTTGATTGACAGTTGTAGCCCGGGGACGCAAGAGGAGACGATGCAAGAGGACGCAGCATCTCGATGCTGGCGTTTGCAATGCCCCCACTCTAACCCACCACCCCTTCCAGTCGTAAATCCGAGAATTATGGATACTGGAGATCCGAGACTAAATCTCAAACAAAAATAGAAATGTTGTGGTTCTGTTCGCCGAGCTGGAAGTTTTTGCTGCAAACGTTTCGTTCCCTGGCTAGGGAACATCATCAACCAGACTTTAAAAACAGAAATTGCTGGGAAGACTCATCCGTATCCAGTTCTGAAGAAGCGTCACTCTGCTTTATTTACTGAGTTTTTACCCAGCAATTTCTAGTTTTTAGTTTGTTTTATTCTTGGATGAGTTTTTTTTCCAGCAATTTCTGTTTTTAGTTTGATCTCTAGCATCCGCAGTTTATTTAATTTTTGCTCAAAGAACACATCTCGTTACCCTCTCACCATCAATACTCCCAATAAACCTGTTGGACTATTAGCCGGTGTTGTGCGATTTTTAACTTTGTCCACCCCAGTCCAACACCGGCACGTCCACAAATATTGCCAGAACTGCTGAGTTTCTCTAGCACCTGCTGGTATTGTTGGTTCCATTGTAAACCCTGCTTGATCTCAAAACGGTGTATTTCGGTTTTGGCAGTAAGATGCTCCTACTCCTAAATTTTAACAGTTAGACACAGAAGGTACTGCAGAATTAACGGGGCTTCTGGTAGTCACGGACGGGGACAATCCCCCTCGTCTAACCCCAAAAGAATAGATAAACTGGGGGCGATCATTTCACCTCTTGGCTATTCGGGTGGGCGTAAAACTGCGTGGAAACTGTCACTAATCTGCAAAGGTTTTGTAGGGAAGCTTTTCTTGGGGGGAGGGGTGTGTGTAGGTAGAGTTTGTCCACAAAATGGGGGGGGGGGGGGGGGGGGGGAGGCGTGGGCGAGGCTCTCTCTAAGATTTTGGTATCGCGGTGCGGCAGTATTTAATGGGGGGGGGATTTTCTCATTCTGACGACACGAGTCTCAATTAGACTCAAAAAAAATGAGCAGAAAGTGATGTGGTTTGGAAAGCTCCCTCACTGACAGCGATGAAGGCGTCCCCTAACGGCCCAGCGCGGAACTGTCCCTCTTTATAGTCTCATCTCCTCGGCCGCCAGGACTCGGATGTCAGAAGCAGAGTAGGAATACTGGATACAGTGTTAGGAATAAAAGCTGGGATCCAGGGAGGACTGTTATCAAATAGGGGACGATTATTTTTGTTGATGTTTCATGTTAACTTGCATGCAACCAGGCTGGCGAGACCCCTTAATTAAAAAGCAAAAATACCCACAAATGCTGGAAATCTGAATCTAACATAGGAAATTGCTGGAGAAATTCAGCAGTGTTTGCCAGCATCTGTGGCGAGAGCAACAGTTAACATTTCGGGCCCGGTGTCTCACTTCCTCGAATCTGCAGTTGGGTTCCCAGGAAGAGAATCCAAACTCGAAATGTTAAGCAAAAACAAAAGCTCAGCAGGTCTGGCAGCATACCTCACAGCGCCAGGGACCCGGGTTCAATTCTCGCCTCAGGCAACTGTCTGTGTGGAGTTTGCACACTCTCCCCGTGTCTGTGTGGGATTCCTCCAACAGTCCAAAAACGTGCAGGTTAGGGTGGATTGGCCATGCTAAATTGCCCCATAGTGTTAGGTGAAGGGGTAAATGTAGGGGAATGGGTCTGGGTGGGTTGATCTTCGGAGGGTCGGTGTGGACTTGTTGGGCCGAAGGGCCTGTTTCCACACTAAGTAATCTAATCTATGGGGAGAAAGCAGACGTTTCGGGACTCTTTCTCTTTCCCTCCCGTTGCCAGAGCCTACTGAGTTTCCTCCAGTCCCCTTGTGAAGCCCCCTTCACTCGTGGGGGGCGTTAGGCAAAAGTACCATTTCGCCGCTGGGTGAAAGGAGGCAGAGTCTGGAACATTATCTGTTTCGTTTGTCACTAGCCCATACCTCTCTCTTGTTCACTCACCTCCCCCTCTCCCCACCCCTCTCCTCACCTCCCCAACTGGACCCTGTAGGGAGGGAGGGTGAAATTGACATAGGAACCTCCTGGCGTTGGGAATGGAATATAAGCAGGAGGCTGTGACTGGGATTGTTGTGGGGAGAGAGTAGGATGCTGGAAAAGCGGGTCAGGCAGCATCCGAGGAGCAAGAGAATCGGGCAACAGTCCCTTATTGGAGAGGCTGATTAGGAAGGGATGGGGAGCAGTGCAGATGGTGCTGGCAGGTGGGACTAGATTGGGTTGGGATATCTGGTCGGCATGGACGGGTTGGACCGAAGGGTCTGTTTCCGAGCTGTACATCTCTATGACTCAATGTGGTGATGGATCATGCTGTAACAAGGGGACATTTAGACTTTATTATTGCTACATCCCATTCTGTCCCAATGTGTTTGTAATATTCGGCCATCTCTCCCAGGAGTGTACCACGGGAGTCGGAGAAATGCCAGGATCATTTGTCCCCACACTGACGGCAATCACCACCAGCCAGGATCTCCAGTGGATGGTCCAACCCACCGTCATCTCGTCGGCGGCTCAGTCTCAGGCTCAGGCTCAACTTCCAGCTCTCCCCCAGCCCAGCATCGATCCTTACAACCTTCCCGGGACCAGCTATTCCACCGGCGGCATGTGCCCCTATAGCAGGGGCGAGCCGTCCAAACCCACACGGTCCAGCCGCCCCCGGAGAGCACGGGATGAAACGGTGAGAGGGCGAGGGGGCACTGAGAGTGAGAATGGATGAGAGGGACACACACAGACTGTGTGTGTGTGTGTGTGTGTGTGAGAGAGAGAGAGTGAGAGAGGGACTGTGTGTGAGAGAGAGACTGTGTGTGAGAGAGAGAGAGACTGTGTGTGTGTGTGTGTGTGTGTGTGAGAGAGAGAGAGAGACTGTGTGTGTGAGAGAGAGAGACTGTGTGAGAGAGAGAGACTGTGTGAGAGAGAGAGACTGTGTGAGAGAGAGACTGTGTGAGAGAGAGAGACTGTGTGAGAGAGAGAGACTGTGTGAGAGAGAGAGAGAGACTGTGTGAGAGAGAGAGACTGTGTGAGAGAGAGAGACTGTGTGAGAGAGAGACTGTGTGAGAGAGAGACTGTGTGAGAGAGAGAGAGAGAGACTGTGTGAGAGAGAGAGAGGGACTGTGTGTGAGAGAGAGAGAGACTGTGTGTGAGAGAGAGAGAGGGAGACTGTGTGTGAGAGAGAGAGAGGGAGACTGTGAGAGAGAGAGAGGGAGACTGTGTGAGAGAGAGAGAGAGACTGTGTGAGAGAGAGAGAGGGACTGTGTGAGAGAGAGAGAGGGACTGTGTGAGAGAGAGAGAGGGACTGTGTGAGAGAGAGAGAGAGGGACTGTGTGAGAGAGAGAGAGGGACTGTGTGAGAGAGAGAGAGTGTTTGTGTGAGAGAGAGAGAGTGTGTTTGTGTGAGAGAGAGAGAGTGTGTTTGTGTGAGGGACTGTGTGTGAGAGAGAGAGACTGAGAGAGAGAGACTGAGAGACTGTGAGACTGTGTGTGTGAGAGAGAGAGAGAGACTGTGAGAGAGAGAGAGACTGTGTGTGTGTGTGAGAGAGAGAGAGAGAGAGAGACTGTGTGAGAGAGAGACTGTGTGAGAGAGAGAGACTGTGTGAGAGAGAGAGACTGTGTGTGAGAGAGAGAGACTGTGTTTGTGTGAGAGAGAGAGACTGTGTTTGTGTGAGAGAGAGAGAGTGTGTTTGTGTGAGAGAGAGAGAGACTGTGTGTGTGTGTGAGAGAGAGAGAGAGAGAGAGACTGTGAGAGAGCGGGTGTGAGAGAACAAAGTTTGAGAATCACAACACCAGGTTATAGTACAACAGATTTATTTGGAAGCACTAGCTTTCGGAGCGCTGCTCCTTCATGAGTGTTTCCAATTAAACCTGTTGGACTATAGCCAGGTACTGCGTGATTTTTAACTTTGTCCACCTCAGTCCAACACCGGCATCTCCAAATCGGGAGAGAAACTGAGTGTGTGAACGAATGACAGAGAGAAAGACTGATTGCGTGAATGAATGAGTGATAGGGAGAGAGCTAAGCGTTTGTGAGTGAGAGAGACTGAGGGTGTGGATGGATGAATGAATGTGTGAACGGGCGAGGGAGAGTGAGTGAGACAAGACTGTACCCAATCAGCGGTCAACCTTAAAAAAAACCTTTTATTTGCAAAAACATTACAGTTCGTGAGCGGAGCGTGAATTGTAGTTCACCTTGCCTACTCTCACTCTGTCCTTCAGTGTTACAGATACAGAGTAAAGCTCCCTCTACACTGTCCCCATCAAACACTCCCAGATATAGAGTAAAGCTCCCTCTACACTGTCCCCATCAAACACTCCCTGATACAGAGTAAAGCTTCCTCTACACTGTCCCCATCAAACACTCCCAGATATAGAGTAAAGCTCCCTCTATACTGTCCCCATCAAACACTCCCAGATACGGAGTAAAGCTTTGGATATTGACCGTCTCTCTGTCTGCCGTAGCTCACGGCCGAGGAGGAGGAGAAGAGACGCGTTCGCCGGGAGAGGAACAAACTGGCCGCCGCCAAGTGCCGGAACCGGCGCCGGGAGCTGACTGACCGCCTGCAGAGTGTAAGTAGCAGACCCCGGGGAATCCCCTCCAGCAACGACCCCCGGGACGGGACGGGACAGGAGGGGAGGGGCTGTGAAAGTAGCATCTTCCCGGGGAGGTAACTCTGGGATTGGGATTGGGATTGGGATCACTGCGTCCCGGGCCCCGCCTCTGGCCAATGGTGTTGGGGGGAGTCAGTGGGATCATTAATGGGGGGCGGTGTGGGGGTGGTTGCCGGAAGAATGTGGTGGTGGTGGGGGGGGGGGGTTGTTGACCTGGAGTGACCCTGTTTCGGGAGGGTTCCGTCCCCCGGGGCTGGGGAGGACACAGCGACAACTTGGGGCTCGTGCCCCAGCCGCGTCTTCACCCCCTCCCCCTTCATCTCTGTCTGTCTCTGTGTCTCTGTCTGTCTGTCTCTTTCCCCCTCCCCATTTCGCTTTCTCTCTCTCTCTGTCCACTGCTCCCTTCCACCCCCTCCCCATTGCTCCCTTCCACCCCCTCCCCATTGCTCCCTTCCACCCCCTCCCCATTGCTCCCTTCCACCCCCTCCCCATTGCTCCCTTCCACCCCCTCCCCATTGCTCCCTTCCACCCCCTCCCCATTGCTCCCTTCCACCCCCTCCCCATTGCTCCCTGTCTCTCTCTTTCCCTCTCCCTATTTCGCTGTCTCCCCACTTCTCTCTACCCCACCCCCTCCCAATTTGTCTCTTTCGTGTCTCTCTCTCTCTACCTCTGCATGTGCCTCTGTGACTGTCTCTCTCTGTCTGTGTGTGTCTCTGTCTGTGTCTGTGTGTCTCTGTCTCTATCTGTATGTGTGTGTGTGTGTCTGTGTCTCTTTGTGTCTCTGTGTCGCTGTGTGTCTCCTCTCTCTCTTTCCTCTCTCTCTTCTCTCTCTCTCCCTCATCTCTCCTCTCTCTCTCTCTTTCCTCTCTCTCCTCCTCTCTCTTCTCTCTCTCTCCCTCTTTCCTCTCTCTCCCCCTCTCTCTCTCTCTCTCCCTCTTTCCTCTCTCTCCTCCTCTCTCTCCTCTCTCTCTCCTCCTCTCTCTATCTCTCTCTCCCTCCTCTCTCCCTTTCCTCTCTCTCTCTCTTTCCTCTCTCTCCTCCTCTCTCTCCTCTCTCTCCTCCTCTCTCTTTTCTCTCTCCCCTCTCTCTGTCTCTGTGTAGCCCCTTCCCCCTTCCCCTGTATCCCTGTTTATAGCCCGCCCTGTCTAACGGTGAACCCTCCCGGCTGGTATCTTTTCTTCCCCCTGCCCTCTCCCCCCCCCCCCCCCAACCTGCCCCTGCCGCCAGGAGACGGACCAGCTGGAGGAGGAGAAGGCCGAGCTGCAGTCGCAGATCGCGGAGCTGCACAAGGAGAAGGAGCGGCTGGAGTTCGTGCTGGTGGCGCACCGGCCGGCCTGCAAGATCCCGTTCGAGGAGCCGGTCAGCCCCCAAGGGGCGTCCGTCACTGCCGAGGTGAGCTCTCTGCCGCCGCCTAACGCGCTTGTGGAAGCGAAGGAACCGCCTTTCACCGGGAGCTACCCACTAGAGGTACCGCTGGCTGGCAGCTCTTTCTATCCGCCCTGTGAGCCACCCCACTCGGCCTATTTGAATGCCAGTAGCCCCAACTCCTCATACACATCTTCATTTGTGTTCACCTACCCAGAGGGAAGCAGCTGCGGCCTCCTGCACCAGCGGAACAGTAGCAGTGACCAGTCCACGGACTCTCTGAACTCGCCGTCGTTACTGGCTCTTTAAAAACAAACACACTCTCTCTCTCAAAAACAAAAACCTGCTTTTAAAAAAGATTCTCCCCCCCCCCACCCCCCAAAGACTTGTCGGCACCCTCCCACCTTCGCCTCTCTCTCTCAACCACCCTCCCACGGTTCATCGTCTTTTAGTTAGAATAAGCCCCCCCCCCCACCCCTTCATTCCAATTTCTCCTGGGGAGGGGTGTTGGGGGGGGGGGGGAAAGAGGCTGCATCGTGTGTGTGTGCTTTTTTTCTCCTCCCCCCCCCCCCCCCCTCTCAGAGGGGGATTGGAAGGAACTTTGAGGGGGATTGGAAGGAATCTTGAGGGGGGGTTGGAAGGAATCTTGAGGGGGGTCTGGAAGGAATCTTGAGGGGGGGTTGGAAGGAATCTTGAGGGGGGTCTGGAAGGAATCTTGAGGGGCGATTAGAAGGAATCTTGAGGGGGGTTGGAAGGAATCGTGAGGGGGGATTGGAAGGAATCTTGGGGGGGATTGGAAGGAATGGTGAGGGGGGGTTGGAAGGAATGGTGAGGGAGATTGGAAGGAAGGGTGGGGGGGCTTGAAGGGTGAAGAAACAACGCAAATTGAGGAGGGGGAGAGAGAGAGAGAGGAGAATGGGGGGGGGAAGAAAACAGAATGTGATGCTCCACGTTGCCGATCAGCCGGCCGAGGAAGAGAGCGAGTGGCGGCGCAGAGGAAGGGGGGAGGGGGTGTGGGGAAGAAAAGGACCCATTTGTGAAATCAGTGGACCAGTGTTTTATATCCCCACCCACCCACCCCCCAATTGTTTACCGCCTCGCAAGATTTCGGGATGATGCAGGAATAAAGAAGATGAAGGAAGAAACCCCCACCCCACCCCCACATCCCCCTCTGACCCCCACCTCCTCATCACTGAAATGGGGGAGGGGGGAAACTGGACAGAAGTTTATTCCGGGTACCAATCCCCATCTAATTTTAACTCTTTCTGCTCTCCCACCCCCCTCCTGGGAAGGGGTGGGGGGTGGTGTGTGTAGACTGTAAAATGAGAGAAGAGAAAATAGACTCGACGCCCCCTTTTTCCCCCCCCCCCCCCCACCACGGACTTGAAATGATGTTTCTTCAAAGAAATTCCTTTATATTTTTTAAAAAGAAGGGGGGAGGTGATTGTTAAATCCGATGCAGAGCAAGTTCCGACCAGAATTCTGCTTGTGTTTTTAAATGTAAATCGAAAAAATAGCTGCCTTCCTCGCTCAATATACTGTGAATCCAGACATTTTGTCAAAGAAGTGAAGGTTTTTTTGGGCTTGACATTGGAGGCGTGGGTGTTGGGAGTGGGTAAGAAATTCCCCTTGTCCTGCTAAGGCGATGTGAAATAGCATATTTTTTTTAACTCAGCTGATTAGAAACTGACTCTCTCTCTAGATGACATCTGCATGTCCACCCAGCCCCAAGTTTGGAGTTTGGGAGGAATTTTCCCCACCCCATGTTTCCCCCCAGTCTCCTCGAACTTGGCTACAGATACCCCTTGTCAGAATTGGGCTAGTTTTCCTTTCTCCCTCTGTGTGGAGGAGCCAGTGTCGGAGTGGGGTGGGCGAAGCTTAAACATCACAACAACAACAGGTTAGCTCGGAGAGAGTGAGGGTCTGAAGATCAGAGAGGTGTGGTGCTGGAAAAGCACAGCGGGTCAGGCAGCACCCTGACAGCAGGAGAGTCGATGTTCCGGGCACAAACCCTTACTCAGGAATGAAGGATTCCTGATGTAACGTCAATTCTCCTGCTCCTGGGATGCTGCCTGACCTGCTGTGCTTTTCCAGCACTAGGTTAGTGTCCAACAGGTTTCCTGGGAAGGACCAGCACTCCGAAAGCTAGTGTTCTTCCAAATAAACCTATTGGACTATAACCTGGTGTTGTGTGATTTTTAACTTATTTTTTTCCTCTGGCTGCTATAGAGTCTTGAAGCTGGAAAAGCAAAAATTGAAGTAGGTTTTCTTTTTGCAGCCTCCCCTTGAAGTATTTCAGTTTGCCCACCCTCTCCTGAGGTGCGGTATTGCCCTTGCTTTGCTTCCAACTCGAGGCCATGCCTCTTTGGTCTGTGATGCCCCTCCAGGGTGAACAGCCTTTGAGGAAGCTGATAAAATTATCCCCCCCTCACCCTCGAAGGCATGGGGAAAGAGGGTTCTCTGTGAGGGAAGAATTGCATGAGTTTAAGTTCCCTATAACTCAGACTGAGTCTGAGCTTCAGCCTTGGCAGATCCTAGTTGAGTGCTTTTCGGAAGAACCTGCAACCCCCATCCCCCACCACCATCCCACAGCCCTGTTTCGAAACCCCCTGGGCCAGAACAGAATTGTCCACGTGAATGCACCCACCCATTATCTGGAACTGGTTGCCAATGCTCACTAGTTCTCCATTGAATGTCTTAGCTTGACTTTGTGGCACAGAGGCTGGGAGGTAAGTGGCACAGTCCCTAATGGATAGCACGTCCCACAGCACTGGAACATGCCAGGGTCCAGAACCGGGCTGAATTAAGAATAGCCATTTGTTCAGCTGGCTCAGAGGTGATGGGCAGAATGGCCTCTTCCTGTGCTGTAACCCCTCAATGGTTCTGACGCAGGACCCATTAAAAAGTTTTGCTGACACCAGGTCACTTTTAAAATCACTTTTAAGTTATTGCATTTTTGTCAATATTTTGGGCGGCACGGTGGTTAGCACTGCTGCCTCACAGCGCCAGAGACCCGGGTTCAATTCCCACCTCGGGCGACTCACTGTGTGGAGTTTGCATATTCTCCCTGTGTCTGCGTGGGTTTCCTCCGGGTGCTCCGGTTTCCTCCCACAGTCCAAAGATGTGCGGGTCAGGTGAATTGGCCATGCTAAATTGCCCGTAGTGTTACGTGAAGGGGTAAGTGTAGGGGTATGGGTGGGTTGTGCGTCAGTGTGGACTTGTTGGGCTGAAGGGCCTGTTTCCACACTGTAAGTAATCTAATCTAAACACCACATACGATGCAGATGACCCTCCAGTGGTGGGACTCTCACTGAGTTTAAACTTTCACATGAGGCTTTTAAAATGGCTCCGCTCCCCTTCCCTCGCCTGTCCATCACGCGGGCAGCTTGTCACTGGGCCCTAATAGATTATGCTTTTTGCCCAGGATCCTGCCCACCATCCACGCCTAGGCTGGTGCGCACAGACTGCACCCAGGGGCAGTCCCACTCCAAGGGATGGCAGTCAAAGGGGAAAGTATCCATCTGTGTTCCCCACCCATGCCTCCATTGTCTTCTGCAGGGTTAGGCTTTAGTTTGTGTAGGATGGCACATTTTTTTTGTGCCAACAGTGGTGTCTCCGTTAGCAGCATCTGTTTTTATAATTTTTTTTAATATTTTAATATTTATTTTTTTAATGGGTTCAAATGATCTGCGTTTTTCCATTGGGGAAAAAAGTATGAAGTTCTAACAAATAAAAACTTTAGATTTAAAGTTAGATGGAATGCGAAACTTGCTGTACAAAATGTCTGGAGCTATCAAAAGTTTTACTGTCTTGTGAAAAAAAACTCTTTGGAGAGGGAAAGTCTACAGCTAGTCCTATTCTGTACCAGCCAGTCATATATACAAAGCTACTGATCAATTCCATTCTATTTTTTTTCTCATTCTGTTTAGTCTTGATGTGAAAGCAACTTGCTTCAAACTGCCAACAGCTTATCAAGTGTTAGTCTATAAATAGTGTCTAGTTTTAAGCTTTATTACTGAGGGATTAAAAAGCTTTTTAACAACAAAAATGTTACAAAAAATACGTCCAAAAAACTGCATGGATACCAGCTAACATTTCAAACAGAAATCTGATATTTACTGTGACAGAGGACAATCTCAGACTGTGTTACAGCAGCTGATTATATACTGTATGTTCCTGTGTCTTGTACTGTGACTATATTCATAGTAGGTTATTGGAAATTCTATCGTAATTATTTGAAAAAAATATTTTGAGATCTATTTCTGGATGTGTGACTGTATATGTATATTATGTGGCATTACAACGGCTTTTACAAAACAGATTTGAGAGCAGGAGTTAGATTTTATTTTTGACTGAGTGTAAAGGGGGCCCATCATAATATGATTGAGTCTGGAGTCAAACTGTTACTAATACTCCTGCCTGTATCCAGTGTTTGCAGAGCTTGATGCTGTTAAACAGTGGACAATTTGTTGTGGGTTTTATAGCTTGCTTACAATGTCTGAGCACCCTGCAGTGGTACAACTGCTTTAACGTAGTAACCAGGGTGTTGGGAAATGGGTTTTGCTCTCGCTGTAGATACCTGTCTGCAGCCTGACCAAGGCACAAGCCCTTTTTGAAAGTGTTTACTTATTTGGGTCATTAGGAGAAGAGCTGTTGTTATGTGCAGACAAACCTTTTGGTTTGCTGTCCCTCCCCCAAAAAAAATCAGGATCTCTTACCAGACATTGTTGAATGTCTATGCAATCTCACCTTTGGTCTAACTGCTGCTCTCAAATCTGCCACAACCCTGGGAGACTGGCACCTAATGTGGTCAGACCCTTCTCTCAAGTTTGTGAAGCCACTGGTGGGATCAAGCAAACCTTCTGGATAACTGGGCATAAAGTAGAGAAACCAATTCAGTCAGGAACATTCACTCTTAACTCCCTCTTTTTCCATCGCAACAGCATTCCAGAGACTCTTGGCGATGGGGGGGAGGGGGTTGGGCAGGAGTCAAGCTTGTGTTTTTAAGTGAAACTGGTGTTGAGCCACATTGCAATCCTGAACAAGTAATAATTCTAATTGTGTGATAAGGACTCATCTCTTTGTCAGCCTACTGTCTCTATCTCCTTTTCATGGTCTTGCCGTCTGTATAGCACTCTGTCCTTTCCCTCTTTCCCTCTTTCCCTCTTTCCCTCTTTCCCTCTTTCCCTCTTTCCCTCTTTCCCTCTTTCCCTCTTTCCCTCTTTCATTTTGGTGTATGTCAGTCTCCCATTATGATTTCCGACCATGACTTTGACATGCCCTAGATCCACCAGTGTTTTATGCACTTTGTGAAATTAAGGTTTATTTTGATATTTGAGTATTTTGCTCCTGTTAACAAGGTGAAATACGCGTTTGTCGGATCAATAACGTGCATGAACTGCGTTTTCCTATGTGTTAATAAAGGAACTATTGATGCTAACTTCAAAGGTGTCGTCTCATTATTTAGTCATAAGCAGCTAACATGAGCATGAAATGTCAAAAAGCCTCACAGATTTTGCTGGGTTATTGGGGCTCAAGGATTTGCAATTCAAACCCAGCTCAGACTCACTGACCGTCACAGATTGATGCACCAACAAAATATGGATCCAATAGGGCAACTCAGTCCACTTCTGCAGTAACTGTAATCTAACTGAGACCAGACCCTTCCTCATGTGGCAGGAGACCATCAGTACAAACAGTGTGGAGGGATCTTTGTATGTATTAGCATGCTGTGTTTGCTTTGGGAGTGTTTGAGGGAGACAGTGAAGAGGGAGCTTTAATCTGTATCTGATCCCATGTTTTGTACCTATCATGTGTGTTTGGCAGTCATGTAGAGCAAAGTTTACTCCATCTAACCCCATACTGTTTCTATCCCAGAAGTGTTTGATGGAGACAGTGTCAAAGAAGCTTTACTGTTTATCATCCTGTGTTGGCATGTGCTTGGAGTATTTGAAAGGGTCAGGGCAAAAAAAGCTTTGCTCTGCATCTAACCTTTTTGCTGCTCCTGTCCTGGGAGTGGTTGATGGGGACAGTGTAGAGGGAGCTTTACTCTGTATCTAACCCTGTGCTGACCCATCCTGGAAGTATTTGATGGGCAAAATGTTGCCTCTCTCTTCTCTTTCCCCTGTCAGCCCCACTTTAAATGAAGGCACTATTTGCTTTCCAATTCAATGTGTGAGGCGTGTGGGGTTAGGTCAGATTATCCACCACGAAACTTGGAAACATAAGGAGGCCGTTCAGCCCCTTGACTCTGTTCTGTCAGTGCTGATCTATAAGCCAACCTCATATATTCCCATAATCCCTTAACACTTTTGGCCATCAAGCTCAGATTTAGAATTAGCAATGAGTTGAGCATCAATTAGTGAGTATTTCTGTTATCCATATCAGTCCATTTCATAGACTCATACAGCATGGAACAGACCCTTCAGTCCAACCAGTCCGTGCCAACCATAATCCCAAACTAAAGGCACAGTAGCTCAGTGGTTAGCACTGCTGCCTCACAGCACCAGGGACTCCGGTTTGATTCCAGCCTTGGCGACTGTGCTAATCCCACACAGCCATTGTCCCATGTCTGTGGGTTTGCTCCGGTTTCCTCCCACAATCCAAAGGTATGCAGGTCAGGTGAATTGGCCATGCTAAGTTGCCCATAGTGTTCAGGTCTATATAGGTTAGGTGCATTAGTCAGGGTAAGCAGTAATAGGGCAGAGGAATAGGTCTGGGATGGTCACTCTTCGGAGAGTCGGTGTGGACCTGTTGGGTCTGATCCCTCACTGTAAGGATTCTAAGATTCTAAACTGGTCCCACCTGCCTGTGCTGGGCCCATATCCTTCCAAACATTTCTTATTCATGAACATATCCAAATGTCTTTTAAATGATGTAATTGTACCCAAATCCACCACTTCCTCAAAATTCAATGTGTGTAAAAACATTGTCCCTCGGGTCTATTTAAAATCTTACTCCTCTCTAGAAATACGCCCTCTAGTGTTGAAATCCCTCACCCTAGGGAGCAGACACCTGCCAGTCACCTTACCTGTACCCCTCATGATTTTATAAACCTCTATAAAGTCACCTCTCAACCTGCTGTCTTCCAGTGAAAGAAGTCCCAGCCTTACCTATTTCTGACAACATCCTGGTAAATCTTATCTAAATCTTCTCCAGCTCAATAATATCTTTCCTATAACAGCACAACCCGAACTGGACACAGTATTCCAGAAAAGGTCTCATCAATGTCCTGCACGACCTCAACATGATGTCCCAACTCTTCCATTCTAAGATCTGAACAATGAAGGTAAGCCTTGTTAACCACTCTATCTGTTCTATTTCACAGAAAACCTGAATCATCCTTGACCTGATAAATTCTAGAGGACACAGGTTTGTGTGATCTCTCCTTGCAATTTAAGTTTGTGAATTATTTTACAAAGCCTATGCGGCTGTCCCTCAAAAAATAAATCCTTGTGAAAGATGTAGTGTCTCGGACAGGGACCCTAAGTTAGTGGCCTAACTTCTGCTGGCCTGAGGGCCATGGATTTTGGAAACAGGAGGTTGTCCAGGAATACATGCCGCCAGAGTTGGCAACTCCGCCACAAATGATCCAAATTCGGAGGACAAGTTTTGCTCTGAGCTGAAAACATTGCATTGTACTCTGACTAACTGTGGTCCCTTCTGCCATCTAGTGTCCATCAATGGCCCAACACTTCCCATTCCCAGAACCAGAGTCAGCCGGAGCTGAGAGGCTCATAGGCTGCTTTGCATAGACCTCAAAGAACATGGAATATTACAGCGCAGTACAGGCCCTTCGGCCCTCGATGTTGCACTGACCTGTGAAACTAATCTAAAGCCCATCCAACCAACACTATTCCATTATCATTCATACATTTATCCCATGACCACTTAAATGCCCTTAATGTTAGTGAGTCCACTAGTGTTCCATGCCCAGACCTGCTCGATATGACCTTATCATTTACTCATTAAGGTGCAAGAACAATCATCTTTATCTCTCTCTGTTTGTCTTCCTCTTTCTTTCTCTCTCTCTTTTACTCTGGGAGTCTCTCGCCTTTGCTTTTCCTGCTCTATCTCTCTCTGTGGTTCACCTCTCTCTCTCTATACTTATTTTATGTAAGTTTATATAATACTGTGTATAATTTTCTTTCTCTCGTATTCCTTCCCCTGTGTGTCTCCCTCACCCTCTCTGACTACCTTTAGCTCTCTGCAACTCTCAGTCTCCATTTTCCTGTCTGTCTTCCTCGCTGCGTCTCTCTCTTACTACTTGCATGCATTAAATCACTAAGGCATACATTTGAGTAGAGACTTCACCCAAACTCGGGTACAGGGAGTCTACCTCTCACTTGGGGCGGGGGCAGGACCCCACTCTCACTGGGTTGAGGGGAGTGTGAGGCAGGGGCCCCACTCTGTGAGTACAGGTTCCAGATTCAGGTCACTTAAGTAATGACCATGGATAGTATACATTGCGTCTTTTGTATCACCCAGAAACTTGGCGGAATTTCCCAGATTCTAAATGAGTGTCCATTTGAGAGGGAGGTGATAACTGAGAGGTATTAGTGCTGGATTGCTAATCCAGGGACCTGGGTAATGTTCCGGAGACCTGGGTTCGAATCCCGCTACAGCAGATGGTGGAATTTGAATTCAATAAAAATATAGATTAGATTACTTACAGTGTGGAAACAGGCCCTTCGGCCCAACAAGTCCACACCAACCCACCACCCACCCATACCCCTACATTTACCCCTTACCTAACACTACGGGCAATTTAGCATGGCCAATTAACCTGACCCACACATCTTTGGATTGTGGGAGGAAACCGGAGCACCCGGAGGAAACCCACGCAGACACTGGGAGAATGTGCAAACTCCACACAGTCAGTCGCCTGAGTCGGGAATTGAACCCGGGTCTCAGGCGCTGTGAGGCAGCAGTGCTAACCACTGTGCTACCGTGCCGCCCACATGGATATTAAAAATCTAACAATGTCCATGAAAATCCCATCTGATTCACTAATGTCCTTCAGGGGAGGAAATCTTCCATCCTTACCTCGTCTGGCTTAAATGTGACTCCAGATTGCATCGCAATGTGGTTGACTTTTAACTGCCCTGTGGGCAATAAAACGCTGCCTGGCCAGCGATGCCCACATCCCCTGAATGAATTTAAAGAATGGCAATCACAACTGGAAGGTGTAGAGCCACAATCTTGGTAAAGGGAGGGAAAGTGGGCCCTGGATTTGAAACAGGCATTAGGCCTTCCACAGGGGGAAGCAAAGAGCCTGACGCTCTGTCTGAGCAGTAATTAATCCTGGATTAACTGCATGCTGGATGCTGCGGCCTTAACAACGGAACCTCATGGAAGAAAGGTTCTGCCTTTAAATAGCCCCTAACTTTACAAAACCTGAAGGTGGCCAAAAAGATTTTGCAATCAATGAAGTACTTTCTGAACTGTTGTCACCGCTATGATGGCAGAAAATGGAGGCACAGCGACAGCCGTTTGATCCTGAACAGATTAGCCATTTTTCGTCGCATCGTATTGGGTGAGTAACATCCAGGACAACCCATCTTCTCCAAAATAATACCTTGAAATCTTTTACGACCACCTAAGAGAGTGGAGTCAATAAATGTGAAGCTGGCAAAGCACAGCCAGTCAGACAAATCCGAGGAGCAGGAAAGTCAATGTTTCAGGCTGATTTGTCCGTTCCGAACAGATATCCCAAATTAATCAAGTCCCATTTGCCAGTATTTGGCCCATAGCTCTCCAGATACCTTTTAAATATTGGATTGGAACAGCCTCCACCACTTCCTCTGGTGGCTCATTCCATACACATACCACCCTCTGTGTGAAAAAGTTGCCTCTTGCATCCCTTTTAAATCTTTCCTCTCTCACCTTAAACCTATGCCTTCTAGTTTTGGACTCCCTCACCCCGGGGAAAAGACCTTGTCAATTCACCCTATCCATGCCCCTCATGATTTTATAAACTTCTATAAGGTCACCTCTCAGCCTCCACTGCTCCAGGGAAAAGGGCCCCAGCCTATTTAGCCTCTCCCTGTAACTCAAACACTCCAACCCCTGGTAATATCCTTGTAAATCCTTTCTGAACTATTTCAAGTTTCCCAAGATCCTTCCCAAAGTATGGAGACCAGAATTGCATGGACCATTTCAATTGTGGCCTAACCACTGTCCTGTACAGCTGCAAAATGACCTCCCAACTCCTGTACTCAATGCACTGACCAATAAAGGCAAGCATACAACTGTTTCTTTGTTCAGCAATACTCCCCAGGACCTTACCATTAAGTGTATAGGTCCTGCCCTGATTTGCCTTTCCAAAATGCAGCACCTTGCATTTATCTAAATTGAACTCCATCTGCTACTCCTCAGCCCATTGGCCCATCTGATCAAGATCCCATTGTACTCTGAGGTAACCTTCTTTGCTATCCATTGCACCTCCAATTTTGGTGTCATCTGCAAACTTACTAACCATACCTCATACGTTCACATCCAAATCATTGATATGAATGACAAAAAGCAGTGAACCTAGCACCAATCCTTGTGGCACACCACTGGGCATAGGTCATAGATCTCCAGTCTGAAAATCAACCCTCCACCACCGTCCTCTGTCTTCAACCTTCGAGCCAGTTCTGTACCCAAACAGCTATTTCTCCCTGCATCCCATGTGATCTAACATTGCTAACCTGTCTTCCATGAGGAACCTTGTTGAATACCTTAATGAAGTCCATATAGATCACATCCACCGCTCTGCCCTCATCAATCCTCTTTGTTACTTCTTCAAAAAACTCAATCAAGTTCATGAGACATGATTTCCCACACAAAGCCATGTTGACCATCCCTAATCAGTCCTTGCCTTCCCAAATACATGTAAAACCTTTCCCTCAGCATTCCCTCAACAACAAAAGATGAATCGAGGAGAAGTGAAAGGGAAAGAAAGGATTCTGATCAACAGTTGCCATCCAAAATCAAAACTATGAGGGAAAAGAAACAGTGGAGACAGATATTCCAATCAACAAGCTCAACGTACCTGAGGAAAATGACATTCGTTGGAATATTATAGGAGACAGAGAACAGCTGAGCAATTGAGATGGCATAGCATTCAAGGTAATGTTCAAGAGCTAGAAACTGATATTACGTCTGTTGCAGCCATAGAGTCGTACTGCTCAGAAACAGACCCTTTGGCCCAACCAGTCCATGCTGAACATAATCCCAAACTAAATCAATCCATCCTACTTCCAGCCCATATCTGTCCAAACCTTTCCTATTCATGCACTTATCTCAGTGTCTTTTAAACTTTGTAACCATGCCCATAACCACCACTCCACACACGGACCACTCTCTGTGTTAAGCATTTGCTCCTCATGGCTTTCTTAAATCTCTCTCCTCTCACTTTGAGACTTTGCCCCCTATCTTGAAATCCCCCATCTTAGGGAAAAGACAACTGCCATTAACCCTGTCTATACCCCTCAGGATTTTATAAACGTCTGTAAGGTCACCTCTCAACTTCCCTATTCTCCAGTGAAATAAATCCCAGCCTATCCAGCCTTTCTTTATACCTGACATACCCGGCACACCTTCCATTCTCAGCAACATCCTGGTAAATCTCTTCTGAACCCTCTCCAGCTTAACTGGGTGACCAGAACTGGATATGATGATAGTCTCTTTCATTACTGTAAAACTCTATAACACCTCCATGACAGAGGTTAGGAACTACAATGGAGAGCATTCTGAAATGAGGTTTTACAGTTCTGTCCATATCTGAGTTACAATGATGGGTACACAGGCAGTGATGGTAGAGGGTCCACCATTGTCAGTATTACATGCCTGACCAGGAATCTCCCCTGCCCTTATTGCTTGCCGTGTGCAGGTGTTGGAAGCATTTGGAGGTCAAAACTCTGTTTGTCTGCATTATGTACCTTTCTTGTTTGTCAAGTTGTAGAGTGGGACTTGAACCCAGAGGTCGGGATGTTACCCACTGCCCCACCAGATCTCTCCTCCTACTGTGCTTGATTGGGTTTATTAAGGATCTAATATGTCCCTGTTCTGATGAGCGATCAGAAATCCAAACATTAACCCTGATTCTCTCCGTAGATAACAAGTCATAGAGTTTTTACAGCACAGGAAAAGATCCTTCAACTAATCTATCTGTCAAATCCATCAATTCTAATGTCATTTTCCAGTCTTGTAGTTTCAGGCGCTTATTTTGATTGCCACAGACAGGCTGAATAGGCTAGCGCTGTTTTCCCTGGAGTGTCTTGCATTTATCTAAATTGAACTCCATCTGCTACTCCTCGGCCCATTGGTCCATCTGATCAAGGTCCCATTGTACTCTGAGGTAACCTTCTTTGCTATCCATTGCATTGTGGCAATCAAAATAAGCGCCTGAAACTACAAGAGGCTGAAGGGTGACCTCACAGAAATTTGTAAAATCATGAGGGGCACAGGTAGAATGATTGGTCAAGATCTTTTTCCTCAGGGTAGGGGAGTCCAAAACAAGAGGGCATAGGTTTAAGGTGAGAGGGGAAAGATTTAAAAGGGACTGAATGAGCAACTTTTTCCACACAGAGGGTGGTGCATGTATGGAATGAGTTGCCAGGGGAAATGGTGGAAGCTGGTACGATTACAACATTTAAAAGGCAGCTGAATGGTTGAGACCGTAAGACCATAAGATGTAGGAGCGGAAATTAGGCCATTCAGTCTGCTCCACAATTCAATCATGGCGAAATTTCTCAGTCCCATTCTCCTGCTTTCTCCTGTAACTCTTGAGCCCCTTGACCATCAAGAACCTATCCATCTCAATGTTAAATATACTCAGTGACCTGGCCTCCACAGCCTTCTGTGGCAGTGAATTCCACAGATTCCCCACTCTGGCTGAAGAAGTTTCTCTTTATGTCAGTTCTGAAAGGTCTTCCCTTTACTCTACGTCTGTGTCCTTTGGTCCTAGTCTCTCCTACCAATGAAATATCTCCCCAAAACCTACTCTGTCCGGGCCATTCTGTAAGTTTCAATTAGATCTCCCCTCATCCTTTTCAACTCCATTGAGTGTAGACCCAGAATCCTCAAACGTTCCTCGTATATTAAGTGTTTCATTCCTGGGACTATTCTCGTTAACCTCCCGAGCACTCTCCACGGCCACACCGTCCTTCCTGATATATGGGGCCCAAAACTGCACACAATATTCTAAATGTGGTCTGACCAGAGCCTAATAATGCCCCAGGAGTACATCCTTGCTTTTATATTCAAATCCTCCCAAAATAAATACCAACATTGCATTTGCCTTCCTAACTATGGACTCAACCTGCAAGTTTCTCTTGTTAGAATCCTGGACTAGATCTTCCAAGTCTCTTTGCACTTCAGACTTCTGAATTTTCTCCCCATTTAGAAAATAATCCATGCTTCTTTTTTTTTTGCACTAAAGTGCATGACCTCACATTTTCCCACATTGTATTCCATCTGCCACCTTTTTGCCCACTCTCCTAACCATGGTACATGCTAAGGAAGGGTTTAGAGGGTTTTGGGCCAAATGCTGGCAAATGGCACTGGATTAATTTAGGATATCTGGTCGGCATGGACGAGTTGGACTGAAGGGTCTGTTTCCATGCTGTACATCTCTATGACTCTATGTATAGCACAGAAACAAACCCTTTGATCCAACCAGATATCCTAACCTAATCTAGTCCCATTTGTCAGCATTTGGCCCATATCCCTCTAAACTCTTCCTTTTCATATACCCATCCAGATGCCTTTTAAATGCTGTAATTATACCAGCCTCCACCACTTCCTCTGGCAGCTCATTCCATACAGGTACCACCTTCTGCGTGAAAAAGTTGCCCCTTAGATCCCTTTTATATCTTTCTCCTTTCACCCTAAACCTATGCCCTCTAGTTCTGGACTTCCCCATCCCAAGGAAACGACCTTGTCTATTTACCCTTTCCATGCTCCTCATGATTTTATAAACCTCTATAAGGTCACCCCTCAGCCTCCGACACTCCAGGGAAAACAGCCCCAGTCTATTCAGCCTCTCCCTGTAGCCCAAACCCTCCAACCCTGGCAACATCCTTGTAAATCTTTTCTGCATCCTCTTAAGTTTCACAACATCTTTCTAATAGGAAGGAGACCAGAATTGCATGCAAAAACTCTATAAGTACTCTTCATAATTTTAAAGAATTCATTTGTGGGATGTGAGCCTTTTTTAACTGGGCCCAGATGCTCCTTGAGAAGGTGGTGGTGAGCTGCCATCTTGAATTGCTGCTGTCCGTGTGCCATGGGTTGACCCACAATGCCATTGGGGAGGAAACGTCTTGAAGTTTGGAAACAAAAACTGCTGGAGATCACAGTGGCTCAAGCAGCATCCACAGAGAAAGCCTTTCTCTGTTTTCAGTACAGATTCCAACATCTGCAGTAATTTTCTCTGATAATGTCCTGGGGAGGGGGTTCCTGCCTGGACCACCCTTTTTGGAAGCACTTTCCAGATACCCACCACCCTCTGGGTGAAGCAAACACTTGCCTCAAATCCAGACTTGCTTTGTCAGTGGGTTCATCTCTCACCAAGCCCTTTATTCTTGTCCATACAATCTCTCACTCACTGACAATTTCCTTTCCAGCCACAGTGACTGATCATTTCTTCACTGAGTCGCTGGTGAAAGTGAATGATTGGAGGTGCTGGTGTTGGGCAAAATTAAAAGTCACACAACACCGGGTTATAGTCCCAACAGGTTTTGATCAGATTCCCTACAGTGTGGAAACAGGCCCAACCAGTCCACACCGACTCTCCGAAGAGTAACCCACCCAGACCCATTTCCCTCTGACTAATGCACCTAACGCTACGGGCAATTTAGCACAGCCAATTCACCTAACATGCACATCTTTGGACTGCGGGAGGAAACCGGAGCACACCCACGCAGACAAGGGGAGGATGTCCAAACGCCACGCAGTTACCCGAGGCTGGAATTGAACCTGGCGCTGTGAGGCAACAGTGCTAATCACTGAGCCACAGTGAAAGTACTAGCTTTTGGACCGTTGTTCCTTCATCAGGTAGCTAGTGGGGCAGGATCATAAGTCACTTAATTTAGAGCACAAGATCATAGTGTCGTGCAACTGATACGATATATTGAACAAACCTGGAACTGATACGATGCATTGAACAAATTTGAAACTGACGGCATTGTTAATCACCAGGGTTGGTGGCAGGGGAGCTGTGTAGGGTTGTGGGAAGCTGGTGAGTGTGAAGGGCAGGGGGAGAGCTGAACGGTTCAGTGGTCTTGGCCTTTGTTTAGCTGTCAGTCTCTGCAGAGCTCCACTGAATTAGCTCTGTGTAAACATGCCCTGTCTACCTCCAGTCTCTTGATCTGTGCACTGGCGTTTGTGAATGAGATCTGACATGCAGATATCTCGCGTTTACAAATGGATCAGTGATGAGAGATAACAACCGATGCTTAGAGCAGAGCGATGCCAAACAGGAATGCCATGGATGCAAACTGAGCGGTGTGCTGGATGGAGGAGGGGTGGAAGGGAGAGACAGATCGCTCTTAGAAGCAGTACAGAGACAACAGCCCCAAACCAGTGCAGTAAGAGACCATTCAGCCCACTGTGCCTCTGCTTAATTTGTCACAGAGCCATTCCCCCTAGATTTCTTGCCACATCACTGCACTGTCTTCCCGTACAGATCCAATTTTAAACATTTCATTATTGGGAGCTTGTTATTTATGGGCATTGCTCCCTAGTTGGCCCCGAGAAGGTGATGGTGAGCTGCTTTCTTGAACCAGCTGTGCCGGTGGGGACACCCACAAGGCTGGGATGGAGGGAATTCCAGGACTTGGACCCAACAACACAGAAGGAACGGTGATATAATTCCAAGTCAGGAAGGGGATCTTGCAGGTGGTGGGGGGGTCCCATGTATCTGCTGTTCTTCTCCTTCTGGAGGGTAGTGGTCATGGGTTTGGAAGGTGGTGTCAAAGGATCTTTGAGTTGCTGCAGTGCATCTTGTAGATGGTAGAAACTGCTGTGACTGAGCGCCAGTGGTAGAGAGCATGGATGTTTCTGGGTGTGGTGCCAATCAAGTGGGCTGCTTTGACCTGGAGGGTGCCAAGTCTTTTGACTGTTGTTAGAACTGCACTCATTCAGGCAAGTGGGGAGTATTCTATCACGCTCCTGATGTGTGCCTTGTAGATGGTGGATAAGCATTGGGGAGTCAGAAGGTGAGTTCATCTCTGCATGATTCTTGTAGTCACTCTATTTGTAGAAGAACATAAGAAATAGGAGACAGCTCTCCAAATTTTGGTATGACACCATCTTCCTTCTAGAAAGTTCCAGTAGTCTCTAGCTCCCCCACACTCACAGGCAGCATATTCCAACCATTCGCTGTGTGAACATGTTTCCCCATGTGTCAGCATTGCTTAACTTGCCAGTTACCTTCAACCTATTGGCTTTACAAAATTAAAAATCACACAACACCAGGTTATAGTCCAATGGGTTTATTTGGAAGCACTAGCATTCGGAGCGACGCTTCTTCATCAGGTGGTTGACAACATCAGAGTGTTGCTGGAAAAGCACAGCAGGTCAGGCAGCATCCGAGGAGCAGGAAAATCGACGTTTCTGGCAAATGCCCTTCATCAGGAATACAGGCAGGAAGCCTCCAGGGTGGAGAGATAAATGGGGGGGGGGGGGATGTGGGGCTGGGGCTGGTGCTGGGGAGAAGGTAGCAAAGCGTACAATAGGTGAATGGGGGTGGAGATGGAGGTGATAGGTCAGAGGGGATGGTGGGGGAAGGTAGCAAAGAGTACAATAGCTGAATAAGGTTGGGGATGGAGGTGATAGGTCAGAGGGGAGGGGAGGGGAAGGTAGCAAGAGTACAATAGGTGTATGGGGGTGGTGTTGGAGGTGATAGGTCAGAGGGGAGAGTGGGGGAAGGTAGCAAAGAGTACAATAGGTGATTGGAGTTAGGGATGGAGGTGATAGGTCAGAGAAGAGGGTGGGGGAAGGTAGCAAAGAGTAAAATAGGTAAATGGGGGTGGGGATGGAGGTGATAGGTCAGAGGGGAGGGTAGGGGAAGGTAGCAAAGAGTACAATAGGTGAATGGGGGTGGTGTTGGAGGTGATAGGTCAGAGGGGAGAGTGGGGGAAGGTAGAAAAGAGTACAATAGGTGAATGGGGGTGGGGATGGAGGTGATAGGTCAAAGAGGAGGGTGGGGGAAGGTAGCAAAGAGTACAATAGGTGAGTGGGGGTGGGATGCAAGTCATAGGTCAGAGGGGAGTCAGAGGGGAGGGTGGGGTGGATAGGTGGGAAGGGAGATTGGCAGGTAGGACAGGTCATGAGGACAGTGGTCATTGGTCAGGATATTGGTCAGGCCACAGTGGGAGTACTGTGTGCAGTTCCGGTCCCCACACTACAGGAAGGATGAGATTGCACTGGAGGAGGTGCAGAGGAGACTCACCAGGATGTTGCCTGGGATGGAGCACTTCAGTGATGAAGAGAGGTTGGATAAGCTCAGACGGTTTCCTATGGAGCAGAGAAGGTTGAGAAAGAAGGTGGCAGAGGTGAATAGAAAGCAACTGATCTCTTCAGTCTTAGGGTCAATAACAACGGGGCATAGCTTTAAAATGAAAGGCAGGAGGTTTAGAGGGAATCTAAGGGGAAACTGCTTCACCCAGAGGGTGGTGGGAGTCTGGAATGCACTGCCTGGGAGAGTACATGGATGAGCATTTGAAATGTCATGACATTCAAGGCTGTGGGGCGAGTGAGGGAAAGTGGCACCAGTGTAGGCAGTCGTGTCTTTTGGCAGGAGGGACTCGATGCCTAAAAGGCATCTGTACTGTATGATTCTGTACAAAACTGGCAGCCTTCTGGCTCAGAAATGAGACACAGCAATTGAAGGGGCTCTTCTTAGTTACAGAAAAGAAAGATGTTATTTTTTATTTCACAAATATACTTTATTCATAGAAACCTTTATCTACGTACATAGTCACTACAGTCTTGACCTATGTGAAACAAACAAACCCAAGGCAATTCTAACTCATACAAAACTATATATTCGAGGAGGGTCCGAGAACTGAACGGGACCCCCATTTAACTT
The DNA here is from genome assembly GCF_020745735.1 of Hemiscyllium ocellatum. NCBI lineage: Eukaryota > Metazoa > Chordata > Chondrichthyes > Orectolobiformes > Hemiscylliidae > Hemiscyllium > Hemiscyllium ocellatum. The sequence continues at coordinate 12,066,951 of NC_083447.1, read as the reverse complement.
CAGCAGGAAGACCTCAGACAGTGGACTCTCCCCACTGCCCCTTGCAGCAGCAGCTGCCCCAAGTTTCAGTGCGTCCCTCAGCACGTCGTCCTGGACCTTGGCGTCTGCCAGTCTGCAACACTCCATTGAGTCAAGATTAGAGTGGCGCTGGAAAAGCACAGCAGGTCAGGCAGCATCCGAGGAGCAGGAGAATCGACTTTTCGGGCAGGAGCCCTTCATCAGGAATCAAGGACTCGGCTGAGGTCAACTCCTTGCTCTGGAAGACTAACACACTTCAGGCAGACCAAACAGTATCTTTCACTGAATTGACTGCGTGGGGTGCAGTTGATGTTTGTCTAGGTGTGCGCCCCGGGGAACACAGCAGAGTCCTGTGTCACAGAGCTGCTCAGCATGAGCCTCAACAAAAACCACTGCATCTTTATAAAAGGAAGATTTTTTTTATTATTTCAAAAATATACTGTATTCATAAAATATTTTGATGGTCTGTACAGTTGGTCATGCCATACATACGTAAACATTCCATTTCTTTGCTCACAGAGATCAGAATTTATCATTTGTATATACAGGTCTGTACGTTTATCAGTCATATATCTATATATTTAGCTGGAGCCCAAATGACTGGGTGGGCCCCCTGTTCTTCTTTAGGCAGGTAGATGTTACACGGTGGTCTTTCCCCACCGCGCCTTGGCGGCAGCTGCCCCGAGCTTCAGCGCGTCCCTCAACACGTAGTCCTGGACCTTGGAATGTACCAGTCTGCAACACTCAGTCGGGGCCAACTCCTTCAGCTGGAAGATCAACAGGAAGATTGTGTCTGTACTGTGCCTTTCACAACCTCAATCTGGCCCTGGGCACATTAAAACCAATGACGTAACATCAGAAGTGCACTCACTGTTGGAACATTGGTACCAGGATTTATTTGTACAGAACAAGTTCCCACAAATAACAGCCAGGTCATCTGCCTTCAGTGACGTCAGCCGTGGGAATAAAAAGAATGATGTGCATTATTATGCTAAAGCACCATCCTGCACCACAGGACATCACAGGGTTTTACAGCCTATTAAGTGCTTTTGAAGTTGTGGGCACTGTTTAAAGTGGCAACTAACCTGCATGCCATAAACTGGGAATCACATGACTGCTACAGTGCCCATCCTGTCTGTGCTGGCTCTCTGAATAAACATTACAGTTCAGTGTCATCCTCCTGCCTTGACCCCCCCTCACCTTGAATATTATTTCTATCCAAATAATCTCCACAGGAACAGGAATGTAATGGTGACCAAACAGTCTGCTTTTGTGACTTTGATCAAGGGATAAATAATGTCCAGGTCTCTGGGGAGACGCAGGGGCAGGAGCATGCCATTTGGCCCCTCAATACTGCTGTACCATTCAATTCATTCATGGCCGATCTGATGTTAACCACAGCTCCACACTTTCCTCTGATAACCTGTTAACCCTCCCCTTATCAAAACTCTACCCGCCTCCACCTCAAAACAATATTCAAATATTCTGCTCCCACCACCCTTTGAGGAAAGAGATTGAAAAGATAACAGCGGGAGGGAAAACAATTCTCAGGATCTCTGTCTTAAATGCCCTTACTTTTAAACAGTGGATCCCTGCTTCTAGATTTGCCCATCAGGGGAAATAGCCTTCCCACATCCACCTTGCGTGAGGTGATGAGGCATCGGTTTAGACTCCCAGCCTCAATGGAGCATCTTTGACAGGCCTGTACTCCCTCAATAAGTTAGCTCAATTGTTTGGATAGCTGACTCACAGTGATAGCATAATGACAACAGCGTGAGTTCAAATCCCACACCAGCCGAGGTTACCATGAAGGACTCTCCTCCTCAGTCTCCCCAGAGATGTAGTAACCCTCAGGTTAAAGCACCACCAGCTGTCTCTAAAGAGAAAGCAAATCTATCACCACCAGCAGCGGTCCCTCGCAGACGAGGATGACTCTCTCCCACTCTCAGGGTGAGTCTGGCTGTACAGACCGATGGGCCTACCGCAGGCCCTGTTACACTGGGGGCAGGAGGTGGTCATGGGAAGGGGGTGGGTGGAGCGTTGGTGAGGCAGCGCGTTCCTTTCGCCCGGCTTCCGCTTCTTCCCAATGGCTAGTCTCCAGGTGCTCCACGCCTTCCCGGATGGTCCTCCTCCGCCGTGGATGGTCTGGGCCCAGTGATTCCCAGGTGTCTGTGGGAAGGCCGCACTCAGCCCAGTGAGGCCTTGAGGGTATCCCTGAGGCGCTCCCTCTGTCCCAGCTGGGGCTGGCCTGCCGGATGGGAGCTGGGAGGAGAGCACCCGCCTGGGGGAGTCTCGTGTCGGTCATGGGGATGGCGTGCCCAGCCCATCGAGGTGGGGGTCAGGACGTCGATGCTGGGCCTGGTCGTGGAGGCTGGTGTTGGTGTGTATGTCTTCCCAGTGGATTCGCGGGGTCTTGCACAGGCAGTGTGCAAGACCCCAGTGCGTTGACTTCCTAACTGTTGACAGTCCATGGACAACAGTGACCTTACCTGTTGGTAAAGTATTGTGTGAGTGTGTGTGTGTGTGTCTAGGAGTGAGCATGCTGCATTTCCAATTTAGTCTCAGTCTGACTCTACAGTAACCCGGATGCCAGCCAACACGGCCTGTTTGTTTTCATGGACCCACATCATTGAATAACAAAACAGAAGGATTTGTTGCCCCCAGGGAGACACCAGAACTAAACAACAGGAAATCTAACCACCCGGTATCACTGATATCAAAACTCAGGAGTCAAAATACGCACAGCACCAGGCTCCTGCATTACAAGTGGTTGGTTGGGGATGACTGGGGAGCAGGTCAGTCGATGGAAAGACTTTGCGTTTACATAGCGCCTTTCATGACCACCAGGCACCTCCCGTGTGGGAATTTGGGAATGTAGTCACTGCTGTAACAGAAGGCCAAGTTACACACAGCAAGATCCCGTAACAGCCAAATAATTCGGTGTCCCACCTCAACAACAACAACTGGCATTTGAGAGACTGAGGCATTTCATAGGGGTGTTAACACCCCACACCCGAGCTGCAGAAGCACAAATGACTCGAAGGTCAAAGAGATGCATTTGAATATTTCCTGATCCATCTGAGACTCACCCCTGAACCAGGTGGGATTTGAACCCAAACCTCCTGGCTCAGAGCTAGGCACACTACCACTAGAGTCCTTAAAGAGTTTTGTTTTTAATCAACATATTATGACACACCTCCAAGGCGGGGCAGGGAGTGATGTTTGAACCCAGATCTCCTGGACCAGAGGTAAGCACATTACCACTTTCCCACAAAAGCCCCCAAGAGGTAGATTTGGAGCAACGTCTATGGCTGGAGGGGGTGGCGGAGAGATTCAGGGATTGGATTTCAGAGCTCAGGGATCTCAGGCAGCTGAAGGCAGAGAGGAGGAGACAGGGATGAGCAGAGAGGCCAGAATTAGAAGAATGCAGAGATCCCTGAGGGCTGTAGGTCACAGAGATAGGGAGGGGCGAGGCCACACAGAGTCGATAAGCATCCTCTCTTGAATGTGGAATGCAGGGCTGCTAAGGCATGAGAGGAATTCGAAAAACAAAACTCTCTGAGCTTAGGTGTGAGACGGTTCAGTCTCTGCAGGGAGTGGGTGCCAGGCAGTCAAACTGCTGATGTGACATTGGACCCAGAACTGAAGCTGAAATGCCGCAGGTCAGAACTCTGGGCAAGTCAATGTTTGGCTGCACCAGACCCCCACCCAATCTCTAGGGTCCTCCTGCCTCTTCCGTCCGAACTATATTTTTTCCAATCCCCTTTCCCAGGCTGTTCTCTCTCCTTCTCGTGCATTCCCCTAGCACCACCATGCCCACTTTCTCCCCCATTTGCTCACTCCTAAATTCACTCCCAATTAGCTGCAGGGATTCGGGAGGGTGAGTGGAAATGGGGGTTTAATGAGGGAAAGGGGTTTCTTGGCAAAATTATGGGGGAGGGGGGAGTGGTTCAAAGGGGAAAGGATTCAGTGAGTGAGGGGACTCAGTGGGGATGTAGGGGGTGTTCAATTGGGGGAGGGGATTCAGTGGAGGGGAGAAGGGTTAATAGGGGAAGGAAGCCAGTGGGGGGATAGTGTCAATAGAGGAGGGGATTCAGTGGGGGAGGGAGTTCAGTGAAGGGGAGGGGGCCAGTGGGGGGGGGGGGAAGAGATTCAGTGGGGAGGGCGGGGTGTTTACTGGGTGTGGGAAGAAAGGTTTAGATGGAAGAGGGAGCAAGAGGCTTCATGGGGGGGGGTGAAGATGGGATTCACCAGGGGAGGGGTAAAGGAGTTGAGAGCAGATCAGTGGGAAGGAGGGAGTCAGAAAGTAAAGAGAGTTTAGTCGGGAGAGGGCTCCAAGAGCAGGGGAGATTGAGCACCATTCATTGCTGAATGCCATTCAAGAAGCCGGCAGAAGCTCGATGGGACGAACGGCCTCCTGTGATATGGGGTTGTGGGGGAAGGGAGTGTGTTCCCCACCCCCAGGACAGGATCCGGGCTGTGAGGGGTCCGGCTGGTGAACGTTTGATTGCTGAATGAATTGACACTTTCTGATGTAGACACGCCCCCGGCGGTTCAGCCCATCCCCTCTCCGCCTGGCCCCAGCTCTGTGCTCCCACTCTCGACAGACAGTCGCTTTGTTTTGACATTAAGTTGGAGGTTTTAAATCCGGAATCTCTGGGGATTTCTTGAGCTCCACCTTAACACAGGGGTCGGGGACGAGCTGGGGATCCCGTGACTCGGGGGCGCGCCTGGGACTTGGCTCCAATGTGTAAAAGTTTGAAGTAAGGGAGGTCAGGTCTGAGCTGAGGATTAACAGAGCTCTGTGTGTCCAGGTTAGTTATAGACTCGGCTCTCTCTCTGTCACTGAGTCCGGCGCCGGCTCTCTCTCTCTCTCTGGCTTTGTGTTACATTTCATGCAGATGTTAATGTGTCTGTCGGTTTGTCTATAACTAAACCAGGAATCTCTTCTCCCTGTTTATCTCCGGCCGGATCTCTCTGTCTCATCTTTCTCAATCTCTCTCTGACTCTGTCCCTCTCTCATCCCCTCACTACTTGTGCCTGTTTCTTTTCCCCTTGGCTGTCTCTCTCTCTCTCTCTCTCTCTCTCTCAGGCTGTTTGCACTCACGTCTCCTCTGTCTTCCTTCTCTCTGACCCTTTGTCTGTATTTCTGTTCCTCTGTTTCTACCCATGTCCCCCCCCACCTCTCTGTCTCTCCTGCGCTCACGCTGTCTGTACCCCATCTCTTCCCCCCACCCTCTCTGAACCCCTATCTCTTGCCCCCACCCTCTCTGTGTATCCCAATCCCTTCCTCACCCCACCCTCTCTGTACCCCTATCCCTTCCCCCTCTACCCTCACTGTACCCCAATCCCTTCCTCACCCCACCCTCACGGTACCCCTATCCCTACCCCCCCCTCACTGTACCCCTATCCCTTCCCCCCACCCTCTCTGTACCCCTATCCCTTCCCCCCACCCTCTCTGTACCCCTATCCCTTCCCCCCACCCTCTCTGTACCCCTATCCCTTCCCCCCACCCTCTCTGTACCCCTATCCCTTCCCCCCACCCTCTCTGTACCCCTATCCCTTCCCCCCACCCTCTCTGTACCCCTATCCCTTCCCCCCCACATTCTCTGTACCCCTATCCCTTCCCCCCCACATTCTCTGTACCCCTATCCCTTCCCCCCCACATTCTCTGTACCCCTATCCCTTCCCCCCACCCTCTCTGTACCCCTATCCCTTCCCCCCACCCTCTCTGTACCCCTATCCCTTCCCCCCCACATTCTCTGTACCCCTATCTCTCCCCCCCACCCTCTCTGTACCCCATCTCTTCCCCCAGTGCCCCATGTGTGTCTCTCTCCCTCTGTGCCCCTTGTCTCTCTCTCTCTCTCTCTCTCTCTTCCCCCACTCTGTGCCCCTTGTGTGTCTCTCTCCCTCTGTGCCCCTTGTCTCTCTCTCTCTCTCTCTCTCTCTTCCCCCACTCTGTGCCCCTTGTCTCTCTCTCTCTCTCTTCCCCCACTCTGTGCCCCTTGTCTCTCTCTCTCTCTCTCTCTTCCCCCACTCTGTGCCCCTTGTGTGTCTCTCTCCCTCTGTTCCCCTTGTCTCTCTCTCTCTCTCTCTCTCTTCCCCCACTCTGTGCCCCTTGTCTCTCTCTCTCTCTCTCTCTCTTCCCCCACTCTGTGCCCCTTGTCTCTCTCTCTCTCTCTCTTCCCCCACTCTGTGCCCCTTGTCTCTCTCTCTCTCTCTCTCTTCCCCCACTCTGTGCCCCTTGTGTGTGTCTCTCTCTCTCTCTTCCACCACCCCGCCTTACACTGTGACCCTGATCTCTCTCTTTTCCCTCCCCATCCACCCTGTGCCCCTTGTCTCTCTTTCTCACCTCTCTCTCTGTGCCTGTTTCTTTCCCTGTCTGCATCTCTCCCCCACCCATTCTGTGTGTGTTTCTCTCTCTCTCTCTCTCTCTCTGAATTTCCCTGTAGCTGTGCATCCTCTCTCTCTTTCTCTCTGACTTCAGTGTTTGATTTTTGTTCCCAGGACCTTGTCTCGGGGATGGTGTCCCCCTGAATTGTTGACCTGTTTCCACTACCTCTTCCCCCCTCACATTGGGACGGTACATTCCCTGTCGATGTGAGGTACCGGAGACGTGTAGCGATGTGTCGGACCAGCTTCTTACTCCATCCAGCTGCTGCTTTGCTGCTGTTCATGCCCATCTGTCAGGTACTGTACTGCGTGGGGATATACAGCTGGATTAGTGACTCTTGAATCACACTTAAAGAGGGGGGTGGCCCAGAGCGCGCAAACCCTGAGAATGTGGAAGAGAAAGGCCAAAGGTCAGTGTTTCTGACCAAGGGTTATACCACAACTATGAAGTGTTCTCTTCTCCTAAGAGATTTCTGACCAGATTTTTCTGAATTTCAATAGGTCTGTGGTAAATGTGGACCTCCAGCTCTCAGACAAAAAACAAAACCCTCACCAGTCTCTGACTCACCCCTGACTCATTTGTCCATTGATGTTGTCACTGATGGAGCCATTTATTTCATAATCCTAAAGTCTGTCAGACTTAAAATATGGTTCACGTGTAATGTACAGTACAGCTCAGATACTGGCCATTCAGCCCAATTGCTCCATGCTGTGTCCTCTCACTCTCTCTTAACCTGACGTCCTATTGTTTAATATCTCCCTATCAAGTTTCTCCCTCCATATTTATATGTTCATTTACATTTAAAGCTGGGGGGGAGACAGATATTTGGTGTCAGGAACGATGTTATGGGGATTGGGCAGGAAAATACCTTTTTTTTTAAAATGTCCGTCCATTTATTCGGGATGTGCATTGTTGCCCTGGAGGAAGTGGTTGGAAAGTGATCTGTCGTAGGTAGACACACAATGTAATAAAGGAATGAGTTCCAGAGCTTTGACCCAACGATAATGAAGGAAAGCATTACATTTCCAAGTCAGGATGGTGGGGAACTCTCAGGGAGTGGGGTTCCCATGAATCTGCAGACTTTGCCCTCCTTCATGGTCGGGATTGCGAATTTGAAAAGCTGTCTTGGTGAGTTGATGCAGTGCGTTGAGCAACCTAATGGTTTTATCACTGGCCTGTTAACCCAGAGGCCTGCGTTTGAATCCTGCCATGGCAGATGGTGGAATTTTAAATTAAAAACCTGGAATTCGGAGTCTAACGATGACTAGTCCATTGCTGGTTACTAGGAAAAATCCATCTGGTTTTATTAATATCCTTTAGGAAACTGCATACATGTAACTCCAGACCACATTGATGTGGTTGACTCTTGACTGCCCTCTGGGCAATCAATGTTGGCCGAGCTGGTGATTTCCTCACACCATGAATGCATTTAAAAGAAAAATCTTGCGGATGGTACATACTGAGCATTGGTGGTGGAGGGAGTGAACATTGGATATAGGGGCAATCAAGTGGGCTGCTTTGCTCTGGATGGTGTGGAACTTGAGCATTGTTGTAGGTGCCCCATCCAGGGAAGTGGGGAGTATTCCATAACACTCCTGACTTGTGCCTTGTGAACGTTGGACAGTCTTGGGGGAGACAGGAGGTGAGTTACTTGCTGAGGGATGCCTAGCGTCCGACCCACTCTTGTAGACGCAGTATTTATAGATATTTTCTCATCAACCTGTTCAGAAATGTTATTACCCACCACCTGGAACAGAGGAGACTGGAACCTGGGCCTCCTGGTTCAGAGATAGGGACACTACCACTACAACACAACTGACCAGCTGCATGTATATGGCAGTCCAGTTGAGTTTCTGGATAATGATAACCTGCAGAATGTTGGTAGTGAGGGACCTGGTCATGGAAATGTATTGAAGTCATTGGGGGGTGCGTTAGACTTTCTTTGATTCTCTCAGCCAAAGACTAAATGTTATCTAACTGTCACTACCAATGGTGTTCAGACTTAACATAAGCTGCAATCATATTGAATGGCAGTGTGCACTCAAGGTTGTATGGTCTACTTCTGTTCCTATTTCTTAGTTTGTTGTATATTGAACTACCCTCTGTTTAGAGAAATTTCATCATGGAATCTGTGCAGTGTGGAAGCAGGCCATTCAGCCCATTGAGTCCACACTGACCCTCCGAAGAGCATTCGACCCGGACCCACCCCTCTACCCAAATCCTCGAACCGTGCATTTCCCATGGCGAACCCACCTACCCGACACATCCCTCGTCACTATGAGCAATTTTAGCAAGGCTAATTCATCCTAACTGCACATCATTGGACTGTAGGAGGAAACCCATGCAGACACTGGGAGAATGTACAAACTCTGCCTGAGGTTGGAATCGAACCCGCGTCCCTGGTGCTGTGAGGCAGCAGTGCTAACCAATGGGTTGCTGTGCCACTTCTCCTCTGTTTTCTTTATTGGTGACTATACATTAAAATATATCCTGGTATCAGAAAATTTTCATCTTCTCTACAATTGAGGGTATTCTTCTCTGCTCTCATAAGAAATAGGAGCAGCCGGAGGCCATTCATCCATCCTAGCCTGCTCCGCCATTCATTATGATCACGGCTCATCTCACTCTCTGCCTCAACGTCTTTCCTGTCCATTCTCCATAACCCTTTTTTCTCATTAAAACTTAGTCTTGTCCTCAAATTTACCTGGCATTGGCTGCACTCTGGGGTGGTGAACTCCACAGATATACAACCCTTTTGAGAAGGGTGGTGTGAACCTGATGGGCTGAATGACCTGCTCCCACACAGAGTCATAGAATGCCTACAATCACTGACTGTAGGCATTCCTGAAGGAGGGTTTATGCCCGAAACGTCGAATCTCCTGCTCCTTGGATGCTGCCTGACCTGCTGCGTTTTTCCGGCAACACGTTTCCAGCTCTGATCTCCAGCACCTGCAGTCCTCACTTGCTCCCCTACAGTCACTGAATGCCCTGTTAATAGATTATGGTGGCTACTTTGCTGAGACAGTTAAGAGTTGACCATGTTGCTGGGGGTTTGGAGTCACGTGTAGGCCAGACTGGTTTGTTTTTACAATAATCAATGATCATTTCATGGTCGCTGTTACTGTTAAGATGTGTTCTCATTGAAAGATGCAAGATTCCAAAGAATCCTGATGGGACAGAGGTTGGTTGTTTCTCCCAGGTGGAGAATCTAGGACACAGGGTACAGTCTCTGGATAACAGGTTGCACATCTAGCATTGAAATGAGTAGAAATTCCTTCACTCTGAGGGATGTGACTGTTTGGAATCCTGTCCCCCATGAAGGTGTAGATTTTCAGTTGATTTTTAGTTAAAGATGCAGTTAATAGACAGATTTATGATCTCAGGATTGAGGTCTATTCGTGTAAAAAGTGAGGTCTGCAGATGCTGGAGATCAGAGCTGAAAATGTGTTGCTGGTTAAAGTGCAGCAGGTCAGGCAGCATCCAAGGAATAGGAAATTCGACGTTTCGGGCTAAAGCCCTTCATCAGGAATCATCAGAATTCCTGATGAAGGGCTTTAGCCCGAAACATCGAATTTCCTATTCCTTTGAGGTCTATTCCTAAAGTTTCAGATTAGTTTAATTCATTGAATTTTTATTGGGATTTCTGGTGGGATTTGGAGCTGGATTGTGAGAACCCGAGATACAATTGCATTGGTCCAAAATGCAGACTGGGTTAGCTGTACCTAGTGTGTTGTCTTGCTAAGGTTTTCTGATCGCTATCATTTTGGGCGATATTCCCTTTGAACTGTATGGCTGCTGGGAGATTTCATACATTGCCACTTGCAGAAGCTGCTGCCATACACAAACCTAGGTGGTCCACGCAAAGAGGCAAAGAAATGACAGGGAATGTTGATTTATTTTCGGTGCAGACAATTCAGTTTTTCATTGCTTTGCTTGGGATCCTGGGAGGTTCATACACAGGTACAGCAAGTGAGCAGGAATTAGAATTAGAACCCCTGCAGTGTGGAAACAGGCCCAACAAGTCCACACCGACTCTCTGAAGAGTATCCCATCCACACATTCCCCCTACTCTATTACTCTACATTTCCCCTGACTAATGTATCAGATTTCTCCAGTTTCCTCATTTCCCCTCCCCCCACCTTGTCTCAGTCGGTTCCCTCAACTCAGCACCGCCCTCCTAACCTGCAATCTTCTTCCTAACCTCTCCGCCCCCACCCCACTCCGGCCTATCACCCTCACCTTGACCTCCTTCCACCTATCACATCTCCATCGCCCCTCCCCCAAGTCCCACCTCCCTACCTTTTATCTTAGCCTGCCTGGCACCCTCTCCTCATTCCTGATGAAGGGCTTATGCCCGAAACGTCGAATTTCCTGTTCCTTGGATGCTGCCTGACCTGCTGTGCTTTAGGTGAAAATGTGTTGCTGGTTAATGTATCTAATCTACACATCCCTGAACAGAATGGGCAATGTAGCATGGCCACCTAAACTGCACATTGAACTTTGGGAGGTAAGTACAGCACCCGGAGGAAACCCACACAGACAGTGCAGAATGTGCAAACTCCATACAGACAGTTGCCTGAGGCTGGAATTGAGGCAGCAGTGCTAACCACTGAGTCACCATGCCGCCCATGATGGCACTAGAATATTGTTTATTTCAAGGAGAATGGAACATGAAACTATGCTTGGAGACATAAACACAGAAACAAGAAAATTGGAGCAAACACCTTGGCTCAGTGGTTCGGACTGCTGCCCGTCGGTGCCAGGGACCTGGGTTTGACTCCACCCTCTGGCAACTGCCTGTCTGTGCGGAGTTGGCATGTCTTCCCTGTGACCGGGTGGGTTTCCTCCTGGTGTTCCAGTTTCTTCCCACAGATTAAAGATGGTGCAGGTTCGGGTAGATTGGCCATGCTAAATTAACCAGAGTGTCCAAGGGGCTGCACGCTTGGTGGATTAGCCATGGAAAATGCAGAGTTACAGGGGTCTGGGAAGGATGCTCTTTGGAGGGTCGGTGTGGACTCGATGGGCTAAATGGCCAGAATCCACACTGTGTAGGCATTCTATGATTGCAGCTGATCATTCAACTCCATCCCCTGTTCCTGCTTTTTCTCTCTCCATATCCTTCGATCCCTTTCCCTCTAAGAACCATATCCCAATGCTTCTTGATAACATTCAATGTTTTGGCCTCAAACGCTTTGTGTGGCAGAGCATTCCACAGGTTCCCCACTGTCTGGGTGAAGAAATTTCTCCTCATCTCAGTCCTAGATGGTATCTTTGAACTGTGACCCCCCCCCCTACAGTTCTGGAAATGTTTTATCACAGTTGCACAGAGACCACATCGAGAGCACTGTATGCAAAGGTGACTATTTGAAGAGGGAATATAATCGCATTCAAAGTCTTTCAGAGAAGTGGACGAAGGTGTTTCCTTATGAGGAAAAGTTGGGTCTGTATCCACTGCAGTTCAGAAGAATAAAAGGTGGTCTTGTTGAAATATCCTGAGGTGATTTCAATTACCAGGTTAACTGCTGAAAGGAAGTCTTTTGTTGCAGGAGAAATTAGAATAGAGGACACTTTTTGAAAATCAGGGGTCTGACTGACGTTGTGAGCATGATGGACTACGTGCAGAAGGATAGCCTGATTTGGATTCTTGGAAATGATAAAAATACAGAGACCAGTTTCATCAGCAGCTCACGTGAGAAAGAGTAATGTTACGAGCTGAGTTTGCGACACAGGAAGCCACCACAACTGCTGCTGAACTTTGGAGTAAAGCTCACTCACATTCTGAAGTCTCCTACTCCAACTTCCTAGTAACTCCTAGGAATGAGGGTGATCTCAGCTGGTACTTTGCAATATGTGGGGTAAGAGAAAGCATTTGGGGTTTCTGACTGAATGGGATCTAACAAAGTCTTAATCATTCGGCAAGGAAACAGACCTTTCGGCCCTACTGGTCCATGCCAACCGTCATCCCAAATTAAACTAGTCCCAGCTGCCTCTGCTTGGTCCATTTCCCTCCAAAGCTTTCTTAATCATGAGCTTACCCAAATGTATTTTAAATGTTGTAACTGTACCTGCATCCACCATTCTCTCTCTCTCTCTCTGGCAGTTCATTCCCCACACAAACCACTGTTTATTTAAATAAAAAATGTTGCCGTCGTTTCTTTTTACAATCTTTTTCCCCTCTTTTTTTTATCTTTCAAAAAAAAAGTTTCCTAGTCTTGAAATCCCCCACACTAGGAAAAAGACACCTGCTATTCACCTTATCTATACCCCTCATGATTTTATAAACCTCTATAATGTCATCCGTCAACCTCCTGCGCTCCAGTGAAAAGACATCGCCTCCTAACTCAAACCCTCCATTCCCCGGCAACATCTTGGTAAATCCTTTTCTGAACCCTTTTCAGCTTAATATCCTTCCTATAACAGGGCAACCAGAAATGGACACAGTATTCCAGAAGAGGCCTGACCAAGGTTCAGTACAATCTCAATGTAACGTCCCAAATCCTATATTCATAGGTCAGAGCAATGCAGGGAAGTGTGCTAAACACTACTTTAAGACCATAAGACATAGGAGTGGAAGTAAGGCCATTCGGCCCATCGAGTCCACTCCGCCATTCAATCATAGCTGATGGGCATTTCAACTCCACTTACCAGCATTCTCCTCGTAGCCCTTAATTCCTCGTGACATCAAGAATCTACCAATCTCTGCCTTGAAGACATTTAGCGTCCCGGCCTCCATTGCACTCTGCGGCAATGAATTCCACAGGCCCACCACTCTCTGGCTGAAGAAATGTCTCCGCATTTCTGTTCTGAATTGACCCCCTCTAATTCTAAGGCTGTGTCCACGGGTCCTAGTCTCCTCGCCTAACGGAAACAATTTCCTAGTGTCCACCCTTTCCAAGCCATGTATTATCTTGTAACTGCCCTGTGATGCAAATTTCAAAGAACTCCTAGGTGTCTCCAGAGACATTGTGCACTAAGGATATTGAGGACAGGGTTAGGCCATCCAGTGATGCCCTACTTGGTCAAATACCCTACTGTGAGTTAAAGGTTCAAGTCCCACTACAGGACATTGGAGCTTAGACTTCAGTGCGCTACCAGATGTGTGCTGCATCCTTGGAGGTGCCACCACATCATTACTGACATCCTGCCTACCCCCTGAGATGGATATGAGAGATCCCATGGTGTCCTTTTGAAGAAGAGCAAGCATTTATTCCTGGACTCCTAGCCATTATTTGTCCCTCAACCGACAGAAGTGTCTGGTCACTATTACGATTCCCATTTACGAGAGCTTACAAGTGCGTACATTGGCTGTCACATTTTCCTATTTTGCCTCAGCGGTTGTGTTTCGAAGTGCACTCCACTGCCTGCAAAGTGCTTTGGGTGGTCCAAAGGTTTTGGAAAGGGCCTATATAAATGTAACTCTTTATAAATGGTGGGGGAAAGAGATAAAAGTGGCTAGAGAACTGCCCGTGCCCCTGGGTTTGTGTCTAATGCGTTGAGTTTGAACAGGTCAGCACCTTCAGGCAAGAAAAAAAATAGCTGTGAGTCAGTCAGCAGATGCTTAAATCCCCAGTCACTTGCTTTTTCTGCTGACAGGAAAAAAATTATTGCTCTTTGCATTGTATTTTGCAACCGATACAAATAATGAAGTCTGCCAATAAATCCCTCTGTGTAGCTGTGTCTGTGTGTGTATATACAGCTGGGCCTCCTGATTGCCAGTAACCTGAATAAACACTGTCTGTGTGTGTGTGTGTCTCTCTCTCTCTCTCTCTCTCTCTCGTATTATCACTACATAGATGCTGTAACTGTCTTTGTGTGTTTTGATCCTGCATCTGAGTGTGTGTGCACTCTACAATTGTATTGATGTGTTGACAGGCACAGAAAGGAAAATGTGAATCTCACTGTGGCAAAGGGATCTGTAAAATGAGTGGAGCCATGAAGGTTGAAGTGCCCCTGTATGTGTTGATAAAAGCAGCCTCTAAATCTAACTTCACTCGTTCACCCCATCCCAGCCCAGATTGATAGTTCAAGGTCATTTTCTTGAGTACTGGGTGGAGTGAGGGCTGACACTGTGTGTTACTGAGGGAGTGCTGCACTGCCCACAGTGCTATAGAGTCAAGAAGCATGGAAACAAACCCTTTGGTCCAACCAGTCCATGCCAAACCTAATCCCAAGTTAAACTAGTCCCACCTACCTGCTCCTGGCTCATTCCTCCCAACCTCTCCGATTTATGTACTTATCCGAATGTCTTTTAAATGTTGTAACTGTACCTGCATCCTTAGAAAGTTCATTCCATATGCGAACCACCCTCGGTTCTGTTCAGTCACGCGGATAGAGTCATACAGCATGGAAACAGACCCTTCAGCATGTCCTGTGATGCTGTAGGGAGATCCAGTTGAATGATTCCGGTCAACAGTTATCCCTTGCCCTACGTCCACTAAAAGAAGTGGTCTGGTCACGATCACGTTACTATTGTGTGGGATCTTGCAGTGTAGGTGACGTTGAAATAGAAATTGTTCTTTGTAGCCCACCAAGCCCTTTGGGCCGACTTGGGTTGTGACAGGTGCTACGTAAATGCAAGCACTTTTTAAAATAGACTAGAATCCTTAGTGTGGAAGCAGACCATTCAGCTCGTCAAGTCCACACCAACCCTCTAAAGAAACCATCCAGACCCATCCCCTGCCCTACCCCTGTAACCCTGCATTTCCTATGGCTAATCCACTGAGCTGAGACATCCCTGGTCACTACGGTATAAATTATCACGGCTAAGCAACCTAACCTGCAAATCTTTGGACTGTGGGAGGAAACCCACACAGACAATGTGTAAACTCCACACACAGTCACCCAACAGTGGAATTGAACCCGGGTCCCTGGCGCTGAGTGATAATCTCTGAGCCAGTGTGCTGCTGTACTTTAAGTCCTCCCCCTTCAGGGCCATGATTATAGTGAGAAGTGTTGATTTTGGAACTTGCGGCTCATGTGAATTTCATGCAAAAGAGGGAAAGGCCAATGCAGGGGGACCATTAAACATTGCATACTCCTTTGGAATGGCTAGCCGTCCCAAGTGTTTAGGGTTGGAACCCAAATATCCAGTCTTCCAATTGGGAAACGGACAGTCTGCATTAGTCAAATGTTCATTTCTTGTGGGAATCTCAAACCAGCTCCTTCTGCCACTGGTGAAACAGAAGCCCCAGAATTAACCCACTCTGTTCGTGCCGCACCCATATGCAGTCAGTTCCCCTTGCTTTGCTGACAAGCTAGTCTCTCTTCCCATTGCCCTCACATGGCCAGACTTCAGTGAATGGGCTTCCTCGTGGATTGCTGAGATCGTACTTGTTAAAACTGCATTTCCGAATGTGACGGTGGCACTGTTCTGCGTTCCGCTCCCTCCCCAACAACCTCCTGGCCGCTGTCTCAAATTTGGTTTCTGTTCTTTCACCTCTTCGATCAAAGTCTTCGAAAGAGAACACTGGTTATTTTACTCTTTCCGTGAGAGGTGGAGAGCATAGAATCCCTACAGGCCATTTGGCCCAGCAGCTCCATACTGACTCTCTGAAGAGCATCGCACCCAGACTCACCCCATCTTTGTACCCCTGCATTTCCCACGGCCAATCCACCCTAGCCCGCACATCTTTGGATTGTTGGAGGAAACCAGATCACCCGAAGTAAACCTATGCAGACATTGGGAGAATGTGCAAATTCCACACAGGTAGTTGCCCGAGGCTGGAATCGAACTTGGGTCCCTGATGCTGTGAGGCAGCAGTGCTAACCACTGAGCCGCCATGCTGCCCAAGCCATAGCTATGGGCCTGGAGTGACATGTAGGTCAGAACAGGTAAGGATGGCAGATTTCCTACCTTGAAAGGCATTAGTGAACCAGATTTGGTCTTCGCAATAATTGTTTCATGCTCCCCATCGTGGAGGCTGGCTTTGTGTTCCATACCTTATTTTATTGGTGGCTGTGATAAGGTTTCACGCCATGTCATAAATAGGAGACTGCATGCACTTGGTTAGCACTGCTGCCTCAGCGCCAGGGACCCGGGTTCAATTCCCGCCTCGGGCAACTGTCTATGTGGAGTTTGCACATTCTCCCCGCGTCTGCGTGGGTTTCCTCCCAGAGTCCAAAGATATGCAGGTTAGGTGAATTGGCCATGCTAAATTGCCCGTAGTGTTAGGTGCATTTGTCAGGGGTGAATGTAGGGGAATGGATCTGGGTGGGTTGCTCTTCGGAGGGTCAGTGTGAACCTGTTGGGCTGAAGGGCCTGTTTCCACATTATAGGGAATCTAAGCTAAACATCCCCTCTTTTTCAAGCCTCCCCTCATGAGAAGCAGCTTCCTGTTGGTCATGGAGCCAGAGTCTTGCAACACGGAAGCAGACCCTTCGGTCCATGCTGACCAAATTTTTCCACACTAAAAATTCAGAAACGATTTACAAGGATGCTGCCAGGATTGAAGGATTTCAGCTATAAGGAGAGGCTGAACAGGCTGGGGTTGTTTTCCCTGGAGCGTCGGAGGCTGAGGGATGGCCTTAAAGAGGTTTACAATATTATGAGGGGCATGGATAGGATAAATAGGCAAAGTCTTTTCCCTGGGGTGGGGGAGTCCAGAACTAGAGGGCATAGGTTTAGGGTGAGAGGGGAAAGATATAAAAGAGATCTACAGGGCAACTGTTTCACACAGAGGGTGGTACGTGTATGGAATGAGCTGCCAGAGGAAGTGATGGAGGCTGGTACAATTGCAGCATTTAAGAGGCATTTGGATGGGTATATGAATAGGAAGGGTTTGGAGGGATATGGGCCGGCAGATGGGACTAGATTGGGTTGGGATATCTGGTCGGCATGGACGGGTTGGACCGAAGGGTCTGTTTCCATGCTGTACATCTGACTGGTCCCATTTGCTTGCATTTGGACCAAATCCCTCCAAACCTTTCTTATTCACGTACCTGTCAAATGTCTTTTAAATGTTATTCATGTACCTGCATCTCCTGCTCTTCTGGCTGTTCATTCCACATATGAACCATCCTCTGTGCGAAACAGTTGCTTGTCAAGTTCTTTTTTAAAATCTTTCCCCTCTCTTTGTAACAATATGCCCTCTAGTTTTGAAATGCCCCTTCCTAGAGAAAGACCTTTGTCATTCAGCTTACCTATGCCCCTCATAATTTTATAAACCTCTATAAGGTCAGCCTTCGACTGCTCCAGGGAACATAATGTTCCAGCCTGTCCTTTTTATAATTCAAAGTTCCCTCGGGATCGACCCTATCTCTGAAGTGGGGCCTGGAACCCACAGCCTTGTGACTTCCAAAAACAAGGAGCTGCTCACTGAAGTCTTCCTGGAATACTCAATTGGATCGCTCCATGGATGAGGAAAGGCCCCTGATGTTTAAATCTCTTTTTTTTTCCCCCCAGTTAATGAACAGTCAAATGTCAGTTGGGAAGACTGTAACATCCCAGGGAAGCTTTAGATTTCAGATCATGGAAGAATAGGTGGGAATTCTGTCCCCAAGACCACAGTCACCTTTCCCCTCAGGGATTTGCGAGGTCCTTACAAGGAACAGGGGTAGGCCATTTGGCCCTGTGAGCCCTGCTCCAATGTTCAACAGGATCATGGATGATCTGATGTTGCCCCCATCAACCTACCTGCCCTTTCCCCGTGACCCTCAATTTCCCCAATTGACCAAGAATTTATTTCTGCCATTGATTAGACACAAGCCCCTCTCCCTAACCCACACAGCTCTCTCAGGCCATGATTATGAACGTGCGCTAACACCCAGAAGCTATTTTTCCCGTGCGGTTATTTAAAATGAGGTGTCGCTCGTCAAAATAGCAACAAGAGGAATTCAAAAGTGAAAGCAATAACCGGCTTAAAATAACCAGCTGAGGAAATTAAGCTCCTCATCTTGTGATCGGCTGCTGTCCCTCTCCCAATGTAGAATTTCGCTTTTGGTCGTCTTTTCCAGATGATCTTTCAAAAAGCACAATTGGCACGTTCTTTCTTGCTTCTCTCCGTCTCTCGTTCAGACCCTTGCTGGTGTTTCTTTGTCGTTGGTTTGTATCAGAACTTTTGTCATTTGCCTAGCTCTCCCTCGTGATCCCTGTTTCCTGACAAGAATCTTGAACTTTCCCAGAAGGAAGAACCGCTTAAACTTGGGAAGAAAAGGTCTGACTGTGTCTTGTGTTCCGGGCGGCACGGTGGCTCAGTGGTTAGCACTGCTGCCTCACAGCGCTAGGGACCCGGGTTCGATTCCATCCTCGGGTGACTCTGCGTGGAGTTTGCACGTTTGTCCCCCATGTCTGTGAGATGTTTCCTTCGGGTGCTCTGATTTCTTCCCCTGCAAAGATAAGCAGGCTAGGTGGATTAGCCAAAGGCTTGGTTACAAGGATGGGATGGGTCTGGCTGGGATGTTCTTCGGAGGGTCGGTGTGAACTTGATGGACTGAATGGCCTGCTTCCACACTCTAGGGATTCTATGACTGTCCTTCAAAATGGAGCTGGACTAGCAGTAATGTGTACCAAGTACAAGATGTAAGGAGGAGAAAGTGAGGTCTGCAGATGCTGGAGTATCAGAGCTGAAAATGTGTTGCTGGAAAAGCGCAGCAGGTCAGGCAGCATCCAAGGAACAGGAAATTCGACGTTTCGGGCATAAGCCCTTCCTGATGTACTCCAGCAACACACTCAAAGCTCCTTAAAGAGCACCTTTCAAACCCATAACCACTAACATCTAGAAGGACAAGGACAGCAGATATATGGGAATACCAACCCATGAAAGATCCATCTAACCTGCCCCCCATTCTGACTTGAAATATATTCAGTGTCATTGGATCAACATTCTAGACTTCCCTCCCTTATGGTATTATGGGTGACCATACATTCCCAGGGCAGCAGTGGTTCACTGAGACAGCTCACCATCGTCTTCCCTATGGGAAATCAGGGATGGGCCGTAAATATTGGACCCAGCCAGGGACACCCACATCCCATGAACAAATATATATATTTTCTTAAAAGGTTGGATCATGTCCAAGTATCACTGTTTTTAATAACTGGATTTTTCCCTGACTGAGTTAGGCAACCACAAAATCAGTAATATTTCAAAGATGATTATACTGAGTATGTGTGAGAGAATGTCTCGTTTTGCCCTTCCCGCATTCTTTGTCCTTTCCCTCGGTATCCCTGAACCCCAGGTAAGTGAAGAACTCTGCATCAATGCCACAGATTAGATTCCCCAACCTCATCAGGAGAAAACTGTCTTTGTTTTTGCAGCCAAGAACATTTTGTCCTTTTTCTTGGAAAGTTTCCATGTGACAATTCATCAAATCCCAACTGCGGGTAACCCTGGAAACAATTAGAAACCAGACAGGATTTTTTTTAAAAAAAAAACAAAATTGGTCCAGTGTTTCAATGGGAAGTTTGGGAGCAGTGAACTTTGAGCTAAATGCTAAGTTCAGGGCTAGTGATTCTCAAGGCCCTGCGTAGGCCTTGCTTTCCCACGAGGCACTGGGGGAAGTTGGCTCGTTCTGAGAGGTCCCTGGGACCTTCTGGGACCAAAGTCGTAGGCCAAATTGTGGCTGAGCTTCTGAAGGCCTGGGAATAACCCTGTGTCTTTCTGATTGCCAAAATCCCAAAATAGTCTTGGAGTCTCCAGAAACTGAAACTTGAAACCTCCAACAGAAGGGTCTGAGCACATTCAGGAGTAAAACTAGAGCTGCCATTTAAAATTAGAAAAAAAACAAATTATTTCTTGGTTAGTTTAGACACAAGTCGCTGGCCGTTCAGTCCTTGAGTCTGCTTTGCTTTTAGATTTTAAGATTTACGTGTGATCTGATTTGTGGTTTTAACTCCTTTTTGCAGTTTATTATCCACCTCCCAAACCCACCCTACTATTTCTGCCTCCATTAGGGTAGCCATGATGTGGAGGTCCCAGGGTTGGACAAGGTCAAAAGTAATGTTCAATTCATTGGTATCTGTTTTATGACCCTTTGATCTTTTCCTTATAAATTCAGTGTCCAAGGTCTACCCCTCTCACTAGCACCTGATGAAAGATCAGTGCTCCAAAAACTAGTGTTTTCAAGTAAACCTGTTGGACTGTAATCTGGTTACATGTGATTTTTGACCTTATCCGTTAGGATATATTTACCGGATGTGGCAATGCTTATTGTTATCCCCAATAACCTAAGAAAATAGACATGGATAATGTGGTATTGAAAGATCCAACAGATGTATAATAACAGCTGTATTAAACGTATTACAGTACATTCACAGGGCACAGTAGTGTCTGAGCTGGTATCAAACTATTCAGTTATGAAGAGCATCTCATTTCCATCAGCATGGTTGCTTCAGTTGGTCCAAGTTAAGATGGATTCTGAGATTTTCGTCATAGAACTCCTAAAGTGGGGAAGCAGACCATTCGGCCCATCAAGTCCACTCTCTGAAGAACATCCCACCCAAACCCATCTCCCTACCCTATCCCACATAGCCCACTGCTAACCCACATAGACTGTACAGTCCTGGACAATGTAGCATGGCCAATCCACCCGACCCACATGTCTTTGGACTGTGGGAGGAAAACCACGCAGACACAGGGCGAATGTGCAAACTCCACGCTGACCGTCAGCTGAGGGTGGAATTGTACTGGCGCTGTGAGGCAGCAGTGCTAACCGCTGAGTCACTGCACCGTCCATAGGGTCTTAGAATAGTCGGGTTGTAGAATCCCTACAGTGCAGAAAGAGGCCAATCGGCCCATTGTGCAGGCTCATTGGGAGCGTGTCTGTTAAAGGTATACCGAGCACGAGATCTAACATGAGACCTCCCCACACCCCCAGCCCCATCAGCTTAAAAGCAAATAATTCGCAGTCAATAATCTGGGTATCTCAGACCTGAATATGCTCACTGATCCAACCATTCACCCTGTCTGGGGATGAGACCTTTGACCTTTTAGCGAGAAGGAATTACTCTTCATCGTGCTGTTCATTTTGAATCTATTCCCTGCAAACAAAAACACTGCCCCTCAGGATCTTTCTGGAAGGTCATCGCTCCATGTGCTATATAACAGCGGAGAGAGTTAGGGCTGGCCTAACCTTATCACAGGCAACCCCTTCATCCTGGGAATCAGTCGAGTGAACCCTCTCTGAGCTGTTATTTCCTCGAGCTTTTCAAAGAAAAACAGAATTGAAGGTGGATGTTGATGGCCTAGTGACTGACAGGTTGTCAAATCTAGTGACGAGTTTGAGAAGGTGGAGCCCCCTGAGATTGACAAGTCGAGTATCCAATGGGGCAGGTTGGGGTGTCATGGTGGTTCAGTGGTCAGCACTGCTGCCTCAGAGCCCCAAGGTTTGATTCCAGCCTCAGGCGACCATTTGTGTGGAGTTTGCATGTTCTCCCCAGGTCTGTGAGAGTTTACTGCGAGCGCTCCGGTTTCCTCCCACAGTCCAAAGACGCGCAGGGTCGGTAGAAAGGCCAATCTAAATTGTCCCATAGTGTCCAGGGATGTGCAAGGTTAGCCATGGGAAATGCAGGCTTACAAGGAAAGGATGGGGGTTTGGGTTTGGGTGTGGGGGTGGGATGCTCTTTGGAGGGTTTCTGTGGACTCAATGGGCCTGCTTCCACACTGTAGGGATTCAATGAATGGGAGCGTGGAGGTGGGATAGTTGGAGATGTGGAATTTCCAGGAATCGTCTAGAGGAGTTGGGGACCCTGTGCATCATCCAACCTTTGCTTCATTTACCACCATGTCTGGGGTGATACAAATTTTAAAATTTGTGTAGATTATGGGTTGGGAGGGGAGAGAAGTCAGTGGGTCTCACCGAGTAAGACATGGCTTTAAATTGAGGGAAGATAGACATAGGACAAATGTCAGAGGTAGTTACTCAAAGTAATAGGGACGTGAAATGCACTGCCTGCAATAGTGGTAGACTCGCCAACTTTAAGGGGACTTAAATGGTCCTTGGATAGGCATATGGATGAAAATGGAACAGTCTAGGATCGAAAGGCTTCAGGTTGGTTCCACAGGTCGGTGCGACATTGAGGGCAGAAAGGGCTGTACTGCGCTGTAATGTTCTACGTAACACAAAATGCACAAAAAAATTATTTTGGTAGTTTCTTCAACACAACTTGTTTTGAGTTGCTAGTGGGAGGGAGAAGGGCATTTTTAAAAATGAAACACTGATTTATTTCTTTCTCTCTCTTACAGCTGTCTAAATACACTCCAGGAGGTAAGCTGCAGATAACTAAATATTTCCTGTTTATGATATTAATTCCAGGGTGAAGGCAGGGGTGAAATGAATTGACTGTGCTCTAGGGCTGTCACAGAACTTGATGGGCCAAAGGTCTGTCCCCTTTGCTGTTCTAGTACTAGAACAGTTTGAGCAGCGTTGTGGAAATGCTCCATATCTTTTTATCCCCCATATACATCCAGATGTACCCATCAGGCAATGATTTAAGCACTGATAAGGTAACCAAGCCAAGTTCTACAATGGAGCAGAGGGGGTCAAAGGGGGAGAAGCTGGGGAGTGAAGGTGAGCTAGAGATTACACAGCAACAAACCTTTACCTAAAAATCCTCTTAAACTTCAGGACACCTTGCAAAATGCATTTAACCAGAACAATTCTGAAGTTTTCTCTCAATGGGTTGTGGCAAGGCCAGTATTTGTTGCGTATCCTTAATTGGCTCACATGGGCCAGTTCAGAGGGCAGTTAAGAGTTGACCCACTGCTATGGGTCTGGAGTCACATGTCAAGTAAGGATGGCAGATTTCCCTCCTGAGCTGGTTGGCTGTGGCTATCAATGACACAAACATCTCAGGAAGGGGCCAGCAATCGCTTCCATATCTTCCCACAGAATTCAAGGTTACACCTGATTTGATCCTGAGGATTTATCCACTCTTATGCAGTTTAAGACAACCAACACTACCTCTGTAAATATAGACACTTTTCAAGATGTTGCTATTTATTTCCCCATGTTCTCCATCTTCTATGTCCTTCCCCGCAGTAAACACTGATGTAAAATACTTGTTTAGTATCTCCCCCACCTCCTACAGTTCCACATACAGGTTGCCCTTGATTGGTCTTTAAGGGGCTCTATTCTCTCCCTAGTTACCCTTTTGTCCTTTAATGCATTTATAAAATCCCTTTTGGATTCTCCTTAACCCTTTTAGTCAAAGCTATCTCATGTCCCATTTGGCTCTCCTGATTTCCCTCTTAAGTATACTTCATAGTGAGAACATAGAACAATACAGCGCAGATCAGGCCCTTCGGCCCTCGATGTTGTGCAGTCCTGTGAACTATTCTCAGCTCGTCCCCCATACTATCCCATCATCATCCATGTCCTCATCCAAGGATTGTTTAAATCTCCCTAACGACTTCCTTCATACCCTTCTAGGGATTCACTCTATCTTGCTGTTCATCCTTGATATATGTTTCCTTCTTTTCTTGAACAAAACTTCAATGTCTCTAGTCATTCAGCTTTCCTTACACCTGCCACCCTTGTCCTTCACCCTAACAGGAGCATACTGTCTCTGGATTCTCATTATCTCATTTTTGAAGGTTTCCCATTTTCCAACCGTCCCTTTTACCTGCAAACATCTGCCCCTGTCGATCAACTTCTGAAAGTTCTTCGAGTAAAAAGTGAGGTCTGCAGATGCTGGAGATCGGAGCTGAAAATGTGTTGCTGGTTAAAGCGCAGCAGGTCAGGCAGCATCCAAGGAACAGGAACATTTCCTGATGAAGGGCTTGTGCCTGAAATGTCGAATTTCCTGTTCCTTGGATGCTGCCTGACCTGCTGTGCGTTAACCAGCAACACATTTTCAGCTCTGAAAGTTCTTGCCTAATACTGTCAAAATTGGCCTTTCTCTAATTTAGAACTTTTAACTTTTAGATGGGAGACCGTTTGTAAGCGTGAGCCTTTGTAAATTGGGGGACCACGTTTATCAGTTAACTGTTTAAATGTTAACAGGTGTATTTACAAAAATAAAATACCATACACTTCTTTCAACTCTATTTTTTAAATTATCCTCCATTTAGGTGTGGATATATCTGCAGGAACAAATTTTAAGAAAGTCCTGCAAAACATCCTCAAACATTGTTAATGCCTTTGCAAAATAAGCCGCTTTTCTGCAATTTTTATTTTTAATCTGTTTTAAAAAATTAACTGCAATATATTAATAGCAAGACCGTCATTAGTTGATTTAACTGTTCACCATTCTACATTCCTAGATCACTTGCAATTATAAATAACGTTATAAAACACCCCAGGAGTATACGTCAGACTAAGGTTGATGTTGAGGTAAAGACAGCATTTCAGACAGGTGGGTAAAAGCTGAAGCAAAGGGGTATGTTGTTGAGGAGAGAGCTGTTTTGGGAATGGAATTCCAGAACCATAGAGTCGTAGAGATGTACAGCACGGAAACAGACCCTTCGGCCCAACTTGTCCGTGCCGACCAGATATCCTACATTAATCTGGACCCATTTGTCACCACTTGGTCCATATTCCTCTGAACCCTTCCTATTCATGTACCCATCCAGATGCCTTTTAAATGTTGTAATTGTACCTGCTTCCTCTGGCAGCTCATTCCATGCACATACCACCCACTGTCGAAAAAGTTGATCCTTGGGTCCGTTTTATATCTTTCCCCTCTCGCTCTAAACCTATCCCTAGTTCTGGACTCCCCCCAACCCCAGGGAAACGACCTTGTCTATTTATCCTATCCATGCCTGTCATGATTTTATAAACTTCTATAAGGTCACCCCTCAGCCGCCGATGTTGCAGGGAAAACAGCCTCAGCCTTTTCAGCTTCTCCCTGTAGCTCAAGCCCTCCAACCCTGGGACCTCCAGCTTTTACAGAATCTCAGAATTGTTTCAGTGCAGAATGAGTCCACTCAGCCCATCCTGTCTGCACCAGCTTTCCGAATAAACGTCTCACTTAGCACCATTCCATAGCTTTGGCTCCTTAACTCACCGTAGACAGCAATCTATCTGGATCATCATGGCTTGGTACTGCAATTGTCTGCCCAGGAGCATAAGAAACTAGAGAGTTGTGAACATAGCTCAGATCATTACACAAGCCAGTCTTCCATCCATTGACTCCATCTACACTTCATGCTGCCTTGGAAAAGCAGCCAACATCATTAAGACCCCTTCCACCCCAGTTACAATCTCTTCCAACCTCTTCCATTTGGCACAAGGTACAAAAGCTTAAACAAGGGTACTAACAGATTCAAGAACAGCTTCTTCCCCACTGTTACTCGCGTTCTGAATGGACACCTCAAATTTTTAATTTAATGTTGACCTCCGTCTTTGTGCACCTTCTCCATAGCCATAACATTATATTCCTCGCTCTGTTCTATTACCCTAATGCACTTTGTATGGTACTGTCTGCCTGTACTTCACACAACACACAACCTTTCTACGTACCTTGATACAAGTGACAATAATAAATCAAATCAAACTTACACGGTTTCTTTATGAATTTTTAAATATTCTTTTTCTCGGTGCCCATCCCTAATCGCCCTTGGGAATGTGGTAGTGAGCTATCCTCCTGAATCTCTGCATTCTGTGATGTAGGGACACTATTAATGCCCTTAGGGAGAGAATTGCAAGATTCCAACCCAGCGACACTGAAGGAACGATGATATTTCCAAGTCAGGGTGGTGTGTGGCTCAGACGGAAGTTGCAAGAGGCGGTGATCCCATGTATCTGCTGCCCTTGCCCTTTTTAGATGGAAGTGGTCATGGGTTCAGAAGGTGATGTTTGAGGATCTTTTGAGTTTCTACTGAGCATCTTGTCGGTTTTGTACACACTGCTGCTAGGAGACAGTGAGGTCTGCAGATGCTGGCGGTCAGAGTTGAGTGTTTTTCTGGAAAAGCACAGCGGGTCAGGCAGCATCCGAGGAGCAGGAATATCGAGGTTTCGGGCCAGAGCCCTTCATCAGGAATGCGCTCCTGCCCGAAACGTCGATTTTTCCTGCTTGGATGCTGCCTGACCTGCTGTGCTTTTCCAGCAACATGCCCCACACACTGCTGCTACTGAGTGCTGGTGATGGAGGGAGTGGATCTTTTATATGTGATGCCAACCAAGTGGGCTGCTTTGTCCTGGATGGTTTCGAGCTGCTCATGTTGTTGGAACTGCACCCATCCAGGCAAATGGGGAGTATTCCATCACACACCTGACTTGTAGATGGTGGACAGGCGTTGGGTTAAAAGAGAGTTACCTTGCAATCAATGGTGCATTTAATTTGACTAAGTGTTGAGTCTGAATCAGAAACAGTCGCTGGGTGAGGGGTCCATCCAGAAACGACACCCTGTCATTGGCCGATTTCCTAATAACCTGTTTGAGTTCCAAACCAATGGTTCCCATCCAGCTGACATTCCTCCTGTTCCCTTCAGTGATGCCATTTGAGGAGGTTTGGAATCGCAGTCACTGTCGGACCATTGAGGTTTTGGTGGATGTTGCTCGAGAGTTTCCGAACGAGGCGGAGTATATCTTCAAGCCCTCCTGCGTACCCCTCCTACGATGTGCTGGCTGCTGTGGCGATGAGAAGTTACGCTGCACGGTACGGGAGATGTACAACGTAACGATACAGGTAAGGTTTTGGGTTTGACGAGAGACAGTGTAGACTGGGGAACTATATTGGAATTGAAGAATGGGGGGGGGGGTGGATCTTATGTACAATTATGAAGGGAATAAGACAGAAGTAGAGAGGATGTTTCCACTGGTGGGTGAAACTAGGAGAAGAGGGCATAGCCTTGGGGGAGCAGACTTAGGACTGAATTTGAGAAGGAACTTCTTCACCCAGAGGGTTGTGAATCTGTGGAATTCCCCGCCCAGTGAAGTAGCTGAGGCATCCGCATTCAATGTTTTTAAAGTTAAGATTTTCTGAAAAGTAAAGAAATTAAAGGTTACGGTGCGAGGATGAATTAAGTGGAGTTGAGGTATCGCTAAGATCAGCCATGATCTTATTGAATGGGTGAGCAGGCTCCAAGGGCCAGATGCTCCTATTTCTTATGTAAGAAGGGCAATTTGTGGCTCTACAGGTAAACAGTTATCAACGAGGGTAGTGTGGCTCAGAACTGGGTTGAGCAATTGCACATCCACAAAGGAATGGCAGGGGGAGCTATTCGGATCTATTGTGGGCTCAAGGTGCACTCTAGATGCTGGGTGTATTCCAATATTGAGTCGAAAATAAAGAACAGCACAGGCCGTTTGGCCCACCTAGACTGCCCCAACACATGCTTTTCCAAACTAAAAACCTGTTGTCTTTACATGGTCTGTACACCTCTAATCCCTGCCTACGTGTATCTGTCAAACTTTGCTCCTGTATCTGACTCTATAATCTTGGCCACAGCCAGTGTTCAGGCAGTACAAGGTTCTTGCGCGTGAGATGCGAGACTTCCAAGAACTAAGTAGTCAGAATCCTCCTCAGTGGAGAGAAAATTAGACAATGTTGAAGGGTACGTTTTAAAGATCTGTGACACACACAATTCTCCCCTCAATCACAGTCAGTTCACTGCCCATTCAGTACACTGTGGCAGGGAGATGGTGTATTAATGGTAAAGACAACAGATCAGTCATTCTGAAGCCCAGGTTATTGCTATGGGGGTCATGGGTTTAAATTCCATAAGACATCGGAGCAGATGTAGGCCATTTGGCCCATCAGGTTATCTCTGCCATTCAAAGAGGTCATGGCTGATCTGATAACGCCCCTTCTTTTCTCATCAGCAAAAACAGAAATTGCTTGAAAAACTCAGCTGGTCTGGTAGCATCCATGGTGAGAAATCAGAGCTAACATTTCAAGTCCTTTCCCCATAAGCCTTGATTGCTGTACTGATTTTTACTATATTTAACAGCCCAGTCCTTGACTATCCCCTGAGAAGACGAGAGTGTGGTGCTGGAAAAGCACAGCAGGTCAGGCTGCCTCCGAGGAGCAGGAGTACCGACGTTTTGGGCTTATGCCTTTTATACATATTCCTTTCATCAGGAATGAGGCTTGTGCCCGAAATGTCGATTCTCTTGCTCCCTCGATGCTGCCTGACCTGCTGTGCTTTTCCAGCACCACCCTCTCGACGCTGATCTCCAATCCCCACTTTCTCCTATCCCCGAGAAGAAATTCCTCCTCATCCCTGTTGTTCAGGACAACCCTTTTTCTGAGATGATGCCGTCTTGTCCTCAGCTCTCCCATAAGGGGAACAACCTGTCTGCATCTGCCCTGTCAAGCCCCCTAGGAATCTTTGTAGGTTTCACTAAAGGTTGTCTCTTTCTTTCATTCTTTTAAACTTGAACCTATCCTGATGAAATCCATCCATAGCTTGTGTCAGCCTCGAATGAACTGTCTCCGGTGCCTGTATATCTTTTCTTCAATACGGGGACTAAAACTACATTCTAAGTGTCGTCTAACCTTTTACCTTGTGTATTTTTAGCAAGACCTCCCTATTTTTATATTCCATTCCCTTTGAAATAAAAGCCGACGTTCCATTTGCCTTCCCTGTTAACTGCTGAACTTAGACACTTGCGTTCTGTGATTCATCTACAAATCGTGGTAGCTTTCTGCAGTTTTTGTCCACTGAGATAATATTCAATTTCTCTGTTCTTTCCAAAGAGCATAACCTTGCATTTTCCCAAAAGATATTCCAAGTTTCTGCCCTGATCTGTCCATGTCTCTCTGCAGATTCTGTAACAATCTCACCACTTCCAAACTAGAATCATGGAATGGAATCATAGGATCCCCACAGTGTAGAAGAAAGCTGTTCAGCCAATTAAATCCACACTGACAACCACCTGCCCCGCTCCCCATCCTACCCTATCCCTGTAAACCTGTGTTTCCTATGACTAACCCACCAAGCCTTCACATCCTTGGACATTATGGACAATTTAGCATGTCCAGTCCACCCTAACCTGCACATCTTTGGATTGTGGGAGGAAACTGGAACACCCACACAGACACTGGGAGTATGTGCAAACTGCAAACAGACAGCCATCTGAGTCTGGAATCGAACCTGGGTCCCTGGCGCTGAGAGACACTGTGTGGCCCTAATTTGGTACAATCTGCAAACCTGGCTATTGTACATTTACATTCTCATCCAATTAATGCATATGTACGGTAAATAATAGTGGCCCCAGCACTGATCCCTGTGGCATTGCACTAGTTGCAGGTTGGCATCCTGAAAACTCTCCCTCTTTATCTCAACAGTGTCTTCCATTCATTACCCAATCCAGTATTGATGCTAATGTACCACTCCCAGCCCCATGGGCTTTTACCTTTTTATTAAGCAGCTTAACATGTGGTACTTTGTCACAAGTAAAAAGTGAGGTCTGCAGATGCTGGAGATCAGAGCTGAAAATGTGTTGCTGGTTAAAGCACAGCAGGTCAGGCAGCATCCAAGGAACAGGATGGTATGCTGCCTAACCTGCTGTGCTTTAACCAGCAACACATTTTCAGTACTTTATCACAAGCCTTCTGGAAATCTAAATATATTGCTTCTCCTTTATATCTGTCCCACTTGTCACCACTTCAAAGAATCCTATCAAATGTGTCAGGCATGATTTCCCCTTCTGGTGTCTATGCTGATTCTGCATGATCAAAGTTTAAGCATTTCTAAATCCCAGCGAAACTGGTGGAATCTAAATTCAATTAATAAAATGTAATTTAATAAATTAATGAAATGTAAAGCTAATCTCAGCACTGGTGTTGACTGTAACAAAAATTCATTTGAGGAAGGGAATTGGCCTTATCCTGTCTATGCAACATTGACTTCAGACCCACAGAGTGGGGTTGAGTCTTAATTGCCCTCTGAGCAATTAGGGATGGGCAATAAATCTTGGCTTTGCAGGTGGTGCTTGTATCCACAAAAAGGGCAGCACGGTGGCTCAGTGGTTCGCACTGGTGCCTCAGCACCAGGGGCCCAGGTTCGATTCCACCCTCCGGTGACTCTCTGTGTGGAGTTTGCACATTCTCCCTGTGTCTGTGTGGGTTTCCTCCGGGTGCCCTGGTTTCCTCCCACAATCCAAAAGTGTGCAGATTAGGATGAAATGACCTTGCTAAATTGCTCACACTTTCCAGGGATGTGCAGGCTAGGTGGGTTAGCTATGGGAAAGAGGGATGCCCTTCGGAGGGGTGGTATGGATTCAGTGGGCTGAATGGCCTGCTTCTACACAGTAGAATTATAATAAACAGGTTCCTGGAGTATTTATTGAGTTACTTACTCAATTACTTCAGCCACTCTACTGTTGTTAATCACGGGTGAAATGTTGCAATAATTCCCCTGTTGTTTTTAAGGTAGTAAATCAATTTGCATCAATCTTTGCCAGGTCATTAAATTGAAACCTTTGGATCATGTGACTAGCCAAGAGGAGAAGATCTTCACTGAGCACAGCAGCTGTGAATGTCGGTGAGTCATAACCATAGAGACGTACAGCATGGAAACAGACCCTTTGGTCCAACTCGTCCATGCCGACCAGCTATCCTCTCCTCGTCTAGTCCCGTTTGCCAGCACTTGGCCCATATCCCTCTAAATCCTTCCTATTCATATACCCATTCAGATGGATTTTAAATGTTGTAATTGTGCCAGTGGCACAGTGGTTAGCACTGCTGCCTCACAACGCCAGAGACCTGGGTTCAATTCCCGCCTCAGGCGACTGACTGTGTGGAGTTTGCACGTTCTCCCCGTGTCTGCGTGGGTTTCCTCCGGGTGCTCCGGTTTCCTCCCACCTTCGTGGTCAGGTGAATTGGCCATGCTAAATTGCCCGTAGTGTTAGGTAAAAGGGGTAAATGTAGGGGAATGGTGGGTTGCGCTTCGGCGGGTCGGTGTGGACTTGTTGGGCCGAAGGGTCGGTTTCCACACTGTAAGTAACCTAATCTAATCTAATCTAATCAGCCTCCAACACTTCCTCTGGCAGCTCATTCCATACATGCACCACCTTTTGTGTGAAAAAGTTTTGTAAATCGTGTACTTTTAGATTAGATTACTTACAGTGTGGAAACAGGCCCTTCGGCCTAACAAGTCCACACCAATCTGCTGTAGTGTTGCCAAGAGAATAGGGCCCCTCAAAGCAAAGCAGCCTATATGTGAAACCGCAAGAGATGGGGGAAATGTTATGGGTGTTTTGCATCTGTGTTTACTATGGAGAAGGACATGGAAGATATAGAATGTGGGTAAATAGATGTGATATCTTGATAAATGTCTGTATTACAGAGGAAGAGGTGCTGGATGTCTTGAAACATGTAAAGGTAGATAAATCCCCAGGACCTGGTCAGATGTACCCTAGAACTCTGTGGAAAGTTAGGGAAGTGATTGTTTGATCCCTTGCTGGGATATTTGTATCATCAATAGTCACAGGTTAAGGTGCTGGAAGTCTGGAGTTTGGCTCAGGTGATGAGTCTTGGGCTGAAATTGACCTGCATCAGATTTCATGTTGACTCATGGGGGATGTGGATTTATCTGGAGGGGCTGAACTCAATAGACTGTGTTTATTCAGTAGGTGTGTATTCTTACAGATTATGTAGACTTTCACATGATATATAGCACAGGAACAGGCCATTCGTCCTAATCAGTCCATGCCAGTTTTAACATTTGAAGGATTTTGCAATCTTTCCTTGTCTAAAACTTTCAGATAGAAATTACAGCAGAGAAAGAGGCCATTCAGCCCATCATGGCTGGTGTTCTCATTAAACTAGCCGCCCATTGTCATCCCGCTTTCCAGTGCCTGGTCTGCAGGTTACAGTGCTTTAGGGAGCAGATCTTTTTTCAAATGGGATATTGGTTGCCAAACTGGCAATGAATTCCAGGCACCCACCAGCTTCTTGCCCAACACCTATCCTCGTTACTATCCACCACCTGGCCAATTTTTGTGTTGTCTGCAAATCTCCCAATCATGCCTCCCACGTTTAAATCGTGAATGTGTACCATAAACAGCAAGAGACCCAATACTCAGTCCTATGGAACACCACAGGAAACTGCTTTCCATTCACAGAATCATTTCATCAACAATTACCCCCTGTTCTTTGTCACTGAGTCCATTTTAGATCCAACTTGCCTCATTATTCACTATCCCATGGACTTTTCTGAGCCGCCCATATGTGGAACCATGTCAGTCCCTCTATTCCGTTCTCCCTCATCGCTGTGTCTAATTCTCCTTAATCGCGTCGAAACTATTCGCTTCTGTGGTCCCCTGTGGGAGCAAGCCCAACATTCTCCTCGCTCCATGGTTTCGTCTGAATTTTCCTTTTGGATTTTTTTGGGGGCTATCTTATATGGATGGCTTCTAGTTAAGCTTCACGCACCCCACCCCCCCCCCCCAGCCAACAAAGGGAAATATTCTCATGTCCACTCCATCAAACTCCGATCAGACTTTTCTAGGCCTTATTGCTTCTGTGGTAAGTGATTCACACTGGGGTATAGATGCTCCCCTTCTCTAATAAGTGGCCCATCCAGCCCTCTCCTAACATCTCTCAAGCAGTGGTCACTGGACAGCAGGGCTGCAGATGCTGGAGATTACAGTCAAGATTACAGTAGGTGCTAGCAATGCACAGCAGGTCAGGCAGCATCCGAGGAGCAGGGAAATCGATGTTTCCGGCTGGAGCCCCCTTCCTCAGGAATTCAGGATTCAGTGACTACCCCTGATCTACCCAGGAGCACAGAGCCCAGTTTGTAATGTCGACCCCTGCAGTAGCTTTGGGTTAATCCATTAACCATAGAGGAAGCAATGAAACCTGAATCATCTTGGAACCTGTGCCCATCTCTCCATTCTGTTTGGCTCAATCTGTATCTGGGCAGATTCTGGTTGGCGAAGGCCTTGGAAAGGAGACATAAAAGACTTTCTAGAAGTGGTTCCAGACTGTGGTCAGACTTTGATTAATGTGGTCAGGGTAGAGAATGTTGACATAATTTGATTGAGAGGGTCAAAATCATGAAGGGTGGTGATATCAGAGTCAATAAGGAGTAATGTTTTTCCAATGGCTAGAGGGTCAGTAACTGGACCACACTGATTTTTTTACAATAATTAACGAAAGGAGCAGAGGAGAGATAAGACAATAAAATATAGAGTGGATTTAGGCCTTTTGGCACATTGAGTCCACCCTGCCATTCAGTCATGGCTGATGTGTTTCTCAACCCCATTCTCCTGCCCTCTCCTCATAATCCTTTGATTTCCCCCTACTGATCCAGTAAGAACCTATCTATGTCTACATATACTCAACGACATGACCTCCACAGCCTTCTGTGGCAATCCGTTCCACAGATTCACGACCCTCTGGCTGAAGAAGTTCCTCCACCTCTCAGTTCTAAAGAGTCATCCTTTCATTGAGGTTGTGCCCATGGGTCCCGGTCTCTCCTACTAGTGGGAACATTTTATCCATGTTCATTCTATCCAGGTGTCTCAGTATTCTTTTCGTTTCAATCAGATCCCACACCTCACCATCATTCTACACTCCATGTGCAGACCAGAGTCTTCAACTGTTCCTCATATGACAAGCCCTTCATCCCTGGGATCATTCTTATAAACCTTTCTGGATCCCCTCCAATGCCAATACGTCATTCCTTGGATACAGGGTCCAAAACTGCTTCCAATATTCTAAATACAGTCTGACCACCGCATTATACAGCCTCAGCAATACATCTCTGCTCTTGTATTTTAGCTGTATGGAATGAGCTGTATTCTAGCTCTCTTGAAATGAATGCTAACATTGCATTGCCTTCCTAACCACCAACTGAGCTGAAAATGTGTTGCTGGAAATGTGCAGGTCAGGCAGCATCCAAGGAGCAGGAGAATCGACATTTCGGGCATGAGCCCTTCTTCAGGAATGAGGAAAGTGTGCCAAGCAGCCAGCAACACCCACATTCCACAAGTGAATAAATAAAATGAACGTACACTTACTAAAGTCACATCTAGAAGTGACAGTGACAACCTCAGTACACAAAACTATAATTATTGTAAAATCCCATCTGTTTGGGGTGGCATGGTGGCTCAGTGGTTAGCACTGCTGCCTCACACCAAGGACCCAGGTTCGATTCCAGCCTCGGGCAACTGTCTGTGTGGAGTTTGCACATTCTCCCTGTGTCTGCGTGGGTTTCCTCCAGGTGCTCCGGTTTCCTCCCACAGTCACAAAGATGTGCAAGTCAGGTGAATTGGTCGTGCTAAATTCTGCATTAGTCAGAGGGAAATGGGTTTGGGTGGATTACTCTTCGGAGGGTCAGTGTGGACTTGTTGGGTCAAAGGGCCTGTGTCCACACTGTAGAGGATCTAATCTAATCTGGATTAATGCCTTAAAAAAGGAAATCTGGCATCCTTACCTCGTCTGGCCTACATATGACTCTAGATCCACAGCAATGTGGTGACTCTGAACTGCTTCTGGGATGGCCAGCATGTCCCTTGGTCAAAGGGTAACTAAGATGGGCAACAAAGATTGACCTTGCCAGCCACACTCACATCCTATGAAACAATAAAATAACATTTGCAGGGTTTTTGGAAAAGGAGTAGAGTGTGAGAATAATTGGGTTTTTTAAAGTCCCAGTATAGCTGTGATGGGCCAAATGGCCTCTCTCTGCATTGCCAATCTATAATCAGCATGAATTGCCTTCTTTTTCTTTCTTTTCTCTTCAGACGGCGACGGAAGAGGTTGAAAAGTGACAGGTACGGGAAGGATTCCTGCTCCTGGATTCCAGAGTGAAGCATTTACTGTGTTTTTTTTTAAAATAGAATTTATAACATGAATATTTGGTGACTTTTGCTCAAGTGATGGTTTTTTTTATTTCAGGAGAAACAACAAGAAGAAAGGTCAGAGGCGACGGACAAAGATAGGAGACATGCCTGAGCTTAACCAGTAAGTGTGAAGGTGAAAGGTCAAACCTTATTCTGTTACCAGGAGCAACTCATGGTTCTACATGAGGTGCTGTCTCCAGGTACAGTCAGTAAATGGGTGATTATATCTGTACAGAGTCTTTAACCTGCTCCTGTCTAAATTGCCTAAATTACGACCATTTTTATTTGCTGTTCGAATGTCAGAAACTCTGCTTCACTGAGCACAGTTTTTGCACACTTAACAGCCTATTCCCAGGCCAACAGCTTAATGTGATAGGGTACTGTTCTTGTTTTGGTTACTATAGGAACCAGATTTTCATTGCACGAGGGTGTTCAGGGACATGGTGGAAAGTTGAGCAGCCAATATCTGCTCTTCAAGGGGCTGAATGGCCTCCTATTCTTTGTCTCCCTAAAGTACATAGACCTTTACAGCACAGTATAGACCCTTCGGCCCTCAATGGTGCGTCGACCTGTGAAACTAATCTGAGGGTTTCTTTATAGTCTTTCACAGGATTGTAGGTGTCATGGTTAAGAAGGCATTTGGTACTCTTGCCTTCATTGAGTATAGGAGCTGGGATGTCATGTTGAGGTTATACAGGATGTTGGTGAGGCTTCTTTTGGAGTATTGTGTGCCCTATTATAGGAAGGATATTATTAAACTGGAGAGTATTCGGAAAAGATTTATCTGGATGTTGCCAGGACTGGAGAGTTTGTGATAGAATAATAGTCTGGCAAGACTGGGACTTTTTTTCTCCAGGTGCATAGGAGGTTGAGGGGGTGACTTTATAGAGATTATAAAATCACGAGGGGCTTGGACAAGGTGAATAGCAAAAGTTTTTTCTGTTGGGGGGGGGGGGGGTTCAAAACCAGAGGGCATATTTTTAAGGTGAAAGGAGAAAGATTTAAAAAGGACGAGGGGCAACTTTTTCTCAGGGTGGTTCATGTGTGGAATGGTCTACCATAGAAAGTGGTGGATGCAGGCACAGTTGCAAAATGTAAAAGACGTTTGGATAAGTTCATGAATAGCAAAGGTTTGGGGGGATATGGGCCAAGCGCCGCCAGATGGTCAGCGTGGACTGGTTAAATCGAAGGGTCTGTTTCCATGCTTTATGACTCTGACTTTGAGCGTCTTGCTAGGCCATTTGAGCGTACCCAAGAGTCTTCGAGTAAAAAATGAGGTCTGCAGATGCTGGAGATCACAGCTGAAAATGTGTCGCTGGTCAAAGCACAGCAGGCCAGGCAGCATCTCCTGGCCTGCTGTGCTTTGACCAGCAACACATTTTCAGCCGTACTCAAGAGTCAACCATATTGCTGTGGGTCTGGAGTCACGTGTAGGCAAGGTGAAGTACGGACAGTAAATTTCCTTCCCTGGAGGGCCATTAGTGTGAACCATTAGGCTTTTCACAACAATGAATGATCATTGTCATGGTTACCATGACTGGCTAGCTTTACTTTTAAAAATTCTTTAATGAAATGTGGTGTCATTGGTTCATCCAGCATTTATTTCCCATCCCTCATTACCTAAAGGTTATTGTATAGTCAAGCACATTGCTGTGGGTCTGGAGTCACATGTAGGCCAGACCAGGTAAGAACAGCAGATTTCTATCTCCACAGGACATTAGTGAACCTGATGGGTTTTTATGACAATTGTTAATAGATACATGGCTACCATTTTATTCTGGATTTTTCTCCTTGTGAATTTGGAACCCACCATCTGCAATGGTGGGATTCGAACCAGATTTTCTCAAATTAGCCTGTGGTTCTGTACTACTCATCTAATGGCATTACTACTGTGCCACCATCTCCGTAGTTGTCTCTGTAACTGAAACCTGGGAAGGGGGGGCAGAAGCAGTATGGAATGAATCCTGATTTCCCTCTTCTGTCTCTCTTTCAGATGCCCCTCAATGAGTAGGAGGCACCTCCAAGCAGTCTGAGGCCTGGATTGTGAAATCACCGAACCGCAGAGAGAATTTGAATGGGGAGCTGCGGCAATGACGTGCAACATTGGCAGCAGCTTCACGTTGCTGTGGCTGCCTTTCCTAGTGTGGCTGTCTGAGTGAACCGGAATTTGCTCATTTTTTGAGGGGCGAAGGAGGCAGAGAGGGAGAAGCTCTGAATTGTCCCAGTGCAGGAGGAGGCCATTCCTCCCGCGGATCCTGCACTGGCTCTCCGAGCGAGCGTCTCACCTAGCGCTGTTCTCCTGCCTTCTCCCTGTCACCTTGCACATTGTTCCTACTCTTAAATCAATCCAAACGCCCTTTTGAAAATTGAAAGTGAGCCTGCCTTTTTTTTTAAAGGCAGTGCATTCTACATTGCTTAAGAAAATAGATTCTTCTCTGTTTTGCTTCATCGACCAACTTGGCTTTTAAATCTAACCTCTCGCTTTGCAAGTGGGAACGGGACCTCCCTATCTCCTGCATCCAGCCCCCTGTTGATTTAGAAAGTCTCTCTCTGTCGGAGCTACTGTCCGCCACATTTTCACCAAGGAACACCGTTCCCTTCTGTCAACTGGAAACTGTAAAAGAGTGACTCTTACTTCAATTGTGATTTTTAAACAGAATATCCACCCAGCACCATCTGTTTTAGAACTCCCATCCAGAAATCTCGTGAGCAGCACGTGTTGAAGAATTGCATGTGTCTGTATTTTTAAACTGATCTGGAACTCCCCTCTCTTTTTATATCTAAGAAAGGGACTTCCATTTATTTAGCACCTCTCGCAGCTTCAGGTTGTTTCCCCGGTTGCTTTCGAGGTGAGAGATTGAAGCGTAACCACCGGCCTGTAGGAAGTGCTAATGAGCAAGATCCCAGAAAGCGGTATGTCACAAATGGATGATTGCAGAAGGCACCTCTTAAATGGTCTGGGCAGTAGATTCATGGGGTCCCCTGATCCTTTCACATTACCCTAGTCGCTGATTTCTACTGGGGTTTAGTTGTAGTTGTGCTGACCTGTGTGTGGTCTGTCTATGTGAATATACTGTGGCAAGTGCTGAGGCTCCTGTGGCACACTACCACTGAGACAGAAGGCCTAGGTTCAGGTCTCGTCTGCTCCTGAGGTGTATCCATAACATTTCTAAACCGGTTGGTTAGAATTATCTGAAATGTGACACCTGTAGCAACTTGTCGCAGAGTTATTCCAGCATTTAAGAAAGCCATTAGGTCTCTCTTGGTCCATACCAGCTCTGAATGAACAATTTACTACTTGCCATTCTCTCACCTTTTTCCCTCTAATTCTTCCTTTTTCAGATGACAGTAGCCCAACTGAACCTACCTCCATCACAGCATCAGGCAGTGCATTCCAGACTGTGACCACTGAGTGAAAACTATATTCCTCATTGCTTTTTTGCTTATTTACTTTAAATCTGTGCCCTCTTGGTCACCATTGTTTCAAGAGTGAGAACAGTTTCTCCCTATTTACTCTGCCCAGACCTCCGAGTTTTGATCCCCATATTTAAGGAAGCATAAGCTGGCATCGGAGGCAGATCAAAAGAGACTGATGCTGATTCCTGGGATGGAAGAATTAGAGCCAGAGAGATATACAGCACGGCTACAGAGCCAAACTTGTCCGTGCTGACCAGATATCCTAAATTAATCTAGTCCTGTTTGCCAGCACCCGGCCGATATCCCTCTAAACCCTTTCTATTCATATCCCAATCCAGATGCCTTTTTAAATGTTGCAATTGTATCAGCCTCCACCAGTTCTTCTTGTACTTTATTCCATGCACTGCCCTCTGTATGAAAATGTTGTCCCTGAGGTCCCTTTTCAATCATTTTCTCCCCCCCTCACCTTAAACCCATGCCCTCTAGTTTTGGACTCCTCCCAACTCAGGGAAAAGATCTTGTCTGTTTACCCTATCCAAACCCTGAAAAGGTCACCCTTCAGCCTCCGACGGTCCAGGGAAACAGCTCCAGCCTATTCAGCCTCTCCCTATAGCTCAAACCCTCCAACCCTGGCAACATCCTTGTAAATCTTTTCTGAACCCTTTCACGTTTCGCAATGTAATTCCTATAGGAGAGAGACCAGAATTGCGCGCACTATTCCAAACGTGGCCTAACCAATGTCCTCCACAACATGACCTCCCAACTCCAATACTCAATGCTCTGACCAATAAAGGCAAGAATAGCAAATGCCTTTTTCACTATCCTATTTACCTGCGACTACACTTTCAAGGTACTGAGAGTCTGCACTCCTAGGTCTCTTTGTTCAGCAACACTCTCCAGCATCTTATCATAAAGTGTATATGTCCTGCCTTGATTTGTCCCTCGTACGTACCCAAATTAAAACTCAGTTTGCCACTCCTCGGCCCACTGGCCCATCTGATCAAGATCCTGTTGTACCCTGAGCTAACCTTCTTCACTATCCACTACACCTCCAATTCTACTGTCATCTGCAAACTTACAAGTAAAGCTAAAGAGCTTTGGCCTTTATTCAGTAGAGTTTAGAAGATATGAGAGATGATTTTGTTGATATATACAAGTTTCTGAGCAGGCTTAACAGGATAAATATTGAGAAGATGTTTCCATTAGTGATGGAATCTTGAACTATGGGTATGTAGTTACAGATTAACAGGATAATAACTGGGATACAAAGGTATTTCTTCTCCTAAAGGATGGATAATGTCTGGAAGTCTCTACCCCAGAGAGTTGTGGAGGCTTGATTGTTTAGAGGAATTAGATAGATTTCTGAAATAGCCTTCAACTCCTTGATATGAGGAGTTGGCATAAAAGAGGAGTTGAGGCCTGGGGCAGATCAGTCGTGACCTTGTAGAATAGAGGTGTAGGCTTGAGGGGCTGAATGGCCTATTCCAGCTATTTACATTCTTCTGATTTTGAAAACCTCAAACAAATCTGTCTTCTCTACTCTAGGGAAAACAGTCCCAGCTTTTCTCCCATCTGTCCTTATAACCAAAGTTCCTCATCACTGGAGCCAACCTGGAGTTGTAAAGCTCTTCCAGTCCCTTCACCTCCTTCCTAAGGTGTTGTGCCTAAAGCTGGTTACAACACTGCACCTGAGGCCAAACTAGTGCTGTTTGATATTTTCCACAAACAACCTGCTCCGATGTGATGACACACCTCTGGAGCAGGTGGCACTTGAGCCTGGGTCTCCTGGCTCAGAGATAAGGACACTACCACTGCACCACAACAGCCTTCAAATGTGTCTCTCCCATTGGGTCCTCTAGCCCTTTTCTCAAGAAAATACAGTCACTGTAAAAGAACTGCTAGCTTTCCAAAAAAAAGGTTTTGCATCCTCACTTGCAGTTGACCTTGAGTATGGATTATCATTGGCATGTCTTGCAACTGAACCATGAAATTCTGCACACATTTATCGTATTATTCTCTCAAAGATCCCAAGGCAAAGGTTGAGCTATTCTGATGTATGCAATAAAAATGCCTTTTCTAAATAAAAATTTGTGTATTGCTAATTTTAATTTGGAGGAGAAAGATTATGCGCTTCTTAATCCTGTTCAGTTCTTTGCTTAATGTTAAGTCTGATCTACAATGTTAAGGTTTGCCAAGGGCAGCTTCCAAATGCAAGTCAGCCAGAATGGGAGTTGACCCTATGTTATTGGGAGCTCTCTGATTCAATCCAGCCATCAGCCAATGTCCTTGCCACAATCCCATTCACCATCACCAACAACCACCACCAAAGTGAGACTGTTGACATGGGAATAAAAAGTGAGGTCTGCAGATGCTGGAGATAGAACATAGAACAATACTGCACAGAACAGGCCCTTTGGCCCACGATGTTGTGCCAAACATCAACCTAGATTAAGCACCCATCCATGTACCTATCCAATTGCCGCTTAAAGGTCGTCAATGATTCTGACTCTACCACTGCCACGGGCAGCGCATTCCATGCCCCCACCACTCTCTGGGTAAAGAACCCACCCCTGACATCTCCCCTATACCTTCCACCCTTCACCTTAAATTTATGTCCCCTTGTAATACTCTGTTGTACCCGGGGAAAAAGTTTCTGACTGTCTATTCTATCTATTCCTCTGATCATCTTATAAACCTCTATCAAGTCACCCCTCATCCTTCGCCGTTCCAACGAGAAAAGGCCGAGAACTCTCAACCTGTCCTCGTACGACCTATTCTCCATTCCAGGCAACATCCTGGTAAATCTTCTCTGCACCCTCTCCAAAGCTTCCACATCTTTCCTAAAGTGAGGCGACCAGAACTGCACACAGTACTCCAAATGTGGCCTAACCAAAGTCCTGTACAGATCAGAGCTGAAAATGTGTTGC
Source organism: Hemiscyllium ocellatum (assembly GCF_020745735.1). NCBI lineage: Eukaryota > Metazoa > Chordata > Chondrichthyes > Orectolobiformes > Hemiscylliidae > Hemiscyllium > Hemiscyllium ocellatum. Next base: position 12,025,521 of record NC_083447.1, on the reverse strand, counting down.
TGGTTAAAGCGCAGCAGGTCAGGCAGCATCCAAGGAACAGGAAATTCGACGTTTTGGGCAAAAGCCCTTATACTTACAGATGATGGTTTGATGGGAGCCAAATGGCCACCATCTGCTCTATTACAATTCTGTACGACTGGAGTCTGGAGTTATGAATGATGGCTCCACTCTCTCTTCATCCCACAGCTGACCAGGAACCTCTAGCATCTTTCCCACTTTCACCATCTGCCATTGGTGTTGGAAGGATTTACCAATTGATACTGCTCCTGTAGTTGGACTTCAACCTGGAGCTCCTGGTGCTAAACCAGACTGAAATACCCACTGCACCAAAAGTCCACCTTCATTTGACAGTAGCCAAGCCAATTTACGTTGTAAGCTATGGTGGTGGTGCAGGAACTGGGGGCTGTAAGCTGGAAATCAAGTTCAGATACGACATCAGATGGCTGACGGACAAGTTTCTATAAGTTTCACATTCTAAGATTGGAGAACCTACTTCTGAAAGCAACTACGTGCTATGCTGGTGCTGCTTTGGACCAGTTGCACCGAAGAGTCTGTTTCTGGGCTGTAAGATTCTGGCTGAAGCATGCTTTTGGGCCAGAACAGAGGAATCATTGCTCTTTTTCTACAAACTGTGAAGGAACATAGGACTTAGGGGAAGGACTGAATCGTGGCTGATCAGATTTTGGACCTTTGCTCCACTTTCCTGCCTGCACCCAATGACTCTTCAGTCCCTTGTCGGTTGAAAATCTATTTCAGCCTTGGGGTTAAATTCATGACCGACTCCATGACCCAGCCTCTCCAATGTTCTGGGGAAGAGGCTTCCACAACCAAATGACACTTTTGAGAGTCTGAATATACAGGGTGGAAACAGACCCTTCTGTCCAGCTCGTCCACGCTGATCAAATATCCTAATTAATCTAGTCCCGTTTGCCTGTATTTGGCCCATATCCCTCTAAGCCCTTTTTATTTGTATGCACATCCAGATGCCTTTTAAATGTTGTAATCATACCAGCCTCTGCCACTTCCTGTGGCAGCTCATTCCATATACCCTCTCTGTGAAAAGTTTGCCCCCTTAGGTCCCTTTTATATCTTCCCCACCCCCTCACTTACAGCCCCATGCTCTCTAGTTTTGGACTCTCCTACCCCAGGGAAAAGACCTCACCTAGATACCCTATCCAAGCCCCTCATGATTTTATAAACCTCTATAAGGTCACCTCTTGGTCTCTAATGCTCCAGGGAAGACAGCACCAACCTATTTAGTTTCTCCCTATAGCTCAAACCCTACAACCTGGAAACAATCTTGTAAATCTTTCCCGAACCTTTTCAAGTTTCATAAGCTCCTTTCTGTAGCAGGGAGACCAGAATTGCATGTAGTATTCCAATAGTGGCCTACCCAATGTACTGTACAGCTGCACCATGGCCTCCAAACTCCTACACTCAATGCACTGACCAATGCAAGCATATCATGAAATGCCTTCACTTTCCTATAAAAACAATTCCCCTTGTTGATGTCTTAAAAGGGATATCTTTTATATTATTTCTCTTGGTTTTAGTGTTCACCTACAAGAGGAAACATCCTCTCAAGATCTTCAATATTTCAATGAGATTAACTCCAATAGATTTAGGCCTAACCTGTCCAAGTTTCCTTCCCTGGTTCCACGTGAAGGGAAATGACCAAAGGGGAGTTCAACAGAGGCACTATTTTCAGAGATGGTGGTGGGAAGGTAATGCAATTATTAATGGATTAGACCAAAGATGAGAAATCCTGCAGTGAGTAATTCATCTCCTCACTCCCCAAAGCCTGTACACTGTTTACAAGGCACAAGTCAGGAGTGTGATAGAATATTCCCCACTTGCCTGGATAAGTGTCGCTCCAACAACACTGGAAAGGCTTGACACCATCCAGGACAAAGCAGCCGATTTTATTGGCATCACATCCACTCCCCTTCTCTCCCCTCCCCTCTCACCTCCTATCACCAATACTCAGTAGCAGCAGTGTGTACCATTAACAAGATACACTGCAGAAATTTGCTAAAGATTTAATAATAGCACCTTTCAAACCCACGACCATTTCCATCTAGAAGGACAAGAGCAGGAGATACATGGAAACACCACCCACAGCAAACTCCTCTCCAAACCCCAGACCATCCTGACTTGGATATATGTTTCTGTTCTCTCATTGTCTCTGGGTTTAAAAAATCCCTTGTTTAGGGGCATTGTACATCTACCTACATCACGTGGCCTGCAGTGGTTTGAGAAGACAGCTCACCACTGCCTTTTCAAGGGCAATTAGAGACGGGCAATAAATAATGGCCCAGTCAGTCATGTCCACATCCCATGAGAGAACTTTAAAAAGTTGAATAAATGCAAGGATATGGGTAAAAAGGTTTGGGGGAGGTTCTCACAGAGAACCAGCCCAGACACAATGGACCAATTGGTCTCCTGTGCTGTGTTTCTCTAGGTTGAATAAAAATCAGTCATCCACAAAGCAAGTAATACCAAGTGAATGAGCAATGGACAGGAATATAATGTACTGTCACTGTGTTTTAAAAATAAATGGTCAGAACGGTCAATGGGATTCTAACTATCTGACAAGACCTCTATAAATACATGTGGCTTCAAACAATTGGGTATTTTGAAAGGCACCATTGGGAAAGTGATAGTGAAAAAATGTTGAGCAGCTTTTTTTTCGGATTATAAAAGAAGCTTGCATAAGCGCTGAGTCCTGGAGGCCAGGTTTGGCTTTCCAAATGTATTACCTGCTTGAACATTCTGTGAAAGGAGGAGACACGTTTGAGACAGAGAGCAGAAAAAACTGCGGATGCTGTAAATCAGAAACAAAAGTAGAAGTTAGTGGAAATGCTCAGCAGTTGTGCAGAGAAATCAGAGTTAGTGTTTCAGATCCAGTGATCCTCACCAGACCCGAAACATTAACTCTGATTTCTCCTCACAGATGCTGCTAGACCTGCTGAGCTTTTCCAGCGACTTCTGTTTTTGTGACATGTTTGCGACAACTGGGATCATGGATGTGGAATTGGTGGAAATTGTAGTGAGGGACCGTGCTGAAGGAATCGTCAACATTGATGGTCCTTCACAGACTAAGATGACTCCCTGTCACTCTCAGGGTGAGTCCCAAGGTGGCTGTACAGACTAATGTGGCTACAGCAGACTCTATTAGACTTGAAGCAGCTGGTGGTCACGGGATGGGGTGGTTGGGGCATTGGTATGGCAGCACGTTCCTTTGCCCTTTTCGCCCAGCTTCTGCTTTCTCCCAGTGGCAGGTTTCCAGGTGCCTTCCCAGATACTCCTCCTCCTCTTTGTATCGTCATCGGTCAGTGATTCCGAGGTATCTGTGGAAATGCTGCATTGCGCCAGTAAGGATAAGGGGCTGTGTATGCACCTGAATTTGGAGGGCATCTTATATAGAAGTTGGAACCTCAGCAATTCACAATCATTTATAAGGCGCATTAAAGCTAGTGTCGGGAGGGGGTAAAAGGTTTGAGTTGATGCACTCAAAGAAAATGAAGAGAATGAGAGTGAAGGTGTATGTGCAAGGGGTTCTTGAGGATTACTGACCTGCATTCAAGCCCCAGCTGCTTCAGAAAGTGAGGACTGCAGATGCTGGAGATCAGAGCTGAAAAATGTGTTGCTGGAAAAGCGCAGCAGGCCAGGCAGCATCCAAGGAGCACGAGAACCGAAGCCTCGGGCACAAGCCCCTCCCTGGGATGCTGCCTGGCCTGCTGCGCTTTTCCAGCATCACATTTTTCACCAGCTACTTTAGAGGTGAGTCTGAACAGTTGATTACAAATGTTTAAAATATGAAGGAGTATGTGTGATCTGTCTACACAGCAGGAGCAGTAATCTGCTCGGCAGCTGAAACCCTACCAGTAGATACTTAACCTTTAGCCTGCTGCACTCTAAGCTCTTGAATTCCTAACTGTCACTAGAAAAGAGGTTCTGCTACTGGAATATGAACAGTAAGGGACTGAACTAATAAGTGTTACCACAAAGGAAATGATCTTTGGATTATGACCTGAGCAACAAGCAGATAATTGACAGGAAATAATTAAAATCAGAGAGCTGAACACATAGCTCAAGGATTGATGTGGAAGGTATGGGTTTTGATTCATAGAGCACTGGTACCATTGGGAGGAGCAAGGGTGGCCTTTAGCTTTGGTTAAAAGTCACACAACACCAGGTTATAGTCCAAAAGGTTTACTTGGAAGTACTAGCTTTCAGAGCGCTGCTCCTTCATCAGGTAGCTTAAGACCTAAATGTTTTCTTACCTTCTAGCTCTTTTTATCATTTTTCTGTTGTTGTTTAATTCTGGTTTTGTAACCAAGATGGTATCGGATAATAGCAACTTTCTCCACTTTTCAATGTACTCCTATACTTGAGCTACCTGATGAAGGAGCAGCGCTCTGAAAGTTAGTGCTTCCAAATAAACCTATTGGACTATAACCTCGTGTTGTGTGATTTTTAACTTTGTCCATCCCACTCCAATCCCGGCTCCTCCACATCATTGTAGCTATGGTACCATTGCTCCCAAAACTACAGTCAGTCACCTCTGTCAGAACGGGGTTAGAGATAGTATCATAGAATCCCTGCAGTGTGGAAGCAGGTCCTTTGGCCCAACAATTCCACACTGACCCTCTGAAGAGTATCCCACCCAAACCCATTCCCCATTACTCTCCATTTACCCCCTGACTAATGCACCTAACCTACACATCCCTGAACATTATTGGCAATTTAGCATGGCCAATCCACCCTAAATTACACATCCTTGGACTGTGGGAGGAAACCAGAGCACTCAGAGGAAACCCACGCAGACACGGGGAGAATGTGCAAACTCCACACAGACAGTTGCCCAAGGCTGGAATCGAACCCGGGTCCCTGGCGTTGTAGACTAAGATAGATATAGACGCAAAAATAGACCATTTAGCCCATCAAGTCTGGTCTGTCATTCAATGAGATTGTGAGACTCCTTTATGGAGATGAGACTTTAGACCTTAGATACAAATGTTTTCTTACCTTTTGGCTCTTTTTTCATTTTTCTGTTATTCGTTTAATTCTGGTTTTGTAGCCAAGATGGCACTGGATAAGAACAACTTTCTACACTTTTCAACATAGTCCTACACTTGAGTAGGAATTGGTTTAGCTCAGTTGGCTGGATTGTTGGTTAACAGAGCACTGTAATGCTAATAGTATGAATTCAATTCCCATCACTGGTTTGAGGTTACCATGAAGGACTCTTCTTTTCAACCTCTTCTCTCACCTGAGGTCTGGTGGCCCTCAGGTTAAATCACCACCAGTTGCTTCTCTCTAATGCGAGAACAGACCCATACACTCTGGTGAGACTGCGTTGAAATAATAACATGATTGAGTACACATGACAATAAATTTAATTCTAAACTCCATTTTCCTGCCTTTTCCCCATAACTCTTGATTTCCTTACAGTTTAAAAATCTATCAGTCACAGTTTTGAATAAAATTTCTAATCAACCTATTCAGATATAATGTCTCACTCTGGGAGTTAAACCCAGGCCTTTTCCTAGCTGCCATCAGTTCTGAGGAAGGGGCACTGGGACCCCGAAATGTTAACTTTGATTTCTCTGCACAGGAGCTGCCAGACCTGCTAAGCTTTCCAGCAACTTATGTTTTTGTTCCTTAACACCAGGCCTTTGGTCCACAGGTAGAGACATGACCACCTGCCTAAAGGTTTGTTCGCTGAGCTGGAAGGTTCATCTTCAGATGTTTCGTCACCATATTAGGTAACATCTTCAGTGAGCCTCTGGACCACCACTCAACAACTTTAATTTTAATAAATGGTTGCCCAGATACCCAGCTTCTGACTCCTTATGTTCAGATTTCCATTTAGGTGCCCAATCTGTTGCTCAGTATGACCATCATTCAAAGCTCTGCAAAGATTTTTTACCCTTTGCACTGTCCCCCCACCGCGTACAATTATTTCCTGAAGACCCTCCTCGTTGCATTGCACTGTTTGCACACGTGCCTGTCACCCCACCCTGCCTCAGGGCTGCATGCACCACTGCTGCACCTTTGCACTTCGCCTCTCGCTCTGCAGCCCGCTCACGTTGAAGTGCCTCAAGGAGCAGCACGGACCGGCCGCCTGGGCGGTCGCCATGGAGACGGCCTGTCAATCACGCCAGCCTCTCACGAGGCCGCGCACGGGCGGCGCAGCCAAACACACTGGGCACGGGGGCGGAACACATGCTGGGCGGTTCCACCGCGTCGGATTGGTGGAGGCGAGGAGAGGAGCGCCCTTCCATTGGTCAGTGCGGTGGTCATTCAGTGGGTTTTTGGTGGGCGGGATGATCAGCAGCAGCAGCAGGTTTGGGTGAGAGGCGGCGGCGGCGGCAATCGGGAGAAACCGAGAGTGTCCGAGGACGAAGGCGAGTGGGGGGTCGGCACGGCAGCTCGGTGAGGGGAACGGAATGAAAACATCGGGGTCCGGGATATAAACATCCTCCACTCCCCTCAACATCGGGCACGGGGACCGGAGAACCAGCGGATCCTCGGGGTGGGGGAGGGGATCGCGATCTGACAACTGAGGAACCCCCACCCACAGTGCACCTGCATGTACCAAGGGGAGGGGGGGGGAGTGAGGGGATCCCATTGGGGAGGGGGTGAGAGAGTGAGGGCTTCCCATTGGGGAGGGGGCTAGAGAGTGAGGGGATCCCATTGGGGAGGGGGTGAGAGAGTGAGAGGATCCCATTGGGGAGGGGGTGAGAGAGTGAGGGGATCCCATTGGGGAGGGGGTGAGAGAGTGAGGGGATCCCATTGGGGAGGGGGCTAGAGAGTGAGGGGATCCCATTGGGGAAGGAGGGGGTGAGAGAGTGAGGGGATCCCATTCAGGAGGGGGCTAGAGAGTGAGAGGATCCCATTGGGGAGGGGGCTAGAGAATGAGGGGATCCCATTGGGGAGGGGGCTAGAGAGTGAGGGGATCCCATTGGGGAGGGGGGCGAGAGAGTGAGGGGATCCCATTGGGGAAGGAGGGGGTGAGAGAGTGAGGGGATCCCATTCAGGAGGGTTGAGAGATGAGGGGATCAAATTGGGGAGGGGTGGTTTAGAGAGTGAGGGGATCCCATTGGGGAAGAGGTGAGAGAGTGAGGGGATCCCATGGGGGAGGGGCTAGAGAGTGAGGGGATCCATGGGGGAGGGGCTAGAGAGTGAGGGGATCCCATTAGGGAGGGGACTAGAGAGTGAGGCGATCCCCTTGGGGAGGGGTGAGAGATGAGGGGGTCCCATTGGGGAGGAGGGGTTTAGAGAGGGGATCCCATTGGGGAGGGGTGAGAGAGTGAGCGGACCCCATTGGGGAGGGGGGTGAGTGAGTGAGGGGATCCCATTGGAGAGGGGGTGAGCGAGTGAGGGGATCCCGTTGGGGAGGGGGGGTGAGTGAGTGAGGGGATCCCGTTGGGGAGGGGGGGTGAGTGAGTGAGGGGATCCCGTTGGAGAGGGAGCAAGTGAGTGAGGGGGTCCCATTGGGGAGGGGGTGAGAGAGTGAGGGGATCCCATTGAGGAGGGGTGTTAGAGAGTGAGGGGATCCCATTGGGGAGGGGGGAGGGGTTTAGGGGATCCCATTGGGGACGGGGCGAGAGAGTGAGGGGATCCCATTGGCGAGGGGGCGAGAGAGTTAGGGGATCCCATTGGGGAAGGAGGGGGTGAGAGAGTGAGGGGATCCCATTCAGGAGGGGGCTAGAGAGTGAGGGGATCCCATTGGGGAGGGGGCTAGAGAGTGAGGGGATCCCATCGGGGAGTGGGGTGAGAGAGTGAGGGGATCCCATTGGGGAGGGGGAAGGGGTTTAGGGGATCCCATTGGGGAGGGGGCGAGAGAGTGAGGGGATCCCATTCAGGAGGGTTGAGAGATGAGGAGATCAAATTGGGGAGGGGTGGTTTAGAGAGTGAGGGGATCCCATTGGGGAAGGGGTGAGAGTGAGGGGATCCCATTGGGGAGGGGGCTAGAGAGTGAGGGGATCCCATTAGGGAGGGGACTAGAGAGTGAGGTGAGCCCATTGAGGAGGGGTGAGAGATGAGGGGATCCTGTTGGGGAGGAGGTGAATGAGTGAGGGGATCCCTTTGGGGAGGGGTGAGTGAGTGAGGGGATCCCATTGGGGAAGGAGGGGGTGAGAGAGTGAGGGGATCCCATTCAGAAGGGTACTAGAGAGTGGGGGGATCCCATTGGGTAGGGGGGCTAGAGAGTGAGGCGATCCCAATAGGGAGGGGACTAGAGAGTGAGGTGATCCATTGGGGAGGGGTGAGAGACGAGGGGATCCCATTGGTGAGGAGGTGAGAGAGTGATGGGGTCCCATTGGGGAGGAGGGGTTTAGAGATGAGGGGATCCCATTGGGGAGGAGGTGAGAGAGTGATGGGGTCCCATTGGGGAGGAGGGGTTTAGAGATGAGGGGATCCCATTGGGGAAGAGGTGAGAGAGTGATGGGGTCCCATTGGGGAGGAGGGGTTTAGAGATGAGGGGATCCCATTGGGGAGGGGGGTGAGAGAGTGAGGGGGTCCCGTTGGGGAGGGGGTGAGTGAGTGAGGGGATCCCATTGGGGAAGGTGGGGGTGAGAGAGTGAGGGGATCCCATTCAGAAGGGTACTAGAGAGTGAGGGGATCCCATTGGGTAGGGGGCTAGAGAGTGGGTGGATACCATTGGAGAGTGGTGTGAGAGAGTGAGGGGATCCCATTGAGGAGGGGGGAGGGGTTTAGGGGATCCCGTTGGGGAGAGGTGAGAGAGTGAGGGGATCCCATTGATGAGGGGGTGAGAGAGTGAGGTGGTCCCATTGGGGAGGGGTAAGAGAGTGAGGGGATCCCATTCAGGAGGGGTGAGAGATGAGGGGATCAAATTGGTGAGGGAGGGGTGTTAGAGAGTGAGGGGATCCCATTGGTGAGGGAGGGGTGTTAGCGAGTGAGGGGATCCCATTGGGGAGGGGGTGAGAGAGTGAGGGGATCCCATTGTGGAGGAGGGGTTTAGAGAGTGAGGGGATCCCATTGGAGTGGGGGTAAAGAGTGAGGGGATCCCATTGGAGTGGGGGCTAGAGAGTGAGGGGCTCCCATTGGAGAGGGGGTGAGAGAGTGAGGGGATTCCATTGGGGAGGTGGTGAGAGAGTGAGGGCTTCCGATTGGAGAGGGGGGAGGGGTTTAGGGGATCCAATTGGGGAAGGGGCGAGAGAGTGAAGGGATCTCATTGGCGAGGGGGCGAGAGAGTAAGCGGACCCCATTGGGGAGGCGTGAGTGAGTGAGTGAGGGGATCCCATTGAAGAGGGGGTGAGCGAGTGAGTGGATCCCGTTGGGGAGGGGGTGAGTGAGTGAGGGGATCCCGTTGGGGAGGGGGTAAGTGAGTGGATCCCATTGGGGAGGGGGTTAGAGAGTGAGGGGATCCCATTGGGGAGGGGGCTAGAGAGTGAGGAGTTCCCATTGGGGAAGGGGTGAGAGTCAGGGGGATCCCATTGGGGAGGGGGTGTGGGCATCAAATTGTGGACAGGGGGGTGAGAGAGTGAGGGGATCCCATGGGGGAGGGGGCTAGAGAGTGAGGGGATCCCATTGGGTAGGGGGCTAGAGAGTGAGGGGATACCATTGGAAAGTGGGGTGAGAGAGTGAGGGGATCCCATTGAGGAGGGGGTAGGGGTTTAGGGGATCCCGTTGGGGAGAGGTGAGAGAGTGAGGGGATCCTATTCAGGAAGGGGGAGAGATGAGGGGATCAAATTGGGGAGTGGGGGTTTAGAGATTGAGGGTATCCCATTGGGGAGGGGGTGAGAGAGTGAGGGGATCCCATTGATGAGGGGGTGAGAGAGTGAGGTGGTCCCATTGGGGAGGGGTAAGAGAGTGAGGGGATCCCATTCAGGAGGGGTGAGAGATGAGGGGATCAAATTGGTGAGGGAGGGGTGTTAGAGAGTGAGGGGATTCCATTGGGGAGGTGGTGGAGAGTGAGGGCTTCCGATTGGAGAGGGGGGAGGGGTTTAGGGGATCCAATTGGGGAAGGGGCGAGAGAGTGAAGGGATCTCATTGGCGAGGGGGCGAGAGAGTGGGCGGACCCCATTGGGGAGGAGGGTGAGTGAGTGAAGGGATTCCATTGGGGAGGGGATGAGAGAGTGAGGGGTTCCCATTGGGGAGGGGGTGAGAGAGTGAGGGCTTCCCATTGGGGAGGGGGTGAGAGAGTGAGGGGATTCCATTGGGGAGGGGTGAGAGAGTGAGGGGTTCCTATTGGGGAGGGGGGTGGTTTAGTGAGTGAGGGGATCCCGTTGGGGAGGGGGGTGAGAGAGTGAGGCGATCCCATTTGGGAGGGGGACTACAGAGTGATGGGATCCCATTGGGGAGGGGTTAGAGAGTGTGGGCATCCCATTGGGGTGGGGACTAGAGAGTGAGTGGATCCCAATGGGGATGGGGTTAGAGAGTAAGGGGATCCCTTTGGTGAGGGGGATCTTTAGAGAGTGAGGGATCCTGTGGAGGAGGGGGTTAGAAAGTGTGGGGATCCCATTGGGAGGTTAGAGAGTGAGGGGATCTCATTGGGGAGGGAATGGTTAGAGAGTGTGGAGATCTTATTGGGGGGAGGGGCAGTTAAAGAGTGAGGAAATCCTATTGGGGAGGGCAGGGGATGAGAGAGTGAGGGGATGCCATTGTGGAGATGGGATTAGAGAGTGTGGGGATCCCATTGTGGGGGGGGGCAGGGGAGGTTTTAGAGAGTGATGGGATCCCCATTTGGGATGTGGGGATTCTAATGGGAGTGGGGGGATAGAGAGAGAATGTGGAGATCTCAGTGAGCGGAAGGAGGGTAAATAATGTGGGGAACACAGAGAGGGTAAGGGGGGGTGGAGACTGTGGGGATTGCAGTGAGGGGAATGGGGGTAGAGAACATTGGGATCCCAGTGAGGGGAATGGGGGTAGAGAACGTGGGGATCCAAGTGAGGGGAAGAGGTCTGCAGAATGTGGGGATCCCTTTGAGGGGAAGGGGAGCAGAGAATGTGGGGATCCTATTGGGTGTGGGGGGTGTGGGGAGAGAACATGGGGTTCCCAGTGAGGGGATGGAGGGTAAAGAACGTTGGGATCCCAGTGAGGGGAAGGAGAGGAAGAGAATGTGGGGATCCCAGTGAGTGGAAAGGGAGGTAGAGAACGTTGGGATCCCAGTGAGGGGAAGTGGGGTACAGAACATGGGGATCCCAGTGAGGGGAATAGGGGTGCAAAACATGGGGATCCCAGTGAGGGGAATAGGGGTGCAAAACATGGGAATCCCAGTGAGGGGAAGGGGGGTACAGAACATGGGGATCCCAGTGAGGGGAAGGAGGGTGCAGAATGTGGGGATCCCAGTGAGGGGATCCCAGTGAGGGGAAGAGGGGTGCAGAATGTGGGGATCCCAGTGAGGGGAAGAGGGGTAAAGAACATGGGGATCCCAGTGAGGGAAAGGAGGGTGCAGAATGTGGGGATCCCAGTGAGGGGAAGAGGGTTGCAGAATGTGGGGATCCCAGTGAGGGGAAGGGGTGTGCAGAATGTGGGGATCCCAGTGAGGGGAAGCGGGGGGTAGAGAACGTGGGGATCCCACGATGGGCATAGAGGGTTTGGTAGGAAATGAGGTAGGCAGAGGAGGTGCATACTCATGGTTGGAATGCAAGTAGAGACTAATGGGAAGGGGGTGTCCGTTGGGTGCAGCTCGATAATGGAAGGGTCCCACGGGAGAGGAGGGTCATGGATGTGGGTGTCGTAGGGATAAAGAGGGTTTTACAGAATTTGGATGTCCTCTGGATATGGATTTAGAGGTTATGGAGGTGGCGAGGTAAAGAATAATGGGTTGAGCAGATTGTGTGGCAGTCCTGGGGTGAGAGCAGATGGCATATGGAAGAATGGACAGAGGATGTGGGGGTCTGGGGATGTGTTGGCAATAGATGTGGGGATCTGATGGGCAGCAGACATGAGTGTCCTGGGGTGAGGGGAATGAGAATGTGGAGTTCCTGGTGGGGACAATGTGGGGTGTCTCAGGGTCAGAGGGCATGGGAATGTGAGTTGTGGAGTGTGGGAGCAGCTTTTGGAAGGTCCTATGGCTGGATTCCCATGTGAGAACATACACGTTGACAGTCTAGGTTTTAAATGTGAGCATAATGTATTTGGGGAGAGAAGTTGCTGGGGAGAGCAAGTTCTGATGAGGGCATAGAGGGAAGGAGATGAAAAAGAATTGAATTTAAAATGTGGAGAGTTTCCTGCAAACTGAATGTAAACTTGGGATTGAATTGCATGGTATTTTGGTCAAGGTATCAGTTTTCACTGTATTTGTGCATTATGGGATTATTTTACAAAAATATCCAATTTCAAAAGAGCAGTTTGTCAGAGGGAGCATTGTTTAGATTTGTTTATATGTCTTTACAGATTTTTGTTGCTTCAGCTGTTCAGAGTTGGGGACAGCAGGAACTCTGCAGAATTGGAAAGCAGTTTATCAGACAGACATAAGCTCCATGTGACGCAGCAAGTCTCTACCTGCCCCTGAGTCATTACAGTGAGGAAACGGGCACAAAGATGTTTGAAAATACTAGTAAAAAGGGCCTTAATCTGAAATTGCTCAGGATCTGCTTTTTAATTAATTGAAGCTTTTAGACTTGCGATTCTCATTTAGTTAAATCTCTTATTTCGCACTTTATTTCATTTCAGTTTTCACTGTGCTGCTCCCTGAGGCACTCATTAATTGCAGACTAAATCTCAATAGTTGCTGTTGTGAGGTGGCTTATGGCTACCTGACTGCTTCTTCCTGCCCTTAATGCTTTCTTCACCCATTATAACATTCGTGGCCCCAGGAAACTTGAGAATGTCCAGTAAAAATTTAGGTAGCTGATAAGGGGTATCCATTTTGGTTTTGGTGTCATAAATTTTTAATTCTCAGATTGCTTGTTTTGGTGAGCTGCAGTTTGCACTCTCCATCCTTCCAACATACTCTTGTGAAAATCTGGCTTTTGACCTGTCACCTCAGAGTTGTTGTTATCTGATACGTCAGTACTATCCCAGGGTTGATGAACAAAGCTTCTCCCCAACTCAAGGAAGCTGATTAATTGCAAATTATCTTACAGCATTGAGAACCTTTCGCCAGTCCAACTGGACTTGGTCAACGTTGATGCATCTCACAAGCCTTCTCACACTCTCCTATTAGCACGATCTTATTAGCGTGATCTTTTCTTCCCTTGAACTCCTCATACACATTTAGCTTTTCCTTAAATTAAACTCAACTATTCATTGGTTAGCACTGCTGCCTCACAGTGCCAGAGACGTGGTCTGAATTCCTGCCTCAGGCAACTGTCTGTGTGGAGTTTGCACACTCTCCCTGTGTCTGCGTGGGTTTCCTCTGGGTGCTCCGGTTTCCTCCCACAGTCCAATAAAGTGCAGGTTAGGTGAATTGGCCATGCTAAATTGCCCGTAGTGTTAGGTGAAGGGGTAAATGTAGGGGAATGGGTGGGTTGTTCTTCGGAGGGTCGGTGTGGACTTGTTGGGCCGAAGGGCCTGTTACCACACTGCAAGTAATCAAATCTAATCTAATTGTAGTAATGAGTTCTATATTAATCCCAGTTTGTGGGTTTAAACAAAAAAAGTTCTCTTGAATTGCCTATTGCATTTAGCATATATGACTTATAAAATCCCTATGACGTAAAAGGAGGTATTTGGCCCATTGACTCATCACCGATCCTCTGAAGAGCTCCCATCCAGACTCAGCCCCCAACCCTTTTCCTGTAACCTCGCATTTACCACAGTTGATCCATTTAGCCTGCACATCCCCTGGAAACAACGGGGTAACTTAGCATGGCCAAATCCATCTCACCTGCACATCTTTGGATTGTGGGAAGAAAGCGGAGCACCTGGTTGAACTACATTCAGACACGGGACGAACATGCAAACTCCACGTAGACAGTCACCTAAGGCTGAATCAAGCTCAGGTCCCTGGTAATGTGAGGCAGCAGTGCTAACTACTGAGCTGCCATATTGCCCTTGGTTATTGATAAGATACTCATTTGACAAACAAAATGCAGGGCAGTGGGTTAGACTTGGAGAAGGTCAGTGGGCCAGATGGTTGCCTCCTGTGTCATTTAAAAAAAATACATTTATGGGATGTGGGCATTGCATTGGTCAGCATTTATTGCCCATCCTGAGCTGCCCTTGAACTCAGTAGCTTGCTAGGCCATTTCAGAGAGCAATGAGAGTCTACCAAATTGCTGTGGATCAGGAGTCACATGCAGGCCAGACTGGGTGAGGATGACAGATTTCCTTCCTTGGAGGGCATTAGTGAGCCAGATGAGTCTTTTTTCTGCTATTTGGCAATGGTTATGTGGTAATCAGTAGATTCTTAATACCAGTTTTTAAAAATTGAATTCAAATTCCAACACCTGGGGAATTGAACCCAGGTCCCCAGAACATTAGCTGAGTTTCCACATTAATAGTCTAGCAATAGACTATCACCTCCACGTGTCTTATGACTAATCCTTTGTTGGAAATGAAGATGGGGGAGGGCAGGGTAAAGAACAGTATCGGGTCATACAGAGTATCAGTGGACAGGCTTGCATTCCATTTCCAAGTGTGTTTTTTCATTCATCACAGACTAGTATTCCCCAGATAATAATCAAGAATCAGCCATACTGCTGTGTCTCTGGAGTCATGTGTAGGCCAGGTTGGAAAATAATGGCAGATTTCCTTCCCCAAAGGCTGTTAGCGAACCAGACGGGTTTTTACAACAATTGACAGTTTTTGTGTGGTTGCCATTAGGCTAGGTCTGTATTCCAGAATTTAAAAAAAAATTAAATCAACATCTACCATGCTGGGGTTCAAACCGAAGACCCTGGAGAATTAGCCTGGGAATGTGAATTCCTAGTGCAGTGGTATTATCATGATGCTACTCTCTCTGCCTCAATCATGCCCTCACACTCTCTCACTCATATATGCTCACATACACTCTCTTGCTCTGTCTCACATATACCCAGACGTGCACACGTGCCAATAATCCTTATAATTCTGGATTTCTCTTTCAGAGAAACATGTCTCTGGATAAAGTGCCTGTCGTCACAAGAATCTCTCACAGAAGCCTAAAGGACAGGATGAATGGGGTTTCTGTTAAATTGGAGAGTCTGCCAAGCAGTTGGTACGAAGAGACGGAGAAAATAAATCACATGGGAAGTGCCAGGAAGAATCGGAAAATGTCATTAGAGGAACCAGAGAAAGATTCTGGTTTTTCAGGTAACTAGTTGGGGGAAGGTGTGTGTAGGTTGGGGGATGGTGGGGTGGGGCGGGGATGGAACAGTGGGTTGGAGAGGGTGGGTTTGAGTGATGATTTAAAGTGCATGCTGGCTGTCTCTTTGAAATACTGTGACAACCCGAAGATGACCAGGTGCCACATTTACCAGTTCAATTCAACAACTGTACAAAAAGTACCACTCCACCACAAGAGTTCAGATTACAACAACCTGATGTGCAGGTTAGGTGGCCATAGTGACTACATGAATTAGCCATGGGAAATGCAGGGTTACAGGGAGAGGGAAGGTCTGGGTGGGAATGAGCTTTGAAGAGCAGTGTGGACTCAATGGCCTGAATCATAGGGGTTCTATGATTCTTCCAAATGTTCCTTTCGGGCGGCACGGTGTCTTTAATTAGCAATGCTGCCTCATAGCGCCAGAGAGCTGGGTTCGACTTTACCCTTTCATAGCTGTGTGGAGTTTTGCACATTCTTCCCGTGGCCGCATGGGTTTCCTCCAAGTGCTTTGGTTTCCTCCCACAGACCAAAGATGTTCAGTTCAGCTGGATTGATCATGCTAAATTGCCCCGTAGTGTGTAGAGATTTGTAGGTTAGGTGAGTTAGCCATGGGAAATGCAGGGTTACAAGAATAGGGTAAAGGATTGAGCCTGGGTGGGGTGCTCTTTGGAGGGTCAGTAAGGACTTGAAGGGCTGCATGACCTACTTCTATGCTGTAAGGATTCTATGATAAGTACCTTGCACACGCAATAAAATGAGAGATAGTGTACCTGTATGAAGAGAAATAGGAATAGGCCATGGGACCCATGTGGCCTATTCTATTTTTCAATAAAGTGGCTTATTTCTGCCTCTATATCTCCACACAGTCCTTGGATTCCCTTACTGCCCAGAAATCTGTTTTAAAATTTTCTTTATTCATTCATGGGATGTGGACATTGCTGGCTGGGCCAGCATTTATTGCCCATCCCTAATTGCCCTTGAGACGTTTGTGGCGAGCTACCCTCTTTAACTGCTACAGTCCCACTTGATGTGTGCTGTGGGGAGGGGAGTTCCAGGGTTTTGATTCTGTAACAGTGAAGGAACAACAATATCTTTCAAGTCAGGAAGTGAGAGACTTGAAAGGGAACTTGCCATTAGTGGTGTTCCAATGTCTGAGTTTGCTGTTGTCATTTCTACTGCTTTGGTCAATATTAGGTGGTCTGTCTGGTTTCATTCCTGAATTTCTCTTAGTAATTTGATACAAGTAAATAGCATGGCATGCCTTTTCAGAGGGCAGTTAAAAGTGAGCCAACATCAATCCCATCAAAGTGAATCAATATAGGCCAGACCAGGTAAAGAATGGCAGATTTCCTTCCCTAAAGAGCGTTAATGAACCAGGTGGGTTTTTCCGACATGCAACAATGGATTCCTGGTCGTCATCAAACTTTTAATTCCAGGTTTTTAAAAACTCAAATCCCACCATCTGTTGTGGTGGGATTCCTGAAGAAGGGCTTATGCCCGAAATGTTGATTCTCCTGCTCCTTGGATGCTGCCTGACCTGCTGCGCTTTTCCAGCAACACATTTTCAGCTCTGATCTCCAGCATCTGCAGACCTCACTTTCTCCTTTGAATCTGAGACCCTAGAGACTTATACTGGATCACCAGTCTAGTTAAACCAGTGCAACATCACCTTCCCATGTTTCCACCTTGCACTGCTTACTGCTCCGTGTTTGATATCATGATGAGCTGAAAACGTGTTGCTGGAAAAGCGCAGCAGGTCAGGCAGCATCCAAGGAGCAGGAGAATCGACGTTTCGGGCATGAGCCCTTCTTCAGGAAATGCCTTGTTTATTTCCTGAAGAAGGGCTCATGCCCGAAACGTCGAATCTCCTGTTCCTTGGGTGCTGCTGGACCTGCTGCGCTTTTCCAGCGACATATTTTCAGCTCTGATCTCCAGCATCTGCAGTCCTCACTTTCTCCATCATGATGAGCTGACAAAGTTGAAGACTGTTTAAAGGGACACTTGTAGAGTGGGCTTAGATGTAATGCTGATTTTTTTATTCTTTATTTATTGATGAAAAGATTAACCTTTATAGAGGTTTATAAAATCAAATGGATTGGAAAGTTTTAGAGGGACATGGACCAAATGTAGGCACATTAAGACTAGTTTACTGTAGGAAACCTGGTCAGCACGGATACGTTGTGCTGAAGGGCCTGTTTTTTTGCTGTATACCTCTATGACTCTATGGGCATCAGTGACAAGGTCAACATTTGTTGCCCATCCTGAAGTGTACCTGAGCTCAGTACCTTTTCAGATAATTTCAAATGACAGTTAAGAATCAACCATGTTAGTGTAGAGGCACAAAAGTTATGCAATGACATAGTGGTATTCTTGCTGGACTAGTAAGCCGGAGTCCAGATAATGATCTAGGGATCCAGGTTCAAATCCCATCATGGCACATGATGGAATTCAATAAAAACCTGCAATTAATATTCCTTAGGTAAAGAAAACTGCTCTCCTGATCTGGTCTAGCCTATAAGTGTCTTCAGACCCACAGAAACATGGATTACTCTTTGAAATTGCCTAGCAAGCTACAATAAAAACCGCTAATAATATCAAACTAATGAAAATGAATAGACAATGAAGCATCGAGCTAGACACTGGAAATTGCAGTAAACTCCGCCCTGCTGACCTTAATCCTCCAGACTTGCACCTGGGAGTTAGCATCATAATTGGGCACACTGACTCACAGTCTAGTCAAGCAACAGCCTGATATACCCATGGAATCATACCTAACAGATAATGCCCAAACAGTACCATTAACATTCATGTGCATGTACCATACTGAAGGGAGGTCAGGCCGACCAGAGATGAAATAGTTGTACAATTGGGCATTGTCCTGGGAGTTCAAATGATTAAAGCTTCATGACATCAGGTCTGAGTATGAAGTTGAAATTAAAATAAATTATTTTCACTCGCAAGGTTAGGATCTAGAATGTATTGCCCGAGAGAATGGTAGAAGTAGATTAAACTGCAACTTTCAAAGAGAATTGGATAACTATTTGATTGGAAAAAAAAAGCAGGATTATAGTGAAAATAGGTCGAAATGTTCAGTTCTTTCAAAAACCCAGCGCACGTACAATAGGCTGAAGCGTTTTCTGTGCTATGTCATGTGCAAGCAGAGATTATTTTGTACATTAATTTCCACCAAGTTGTAATGATTTGATGGTCCATGTTTGAAGATAGTTTGTATTATCTTTGCATTACCTTTGGGTGCATCACTTCCTCTCTGCTTTGTCCTCAGACACAAGTTCAGACTATCTGAGTACACTGGAACAGACCGACTTGGAGGATCCACCTTCGCAAAAGAGGCCAGCTGTGTCAAACCACATGGAGAGAACAGCAGCTGTACAGAGCTCACTTTCCAGCCTGACTCCTGTATACATTGTGAAGAATGTTCTTCTTAAAGAGGTACAGACCCGGCCCCTGCTCCACAATGTCCTGTCGTAAACCCTCTTTAAGATGTGGATTAGTTAGGGGAGAAACATAAGGACACAAAGTGTGACGTGTGCCGGCCTAGACTCCTTACCTCCACTTGTTCATGATTCATGGAGAGCCTCACTGGGTCCATTCTAGTGTGTGTGTGTCCCACCATCACCAGGCCTCAATTCTCTCTCAAGGCTGAGTGGGAATGCTCCTCCAGTAAGATTTTTTAAAATGTCACCATCAAACTGTCACTTATTCTGAAATTCGAAAAACTCTGAATTCTGAAAACCAGCTGGTCCCAAGCATTTCAGATAAGGGATTGTGCACCTGTAATATATATTCTAAATAATTGTGTTCCCAGTATTGATTCCTGTGCCACTCCATTCATTCTAGTTTGCCATGCTAAAAATGCCCCCTTTATCCCAATTCTCAGTCTTTTATCATTTATCTTCTGTCTTCATCCTCTATCAATCTAACATGCTACTCCAAACCATGGACTTTTGTCTTATTAAGTGTGTGCAACACCTTATTGAAAAGCTTTTGGAAATGCAAATATATTGCATCTACTGGTTTTCCTTTATCCATTCTGCATGTTACCACCTCAAAGAACCGTAAATTTGTCAGGCATGATTTCTCCTTGTAAAGCCATCCTGACTGCTTGGTAATATTTTGCATTTCTAAATGCTATGCTATTGCATCCTTTATAATCAACTTTGACATTGGGGAAAATTACAAATGCTAAGCTGACTGGCCTTTAAGTTAGCTGTTTATTGACTCTCCTTTTTTTGAATAAGGATATTACATTGGCAATTTTGTAATCCTCTGGGACTTGTCCAAAATCCAATGATTCTTGGATGATTACGGC
Source organism: Hemiscyllium ocellatum (assembly GCF_020745735.1). Taxonomy (NCBI): domain Eukaryota; kingdom Metazoa; phylum Chordata; class Chondrichthyes; order Orectolobiformes; family Hemiscylliidae; genus Hemiscyllium; species Hemiscyllium ocellatum. Next base: position 12,005,965 of record NC_083447.1, on the reverse strand, counting down.
TAGTACAACCACTATATTAAAGTATTAGAAACATGACCATCTTTAGCCCCATCAGTTTCCCTAGTACTTTTGCTCCAGTGATATTTTTTATTTTCTCGCCTGACCGTTACCACTTTCAGTGTTTAGTACTTTTGGAATGTTATTAGTATCCTCTACCATGCAGATTGGTACAAAGTATTTGTTCATCTCATCTTCCATTTCTTGATTCCCTACTATTATTTCCCCAGCCTTAATTATTAAGGGGCTTGGGCTCACTTCTTCTGCCTCCGACTTTTTATATATTTAAAGGAGCTCTTTCTGTCTGTTTTTATGTTACTTGCTATTTTGCATTGTGCTAAATGAGAGAAACCTTTCCATTACTGCTCATCGTCTGCCCACTGTGCTGGCAATCCTGACCTTGCTATTGTTAGTCAGTGTATGTTCACTGACAGGATGGTCACACGCAGGCTGTGTGAATGGTGACATGATGCCCAGCTGCAATATTTCTATTAGACCAAAGGTGTGCTATCTTATAATGTACTTATACTGAATAATAATGAGACGCATTAGGCAGTGGCTGCAAAGGGGCTTATTGTGTGCTCGCTTGGAGCAGTTGCATGGAAGGCTTGTTGCATGCTTACAGGGAATGGCAGTTCCTTTAAATCACTGGATCTTAATTCTGCTTTACCCATTGCCATGTTTTTAAACAGCCTCTGTCCGTTCCAACAAGGAGTCAGCTTGTCCAAGCCCAGCTACAGACCTGGGGAAGTCAGCACTCCCTCGGGACGTCAGGCCAGACCCGAGTGGTCTTCATCGGACAGCCTTTGGCAGCTTCTTTTAAATCGCAGAAGATTGAGGCAAAGGCTGGGACTGGGAAAGATACCTATCTTCCGATCTTAAACTCCTACCCCAGGATAGCGCCTCACCCAGACAAAAGCCGGGATGACAACAGTGGCCGGAGTCAGGAAGGGAACTGTCTGGCTCAGGACGACAGGACTGCAGGTCACAGCAAGAGCAAACGTTTATGCCTGGACGAGTTGGGAGAACCCCCGCAGGAATATCACCGAAACAAGCAAACCTCGCACGTCCCACCAGTGGGCCACTGCCAGCAAGCTGAGAACACGCAGCAGACACCAGCGCACTTTTACACGCAGTTTGATGTCTCCGTCTCCCCATCACCAGTAGTTTCTCCGAATCCTGTTCTCCAGTCTGAATCTTCTGAATCTGTGCATTCATCATCGTCATCATCCTCCCCTGCCTCCACATTTTCTCATGCTCCCAGTGCCCAGTCACTCTGTAGTGACACCACTCGACTGGCTGACAGAGGCCCCAGGCGACCAGTCTCCAGTCCCGCCAAGGAACGACGCTTCCGCAATACGGTGGAGATCCTGAGTAGGTCAGGGCTTCTGGAGATTACGCTGAAAACCAAGGACCTCATCCGGCAGAACAATGGCACCCAGCAGCAGATTGATGAACTGAAGGAGCACGTCCGGCTCTTCTGCAGTGCTGCCCAGAGCCGAGACCCACGCGCACTGCTGAGGCTCCAGGAGACAATGAAATGTTCTGGGAATTATGCATCGGTGACCGGTGTTCCCTCTTCCTGCTCGGCCACAAATCAGCCACTTCAAGCCACTGCTGAGCAGGCACCACTACTTTAACCAAGAATCTTCAAACTAAAGGCCTTGCGTTAGTAGAGGGAATGAGTCAGAAACTGGAGTTCAGCTCTCATCTCCGTGAATGATGGAATGGTTTCAAGGGGCTATATTTTTCATTAATCTGTGGGACGTGGGTGCTATTGGTCAGGCCACCATTTGTTGCCTATCCCTAATTGACCCTGACCTGAATGATTTGCTGTGCCATTTCTGAGCACAGTTTAAAAATTAACTACAGTCACTGTGGATCTGGAGTCCTGTGTAAACCAGGCTAGGTAAAGACACCAACGTTTGATCCCTAAAGGACATTTGTGAATCAGATTTTTATGACAGTGGTCTCATGGCCTCCATTACCAGGACTAGCTTCTTTTTCATTTCATTAGCTGCCCCGGTGGGACTTGAACTGAAATTCCCCAGCATTTTAATGTGGGTGTTTTGATTACTACTGTTTCATTGTCACTACACCACTGTGCACTACATATCGAAGGACAACAACTCATACCTGTAATTGCCTCCCACAAAACATGCCATGCATATTTAGATGTAAATGTCACAGATTCCAGATTTTTAAAACAAAAATTCATCTTTTATGATGTATTCACTTTTATTTTGTGAAAAGATAGTTTGGGCTCGGCAGAAATGTATTTCGTTTGCTGTAACTACTGGGTTATCTGAAGAACTGTTGTTTTGACTGGTACCCTGGTAGTTCTGTGCAGTTTGTTGGGAGAGACACCTGAATAACTTACAATTCTACTCTTTGATGGCTCCAATTTGGAGTAGTAGTGCTGTGTGAACTGGATGCATGCTAACATACTCAACACGCACAGATGCACACAGGCACACACATACACCTCCCACCCACCCCTTGATGTGGCTCAGCAATCCGAAGATTTAGCTTCAGGTGGTTCAGTACACGTGTTGACACTGCCAGTGCTGTATTGAGGCAGAGTCACAATGCCAGATAGGCTGTCCGTTGCGTGAGACTTTAAAGTGAGACCCCACATGCCCCCTCACACAGATGAGAAAGATCCCTGGCCTCTAATGGAAGGGCAAGGGGGGTTCTGTTATCACACTGCACTAAAACCCTTGTTGACTGACTGATCTCGCTGTGGTTTGTGTTCACAATATGATTATAAAGCCTTGTTTTAATAAACCACTGAAAGTCAATAAATGGACAGGGGTGTTTTCTGACCAGGGTAATAAACTGTTGTGTTTAATGCAAGATGGTTTTGCAGTAGTTTGCTGATAGAATTCCATATTATCAAGGGCTTGGGCTGTTTATTCTAACTATCTTGGGATAACAAGGTTTGGTTGGTTGGGATCTGCAACCCACACGTTGTCTGGAAGGACCAGCAGTCATTTTCATGCAGCCTGTGGTGTTACTGCGGTTCGGAGTAGTTCTGATTTCCTGATCATCTCTAATGTTGGAGTCACTGGACAGAGAACAGAAACCAGTGAGCAGTTCAAGCTGCATCTGACAGTGCAAAGAGCAAGTATAATTCATTGGCCTGATACATGAGACTAAATCTGCCACTGCCTGATCTGCTGCACTTTCCGGTATTTATTTTCATTTCCAACATCTGTTGGATTGGGCTCCTGTTGTCGTAATCTGACTGACTACCTGATTGTAAGCAGAATTTTCACATGAAACCTTTAACCCAATCCATTAAGATGCTGGCACTGAGAGCAAAAGGCAAACTATTGCAGACACTGAAACGTTTTTAATGGTTTCTGATGCAAGCGCTCAGCAGGGTTTGTGAGCATGGAATCCAAATTTGTGACCCAGATATCGAGCATTGGCAATCACAATCAGATTGCTGCTCTGCTCCATGTTTTTTTCTTCTGAGCTGTGTATTTATAGTTATGAATTCCAATCCTAGTTCTTCCAGAAATACAGAGCATACCTGAAATTTAACAGCTCCTTTGTAATGCAGGATAGTTGAGGGAAGCCAAACCAAGAAGACTTTGCAGCAATCACTGTGCTCTGTTATGCAATTTAAATGTCCAGCAGCACACTTAAACAGCTACTGTGAAAGGGTAAGTAGAGTCATAGAGATGTACAGCACGGAAACAGACGCTTTGGGCCAACTCGTCCATGCCGGCCAGATACCTGAAATTAATCTAGTCCCTTTTGCCAGCATTTGGTCCATATCCGTCTGAACCCTTCCTATTCATATACCCATCTAGATAATTGTACCCGCCTCCATCACTTCCTCTGGCAGTTCACTCCATACGTGCACGGAAAGGTTGCCCCTTAGGTCCCTTTTAGATCTTCCCCCTCACCTTAAACCCTGTAGTTTTTGGGATCCCTTACCCTGGGGAAAAGACTTTGTCTGTTCACCCTACGCAAGCTCCTCATGATTTTATGAACCTCTGCAAGGTCGCCCCTCATCCTGCGACACTCCAGGCAAAACAGCCCCAGCCTATTCAGATTTTCTCTGTAGCTCAAACCCTCCAACCCTGGCAACATCCTTGTAAATCTTCATGATAACACGGGCTTGCAGGTGGCATCTGGTTAAAGCAATAGGATCGACGGTGCGGTGCTGGAAAAGTACAACAGCTCAGGCAGCATCCAAGGAGCAGGAGAATCGACGTGTTGGGCATAAGCCCTTCATCAGGATTACGTCCGAAACGTCGATTCTCCTGCTCCTTGGGTGCAGCCTGACCTGCTGTGCTTTTCCAGCCATCTTCAGTTTACCGGGCACTTCCCACAGAACCTGCTGCGTCTGGGACTCTGCAGGATTTCAAGAGGTCTGCGCTGCTCCGACAAATACTTGGGCTAGTGTTACGAGTTGGTGAGTGTCCTTCAGAATTCCAACCCTTTTCTCACGTGGAAGTAAATGTGAGCCATCTGATAAGGTGCATATGATGAAGTCTTGGTGGAACAGCCTATCGTCTTAATTAGATAAGGTGTTGGAGATCTGCAGGTATTTGTGGAGCTGTGTTGTACTTTTAAGTGATGGGGTACTGATGGCTTTGTTGCCATGGGCATGCATTCTCAGTACTTTGTTTTAGTCTCTTGAGTTTGGGTTGTTTGGTGAAAGGATTCTGAGTGCATTGGATATCTGCAGCTGTTCTTTGAACATTTATTCTTTTAAATGGGATTTGTTTTTAAATTCGCTTGTGGGATGTGGGCCTTGCTAGCTGGCCTGCATTTATTGCCTGTCCCATTTGTCCTTGAACTGAATGACTTCGTAGGCCATTTCAGAGAGCAGATGAGAGTTACATTGTTGTGGGTCTGGAGTCACATGTGGGCCAGACCTGGTAAGGATGATAGATTCCTTCTCTGAAGGACAAATTAGTGAGCCAGATGGGGTTTTCCTGACAATCAGCGGTGGTTCCATGGTCATCCGTAGATTTTCAATTCCAGTTCCTTTCTTTCATCAAATTCAAATTCCACCGTTGTGTCATTCGAACCCGGGTTCCCAGGACATTTCGCCGAGTTTTCTGGATTAATCATCTAGCAATAATACCATGAGGCCATTGCTTCCCCTTAAATAATGTGGGCATTGTTGGCAGAGTTAGAATTTATTTTCAAGCCTCGGTTGTTCTTGAAGTGTGTGGTTTGCTAGGCTATTTCAGAGAACAGTTAAGAGACAACTGTATTGTTGTGACTCTGGATTCACACGTAGGTCAGACCAGATAAGGATAGCAGATTTCCTTCACTAAAGGGATTGGGGAACTGTTTATTGCAATCAATAAAATCCAGTGACAATGGTCATCAAATTTTAAATTTCACCAGCTACTGTGGCAGGATTTGAACCCTGGTCCCCAGAGCCTCTATACATTATCACGATAACACTGTCTCGCCTTTAGTGATGTGTTTTAGACATGACCATAACCAAATACACTACTCTGGATCCGAATGGCACTATGCAAAATAAGTGTAAGGAAAGGAAGAGCTAAGTTACTATGTCTTGAACTGAGGCAGTGGTTAGTTAGTTGGATTTGAAAGATCTCTCTGCGCTATTTGATGATTTATGGTGTCCCGGTCAACATTTTTTTCTTTGACCAAGACTGTGAAAGATCAAATTAATTTGTTGATTAAATTCACTGTTTCTTGCTGTGTGAAATCAGCTGTCATTTTCTTCTACGTGAATAACTCACTTGATGTAATGCACTTTGAGAAGTTCTTGGAAAATGTAATAAGGTGCCAGAGAAATGAAAGTATTTTAATTATGAGACCCTGGAATCTGCAGCTGTCAGGGTGTCCAAAAAGGCAGTATTTCTGCAGAAAGGTTTAGAATATTTTTCAAAATACAACATGAATCTGTTTGGGACGGTGGCCCGTACCCGAACCAGAAAGTATAGATTAGCCTCTCAGCCTATCGTTGTGCAGGGGACTCTCTGGCTCAACCCTTTTAATGTCAAACAAATATTTGAGATAGCTCTCGGGGGGAACCAGTCTAAAGAAGAGCCTTATCAGACTCCCTGTTAGCTCTGTGTCTCTCTTCACTGATTCATCCAGACCTGAATTTTAGTAGCATTTTGTACTGGGACAGCTTGGTTCCTGATGTATAGAGGGATAGGGATGACTGATATTAGATTGAGTCTTTGCATGCGAATTTGCAGGAGGGGTGCTGTTGATGTGAAAACAGGGCGAAGAGAATAACAAACAGTAATTACCAATTTTTGTACAGTGTATATAGATGTGGGTTAATTTCTTAAGCTGCATTGGAATTCGTGATAGAAAACATTCATGGGATTAATTTGCTAATTTTAAGACTTTAACATAGTAGAGATTAAGGTAACTTATCTGATTGGTTAACTGGACAGGTCTTTATACTGAAGGGAGAGTTAGGACTTTCTATAGCATAAGACCTTTATTCTGAATGTTCCTCCTACATGATGTTTGAGGTGAGGTATGCCATTAGTGTTCCATCCAAGTACATCTGCAGGAAGTGCATCCAACTCTTGCTCCTCCAATACTGCATTAGGGAACTGGAGCAGGAGCTGGATGTACTTCGAGTCATTCGGGAGGCAGCATCTGTTATAGATAAGAGTTACAGGGAAGTAGTTACTCCGAGGCATGAAGAAAGCTGGGTAATTGTTAGAAGGGGGGAAACAGTCAGTGAAGTGATCTCTGAAAAACAAGTATACTATTTTGGATACTGTTGTGGGGGATGACTTAACCGGGGCATGGACTGTGGTGCAGATCTCTGGCACAGAGTCTGTGCCTGTTGCACAGAAGTGGAATGGGGAAAAGGAGGAGAGTGTTAGTCATTGGGGACTTAATAGTGAGAGGATCAGATAGAAGGTTTGTTGGGAACGAAAGAGACTCATGATTGCTGTGTTGCCTCCCAGGAGCCAGGGTCCGTGATGTCTCGGATCGTGTCTTTGGGGTCCTGAAGGGAGAAGGTTACCTGCCCCAAGTCGTGGTCCACATAGGTAGCAATGATATAGGTGGAAAGAGTGATAGGGATGTAAGGCAAGATTTCAGGGAGCTAGGGTGGAAGCTGAGAGCGAGAACAAACAGAATTGTTATCTCTGGATTGTTACCCGTGCCACATGATAGTGATGCGAAGAACATGGAGAGCTATCAGCTTAACACGTGGCTGCAGGGATGGCGCAGGAGGAAGGGTTTCAGGTTTATGGATAATTGGAGCTCATTCTGGGGAAGGTGGGACCTCTACAGGTCTTCACTTGAACCTGCGAGGGACCTGTGTTGTAGTTCCCTACTCTCACTCCTGTGTACTGGAAAATAGGGACAGGATTTCACAGTCACAGGAATGTATGGCAGACAGCAAGCTGGTATGAAGTGTGTCTACTTCAATGCCAGGAGTAGCAGGGATAAGGTAAGTGAGCTTGCAGCATTGATAGGTACCTGGGACTTCGATGTTGTGGCCATTACTGAGACATGGATAGAGCAGGGTGAGGAATGGATATTGCAGGTTCCAGGGTTTTGATTTTTCATTAAGGTAAAAGAGGGGGAGGTGTGGCTTTATTAGTCAAGGACGGTATAACAATGGCTGAAAGAACATTTGATGAGGACTGAGGTGGTATGGGCTGAGGTTAGAAACAGGAGAGGAGAGGTTACACTGCGGGAGTTTTTTTTATAGGCCTCCACAAAGTTCCAGGGATGTGGAGGAGAGGATTGGCAAATCGATTCTGGGCAGGAGTGAAAGGATAGTCATTGTGGGGGACTTTAACTTCCCCAACATTGACTGGAAATGCTGTAACTCTAATACGTTGGATGGATCACTTTTTGTCCAATGTGTGCAGATGGGTTTCCTGACACAGTACATCAAAGGGTCAACAAGAGAGAAGCCCAAATGGATTTGGTGCTTGATAATGAACCAGGCCGGGTGTTTGATTTAATGATAGGTGAGCACTTTGGAGAGAATGACCATAATTCGGTTACATTTAGTTTAGCGATAGAAAGGGATGGATACGTGCCACAAAGCAAGAGTTAAAGATGGAGGAAGGGCAATTAGCATGCGATTAGGCAAGATTCAGGAGGCATACAATGGGGCAGCAAAATGCAGAGGATGGGGACAATCAAAATGTGGAGTTGGTTTAAGGAACAGATATTGCATGTCTTTGATAGATGTGTCCCTGTCAGGCAAGGAGGAAGTGATAAGATCAGGGAACTGTGGTTTACTAAAGAAATTGTATCTTTTGTTAAGCGGAAGAAGGAGGCTTATGTGACGTTGAGATAAGATGGTTTAGATGAGGTAATGGAGAGTTACAGATTAGCTAGGAAGGATTTAAAGAGAGTTAAGAAGAGCAAGGAGGGGACATGAGCAGGCTTTAGCAGGTAGAATAAAGGAGAACCCTAAAGTTTTCTATAGATATGTGAGGAATAAAAGGATGACAAGGGTAGGAATAGGGCTGTCAAATACAGAAGTGGGAAGTTGTGTGTGGACCCTGTGGAGATTGGAGAGGTGCTAAACGAATACTTCTCATCTGTTTTCATTCAGGAAAAAGAGAATATTGTAGAGGAGATATGGGCTATTAGACTAGAAAGGATCGAGGTTAGTAAGGAGGAGGTGTTATCAATTCTAGAAGGTGTGAAAATAGACAAGTCCCCTAGGCCAGATAGGATTTTTCTGAGAATTCTCTGGGAATTTAGGAAGGAGATGGCCAAGCTTTTGGCCTTGATCTTTGAGTCACCCACAAACCTGTTTTTTGAGAAGGTAACTGAGCATGTGGATAAGGATAGGGCAGTTGTCATGGTGTACATGGACTTCAGCAAAGCCTTTGATAAGGTTCCACATGGTAGGCCACTGGAGAAAATGCTGAGGCATGGGATTGAAGGTGATTTAGCAGTTTGGATTCGGAACTGGCTTTCTGTAAGGCGGCAGCGAGTGGTGGTTGATGGAATACGGTGTGTTAGATTTTATTGGTAGAGGGATTGAGTTCCGGAGCCATGATGTCATGCTGCAACTGTACAAAACGCTAGTGCAGCCTCACTTGGAATATTGTGTACAGTCCTGGTCGTCTCATCACGGGAAGGATGTGGAAGCATTGGAAAGGATGCAGAGGAGATTTACCAGGATGTTGCCTGGTCTGAGTCTTATGAGGAAAGGATGAGGGACTTGGGTCTGTTCTCATTGCAGAGAAGGCTAAGAGGCGATTTAATAGAGACAGGTAAGATGATCAGAGGATTAGATAGGGTAGATAACGAGAGTCTTTTTCCTAGGACAATGATGTCAGCTTGTACGAGTGGGCATAGCTTCAAATTGTGGGGTGATAGATTTAAAACAGATGTCAGGTGGGTTCATCGTTCAGAGTGGTAAGGGCGTGGAATGCCCTGCCTGCTAATGTAGTTAACTCCTCGACATTACGGGAATTTTAAACAGTCCTTGGATAAGCATTTGGATGATTAGATTAGACTTACAGTGTGGAAACAGGCCCTTCGGCCCAACAAGTCCACACCGACCCGCCGAAGCGAAACCCACCCATACCCCTACATTTACCCCTTACCTAACACTACGGGCAATTTAGCATGGCCAATTCACCTGACCCGCACATCTTTGGACTGTGGGAGGAAACCGGAGCACCCGGAGGAAACCCACGCAGACACGGGGAGAACGTGCAAACTCCACACAGTCAGTCGCCTGAGTCGGGAATTGAACCTGGGTCTCAGGCGCTGTGAGGCAGCAGTGCTAACCACTGTGCCACCGTGCCGCCCACGATGACGATTGAGCAGTGTAGGGTAATGGGCTTAGATTAGTTCACAGGTCGCCACAACATCAAGAGCTGAAGGGCCTGTTCTGTGCTATATTATTCAATGTCCTCTCCCTTAACTCTCTAATTGAGCAGCATGTTCTGAGGTGGGGCAATAAGTGCCCAGGTACCATGAGAGAACTTTTTAAAAGGCACTATTTCTGTTTTATCTGTCCCTCCTACCTCCTTTTTGATGAATACAGTAGGTTTAGATGGGTGTTCCAGGCAGCCAGTGGCTATATTGTGGATGGGTTTTAAGCCAGAGGGCTGGCAGAAAGTTGCTCCTTCTCAACAGGCTTCTTTTATCCTCTGAGCACAGAGAGAAGCTAGATGCAGAATTGGTTCACAAGGATCAATGTGCCTGCTAGGAGAGGGGATGAGAGATTCCTGCAGCCCAGTGACCTCATGAATCTGGCATCCAGAGGTGATGCACAGCAATAGTGCTCTGCAGGATGTAGGTTTAGCTAATTAGATTCGGCTACTTAAAGGTGGATCCATACAGAGAGCTAATGTGTTCCAATTTTTGTCTCAAAGTTAGACCAAATCCCCAACTTGATGTCAGTAGCTCACAAGTGCCATCGTGTGGCAGAGTGCAAGAACTACAGTTAACAATTAGACACCACTTTATTACAACTCATTGACAAGACAGTTTATTGTAAAGCTAATGCTGCAATGGCACTCCATGGCATTGACTGGCTGGTTTTGTGGGAACCCGATTCCTTTCTGATCCTCTTCTTTCACTAACAGTAGAAATCCCAGTCCTACAAATACAAGTTAGCATTGTCAAAAAGGCTGTAATAAACTCATCTCTATAACTGAATTTCTTTTCATTTTTCCCATTGAATACTGACTCCTACTGGAGAACAGTTTCCACATGCATCAATTGCCCTCAGCTGCTCGACCCTTCACGTATGAGCACAGCTTTGGTGTAGTATCAAACTGTTAAAATGTTGGCTTTACCACAATCTAGGCCAACATGCACATACTTATCCGTGGCAATTTTTCTGGGCTGTGATTAGAAACTGGAGCCCTGGCTGATTTCCCTTGATCTCTAAGCCAGCAATTACTGGACAGAGATCAGGACCTGGAACCTTAGCTGGTTTTCCCTTTATTTCTAAGTGAGGTGTCATTGCCCAATGTTCAGGAGATGGAGGACCAGCAGTTTTTTCTCTTTGTCCAGGAATTCCTGATTTAGAGATTAAGATCAAGAACCCTGGATGATTTTAACCAGGATCACTGAGCAATGATTAGGAGTAGGAATCTAAGCAGATTTCCCTTTTATCTCTAAACTAGGTCTTAGCTGGACAGAGAGTGGGAACAGGAGTCCATAATGATTTTCCTACTTAATTGAAATTGGAGTCAGTGAGTATCAAGCAGAAATGCAGGTTGATTTCCATGCTCACTTTAAGCTGGGGTCACTGGGCAATAATTGAGGAGCAACATTTGGGTTATTCTCCTTTTTTTCAGCCTTGGTGAAGACAGTCGTTTCAACTCACATCTATGCTGATCAGCATAGATATGAGAGCCATCTGGAATTCTGTTCTCTTGTAGCCCAGTGCCACCATGGATGTGGTATTAGTGAAGCAAGAATGGGCCATCCTGGATAGAGGCTGTACAGATTTAACACTAATTTGTCCATTCTGCCTGATAGTAATGAACATCGTACTGTTTCTGTTCTGCTCTGCATTCACTGTTCTCATTTCAGGTAGGCAGCATCAGCAATTTTTCTGCTTATTTGTGACTTGCTGTCAGGAGAATGAGTTGCAAGACAAAACGTCTTTTATTGCATCTGTGTGGCTCCACTGTGGCACTAATTGTCCTGTGATTCCAACTATTGCCCCACTATGCCATTAATTATCCCTCTCTGCCAGCAGACATGAATAGCTAATGAAAGAGAAAGTAAAATGCTCTTACAACTGTTGGCATTTCCACAAGTTCAGTCCCTAGATGTTGGAGCTCTCTCACAATCGACTTTGGGAAAAATCCAAGTGTTGTTGATTGCTCCCCAAAATAATCACCTTGAACCTAAACACAAACATTGGTTAGTCTTACAAATACCCATCAGTCTCGCAGTGGTCAGTCACAGAGATATTAGTCTCAGATATTGGTCAGTTTCACGGAAACACTGGTCAGTCTCAGTGTGGGTCAGTCCCATAGGCACGTTAGTCTGAGATACTTGTCAGTCTCATAGACAATGGATCAATCTCACAGAAATTCTAATCAGTCTCAAGACGGGTGGTGGTCAGTTTCACTCAGAAACTTGTCAGTCTCAGACAGACTTTGCTTGGTTTTACATAGACATCAGACAGTAACCACAGCCCAAACACCAGCAATGATAACCAAAGTACCACAACCAGCCCCAGAGCCAAGAGTGAGGGGCAGAAGTCAGTCTCAGCACCAACACTAAACAGACTTTATAGAGGTACTTGTCTCAGACTCACAGTCCCTTGCCAAAAGTTGCGTCCTTTTCCTCTGAGTTTTCCATAAATGTAAACGATCTGTCCCTGACGAATGTTGATGAACCTGCAGTCAGGACCTGTGTAATCTGCCAGTGCTCGAGCCATTGAAATTGGATCTACAAGGAAAATAATGTTTAACAGAGCATGCATTGTCCAGCCTGTGCACCTTTGGTTCAGAATCAAGCCCAGAAATATCCAAGGCATTATTTATCAATATTTTGAGGGGAAAAAGTCAGACACGTTCCCTGCTCCTGCTGTTCAATGCTGGGAATATTTAAGGGAATAAATGTTAACATTCCTTGTCTAGGTCTTCACATCAAGTGGGGTCAGACGCCAAACTATATCTCCAGCAGCAAAACAAGAGACAGTGAAGGACTGACATGAGCTGCCTTCTTCCTATGGGAACACACTAAAAAGAAAGCACAAATCACAAGGAGTCTGGATAGAGCAGATAGGGAGAAAAAGTTGTTCCCACCTTATCAAGAGGATTGACAATGAGAGTCATAGAAGTAGACTATTTTGCGATTTAGACTATTCAGTCCAACCATAGTCCGAATGGCCATAATCCCAAACTAAACTAATCCCTTCTTTCTGCGCTGAGCTCACAAGCCTCTAAAACATTTATTCATACTTATCCAAATGTCACATGAACAATTCTCTTTATAAAAAACATTGCCCCTCATTTTTAAAAAAGATATTTCTCCACTCACATTAAACGAAAGCCCCCTAAGTCTTGAAATCCCCCACCCCGGGGAAAAGACACCAGCTATTCAGCTTATCTATACCCCTCATGATTTTATAAACGTCTGTAAGGTTACCCCTCAACTTCCTACACTCTGGTGAAAAAAAACCCAGCCACGCCTTGTAACTCAAACCCTCCATTCTTGGCAATTTCCTTGGAAGTCTCTTCTGAGCCCTCTCCAGCTTAATAGATCTAAAGCAATTGGCTAAAGAAGCAAAATTTGTACTGAAAAGTTTATACATGCAGTGAGTACTTAAGAGTCTAAAATTCACTGCCTGAGTGTGTGGTGGATGTAGGGTCATATTAGCATTCAAAAGGGAATTGACTTAATTGAAAAGGAAGAATGTGCAAGAATACGGGGAGAGTGGCTCTTGGTGAAATGCTGCTTTGAGGTCCTGGAGCAGTAAAGATGGGCCAAATGACCTCCTTTGTGCTCTATAACAATTCTGAATGAAAACCCAAGTCTACCAAAGTGAAATCAGATTCTGATTGTTTGTAATAAAAATGGATAATGCTGGAGAAACTCAACAGATCCGACATTATCTGTGCAGAGTGAAAGAGTTAACGTTGAGTCCGACATGACTTCTTCAGAACCAAAAGGGGCTGAAAAATGGTGGGCTTTACGCTGTTGACAGAAGGGTAGGAGGACCGAGTGGAACAGATGGTGAAGGTGATTTCAGAAGCTCAGTTCATTCCACTTGCCTATGGAAAAAAAAGTCACACCTTTTTACCCTCTCAAAATGAAGAGTTTTCACAGAACAAATAAGGGGAGAAATTTCTTGTGTTGGGGGTGGGTTTGTAAATAGAAGGCAGACATTTAAGAGAATTGGCATAAACAAAAGGGGTCAGTGGAAAGACCTGTTTTGCCTAGCAAGTTTATAATGACTGGAAATGCACTGCTGCGAAAGTGCTGTAAGCAGAATAGCATCCAAATGGGGAAATCAAATAAATACCAGAAAAGAGACATTTTGCAGGATTTTTTTGGGGGGGGGGGAAGGAAAAACCAACTGGTGGGCCTAATTAGGTAGTCTTTCCAGGGAGACATTACTGACATGATGGACTGAATGGTCTCCCGTATTAGATGCTGAAAACAGATTTCCACTTGTTGCAATTTTCATTTAAAACTTGTCAGTTGAACCAAGTAATGTTCAGCAAGGTTTCAACTTCCCAAAGTAGCGTTAAACCCATCCCTGCAGCGAACTGATTTTCAGTTATGTGTTGAGGATTACTTACGGCTGCATTCCTCATCTGCACACAGCTTCCTTTTAGCCAGTTTATGCATCACTTCGCCCCTGGCGGAGAAGACACCACCAGCGCAGAAGACAATCACACAAAAGGCCATTACTGTCAGAGACATCTCTCGTGGCATTATTTTTCAGACCAGCACAAAACTCTTGACACCCCGAGTCCTGGAGAGCGGAGGCAGCTTTGCTTGAAATACTGACTCTATGGCCTCTTGGGAGCCCCAGCTTAATGTTTGCTCAGTGTAATGAACTGGTTCTGCAAGCCAAAAAAAATGGTGTGGAATGTCCTTCCCGACAGGAACTGGCTGGAGGCAAAATCACAACTACCTTTCTAAATAAACTCAAAGCACAGCAGTGTTGATACCTTCTTAACACAGAATAAAAATATTTCCCTAATTCTGATGTTTGAGTTGGATTTGAAAAGCTAATTGGAATGTGGGCGGCATGGTGGTTAGCACTGCTGCCTCACAGCGCCAGAGACCCGGGTTCAATTCCCGACTCAGGTGGCTGACTGTGTGGAGTTTGCACGTTCTCCCCGTGTCTGCGTGGGTTTCCTCTGGGTGCTCCGGTTTCCTCCCACAGTCCAAAGATGTGCGGGTCAGGTGAATTGGCCACACTAAATTGCCCGTAGTGTTAGGTAAGAGGTAAATGCAGGGGTATGGGTGGGTTGCGCTTCGGCGGGTCGGTGTGGACTTGTTGGGCCGAAGGGCCTGTTTCCACACTAAGTAATCTAATCTCTTCACCCTCTTTCAGAGTACAATAAACCACACTGATAATACCTGGGTACCCGACAGTCCCTTAGACAGACAAGGAGCATCTTTCAACTTTGCTCACCCTGGAAATACGGCAAAGCCTGTGTCCTCAGGGCTACTTCACTATGGCTTTAATAAAGCTTCCCATATATTATCCTAAATCAAACACTCTCACTGTAGATATTGTGAACAGTAGACAAAACTCTCGGCTACACTAGGGTAATCCAAAGCTCACCTGATGAGCCAATTCTTGATTTTGTTTTTCATTCAAAGTTTTGTGCATTGAAGATTTTTAAATAAAATATACATTATCCTTTGAAAATATGAATTTTAAAGCAGAGGTGAAATAGATATGTGGTTGCAATTCCGTGAAGATTATTTTTAAAGAAAGAAGGCTGGAAAGTCATTTGGACAAATGTGCTAAAAATAATTTCCAACGAAGCATATGATTTCAGATGAATGCATAGCAGTCTGCCCATGGAGTTAATTGATGCAGTGTTTACAAAGTTGAACTCATATGACATACAGAGAAAACAGACCAGGGATGTGTTTTTTTTTCCCCTCATCGAATTCTCAGAATCCCTAGTGTGGAAACAGGCCCTTCGGACTAACAATGTCCACACTGATCCTCTGAAGAATAACCCACCCAGACCCATTCCACTATCATATTATCTTATATTTACCCCTGACGAATGCACCTAATCTACACTTCCCTGAACACTATAGGCAATTTAGTATGGCCCATTCACCCTAACCTGCACATCTGTTGAAGGAGCAACACCTTGAAAGCTTGTGATTTCAAATAAACCTGTTGGACTATAACCTGGTGTCATGTGACATCTGACCTTGTCTATCCCAGTCCAACACTAGCACCTCCCCATCACTAGTTCAATTCAGAAGAGGTGAGTGTATGATGTCTCAAAACTGTACTTTTATTAGTTTTCAAGCTGTCAGAGCTGAATAAAGGTCCAGGTCATGAGAATTGGAAAGTCTGTAAGCCATCAAAACTATAAAGTCAGTTAAGTAAGACATTAAAGATTTAAGAAAGAAGTGATTCTTCATTAGGATCAAGAATCAGTAAAGTATATTGTTTGAAAAAGTGGTTGCAACTTTGTTTTGCTGTTTATGCTAAGATCTTTCTAAAGTATCATATGTAGCTTGTTTGCATGATAAACTTGTGTTCTATAGAACAAAAGATCATTGGTAGATTCATTTACTTGTGACTAACCACATGGTAAACTGCAAACATTAGGATTGGACTTGGTCCATATTAGAATCAGCTGGGAAAATGTTTTGCACAACACAAATCAAATTTTTATTTTCAAATTTATGAAGTATGAAAAAAACCATTCAATCACTAAGAAAAGTCAAAGCAATAAATGGGTGTATGTAAAAAAAAATTAAAAACCCACCAAAATACCATTTAGCAAAGTTCACAAAACCCTACTTGCCTTTTTACTTAAAGTGATACACTAGAGGGAAGGACAGACTAAGCCCCAACTCTTGATCAGCAGGGAGCTAAAGAGTTGCATTTAACTGACACGTTCAACTCTGGCTGCACACTTTCAAGCTGGCCTCAGTAGAACTCATACAAAAACAAAAGCCCAGACTTCCCATTTCTCCCAGTCTGGTATATGGATACCTTTCTGGGGTCAGTGCATGTGTGGCTCACAACCAGTCGCAGGGCTCTCAAACATTCATCCATCTCTCTCCTGCTCCCTTCTGTGCCTGTTCACTTTCTCTCACCCTCCCGTACATGCGCACTCCATCTCATACATTTCTCCTTTTCTCTCTTCTAAAACTGCCTGTGTCTCTCTCATCTCCTAGGACTGAGCATCCACTCTACCATTTCGACTGCAGGGAGAGCACGAACCTTGCCTTCCAGCCCAGGGGCCATTGAGCCTCTCATTTGCAGACTTTTCCCTACACCCACATGCTTACAGGGGATGTGTGTGTCCAGATCTCAGTCTGAATGAAACCATTCACCTTCATACTGTTCACTGCTCCTCCAAACCAATTCAGCAAATTGAACACTGACATGGCAGGTTGGATTCTGGATTGTGGGCCATTTGTTGGACAGGATTGTTTGACACTGTCCGCATCAAATTCTCAGAAAGACAGGTAGGGTACAGCTTGATGTTCCCCTGCTGTTTGCATCAACACTCAGGAAAAGCGAGGCATATTAGATATCTGGCTTGACTCCCCATACGAGTTGGTGCATTAAGCTGCCAGTCCGGTCCATCCTTGAGCCATGTTTCTGTAATTACTATGATATCCCAGTCCCACGTTCCTAACCATGCTCTTGAGTTCATCAGCCTTCCCTGTTAGGTCTTTTGCACTGAAATAAATGCAGTTTATCAGTCCTAATTTGTTCTCAGCTTTGTCTCTGACTGTTTGTCACTTCTTCTCAACAGTATCAGTCTCATTGATTTCTTTCCTCACCACCTCCTTGGAAACCCCCCCCCACCAAAATCTTACTAGTTTAAATCCTGCCGAAGAGCTCTAGCAAATGTCCCTGTCAGTATGTTAGCCCCCTTTCAATTCAGGTGCAATCCATCTTTCTTGTTTAGGTCACTTCTACCCCAAAAGAGATTCCAATGATCCAAAAGGTGAATCCTTCTCCCATACACCAGCACCTCAGCCACACATTCATATGCTCTATTCTCCTATTCATACCCTCACTATCTCGTAGCACCCTTATTACTCTCGAGGACTGTCTTTTTAAATTCCTGCCTATCATTACATTCTCCCTTCAGAATCTCATCCTTTCCCCTTCCTACGTGATTGGTTCCAATATGTACATGACTTCCTGCTGGGCCCTCTTCCCGCTTGAGAACATTCTGCAACCTCTGAGGCATCCTTGATCCTGGCACAAGGGAGGCAACACACCATACTAATTTTTTTTTTACTGCTGGCCACAGAAACATTTGTCTGTGCCTCAGTCTACAGAGTCCCCTAACACAATCAATCTCTTGGAATGTGACATACCCTTTATTGCATTAGAGCCAGTCTCAATATCAGAAACTTGGCTGTCCATGCTACATTCCCGAGAATCCATCAGCCCTTCCATTTCAAACAAGTATGCTGTTTTGGAAAATGTAAATAGCCACAGAAGACTCCTGTACGACCTGCCTACCTTTTACCTTTCCCAGAATTAACCCATGTATATGACTGTATCTGCAACTTTTTTCCCTTCCTATAACTGCCTTCCATCACACCCGCTTGCTCTTGTAAATCCCTCATTGCCTCCGTCGCTGCAACTGATCCTTCCGATCTGATAGGATTTGCAAACAATGGCATTTATTGCAGATGTAATCCTCAGTAAAGCAAGTTCTCCCAAAACCCACATCTGACAAGAGCAGCATATCACGAAGGTCCATTTTGCTTTTTCCAATCTGCAGACCCAGAAAATAACAGTCTTATTCATTTCCAAAGCACTGCTTTGGGCTAACTTATGACTTATATTTAAGTTTTATTGAAATGTTTTTTGATTAAACATATAATCAAGAAAGAACCTACTCTACTCACTAAAACCTTCCTCTACAGCAAGACCCCAAGGATATGAGCTTTCGGGAGAGGTTGAATAGGCTGGGACTGTTTTCCCTGGAGCATCAGAGGCTGAGGGGTGACTTTAGAGAGGTTTATAAAATGAGGACGAGCATGGATAGGGTAAATAGACAAAGATATTTTCCCAGAGGTGGGGCAGACCAGCAACCAGAGGGCATAGTTTTCAGGTGAGAGGGGAAAATATAAAAAGACCTAAGGGGCAATTTTTTCTATGCGGAGATGGTGTATGGGGAATGAGCTGCCAGAGGAAGTGCTAGAGGCTGGTACAATTGCAACATTTAAAAAGGCATCCGGATGGGTATATGAATAGGAAGGGTTTGGAGGGATATGGGCCAAATGCTGGCAGGTGGGACTAGATTGGGTTGGGATATCTGATCAACATGGACGAATTGGACCGAAGGGTCTGTTTCTGTGATGTAGGACTCTGAGTCTAATTAGTTGTTGTTGGTAAAGGTTGCAGAACAGCTAAAGATCACCCACACACTGCTAACCAGACAAGGCTGTTTATGAAACAAAGTCCCATGTGCAAGTTTCTTCCCTGCCCAATGTTTCATTAAAATCCCACTTCAATTAGCAACATGCACCAATAACTATTCAGAACAGAGTAAAGGTGTCAAGAATGGTGTAGAAAAAGACACTAGCATTTACTTCAGTCCGGAGAGACAAACACCAACAGCATGCAAGCTGACTCAATGCTGGTTTTAAAAAAAAATCTACTGGTCTGAGAATCATACTTCACACAGTAACATTTTGAACTCCCAATGTGCTCCCCCATTTCCTAATTAGTCCAAGCGAATGCAAATGTATTGCCCTTATTAAACTAAGTACAGTACTCCATTAGAGGGGCATTTGAACTAGGACTGCAACCCAAGTGTCTTAATGCTATAAAAAACTGATTAAGTCAGCTGCAGACCACACTCAATACATGAAGATATAAAAGCTGGTACTGAACCTCAAGTCCAACAGATTTTACAGCCCACTTGCCATTTCCTCTCCCAAACCCTTACTTACTGGTGCATCACTTCAGCTTAAATCTCACTGCACTGGTTATGCAGAATCCTGTTTAAAGCTCTGGGGTCAGAGGTTCAAATACTTCCACAGCAGCTATCAATTAACATATCTGCAATATTCAGTAATGGGGACTACCACTGTCCAGCCAGAACACTCAGCAATGTGAATTTTCATTGCTATATTCCCCAGTGGATGAATCACTCAACAAAACCAACCCCAATGGGTTTACAGAACAAAGAACCGTGGACAGTGAAGATCTGAAGCATTAAAAAACATCACTGGAGAAAAACAGACTTAATATTGAGTCCAGTTATTCCTCTTCACAGTCCTGAAAAACTGGACTCAAAATAAATCTTACGCAAATCGCTTAAAACAGTCAGGAGACAAGACCTTGAGCAATTAACTCACTTCATCATGGCCATGGGGAAATCACACCTTCGTTCGGAGAAGTCTAATGCAATTCCAAAGAAATACAGAATGTTACAAGTTATATAGAAAATTCAAGCTCACTGCCCATAATTACACACCCTAGGGGCAGTCATAAAGTTCCCATACAACTTCCAGACCTATGTTTCTTTGCCTACAAAACTGAATGTTATACTCCAGGATTTTGGGCAGCACGGTGGCACAGTGGTTAGCACTGCTGCCTCACAGCGCCTGAGACCCGGGTTCAATTCCCGACTCAGGCGACTGACTGTGTGGAGTTTGCACGTTCTCCCCATGTCTGTGTGGGTTTCCTCCGGGTGCTCCAGTTTCCTCCCACTGTCACAAAGATGTGCGGGTCAGGTGAATTGGCCATGCTAAATTGCCCAGTGTTAGGTAAGGGGTAAATGTAGGGGTATGGGTGGGTTGCGCTTCGGCGGGTCGGTGTGGACTTGTTGGGCCGAAGGGCCTGTTTCCGCACTAAGTAATCTAATCTAATTAGCTAGGCTTTAATTACCAATAAAGGGACAGAGAGAAACAATGCATCATTCTCTGGGATAGAGCTAAGACATCTGTGGAACAGATATATCTTGCAGCTGCAAAGTCAGTCTTATCAGAGCAGAATTATTCTCACTACGCTGGCTAGAAATCTTACAGCAAAAATTCCTTTATGGCAAAGGGTATGTAATTAGGGGCAGTGAGCTTGTATTTTCTATGGAATTTGTACCATTCTGTATTTCTTTGGAATTGCGTTGGACTTCTCCAAACGAAGGTGTGATTCCCCACGGCCTAGATAAATCTACTTAACTACTCAAGGTCTCGTCTCCTGACTATTTTGTTTTACATAAGATTTATTACCTCCAACAAGGCTTGAGGAGAGTATAGACAGCATAGTTCAGCTAAGTCAAATGGCCTTTTCCCATGTATTTTGTTCACCTCAGTAGATCCTAGAGTTGAAAAGGGCAATCAAACAGGTTCCACAGTCCTGTAACATTTGAGTGTAGTTGTGATAAATAAACATTCTACTCAGCGGTTATTTAAGAAAATTTATTTGTGTTGTTTCAGTAAAGTTTGAAAGCTCCAGGTGCAATGTCACGGAGACTCTGGGTGAAGAGCTTTCTTACACCGTGTGATTAAACCAAACTGTTGCTTGCCTCAGCCTGTCAGACACATTCACGCAAAAATGTAGCCAAACAGGGCCAGCCAAATCCCAAGTAATAACACAAGTGGAGATTTAGAATTCATTCTCCTCTAGTTAGACATTGCTTTCAGACATTATTAAAAAGGGCAAATGAATTATTTTAATTTGATGGACCCAGGAATAGGAAAGGGGGAGAATCCATCACCTGGGCATGAACAGTGATCTAATGGGCAGGGCAAAGCCAACGAGTCTGCTCACTTAACACTTACCTGAAGCATCAGAACTTTAATACAGGCCAGTTACCCACAATTTAAAAAAAAACAGCTTTTGAAAATAAAGCCAGAAATAACCAGTTCAATCATCCTGACCCCTCATTTCTTTGCAAAGGAGATTTTCATTGCATTCGACTGTGTGATCTTGAATCCCTGAAGCGCATCACGTGCTGCCCCAGCCTGGACCTCATTATCAAATTCCACAAAGGCAATGTCATGACGACCAGGTACCAGACGGACTTCCTTAAATCCAGGAAATCTGAGGAAATACAGAGAAAGTCTGATCAGCACACGGTTGGGGGTTTGAAGCAGAGTGTACCTGCGATTTTTGAGATTTGTAGCTCAGGTTGGAAGTTTGTTCACCAAGCGGGCAGGTTTGTTCTCAGACATTTCATCACCATGCTAGGTAACATCAGTGAGCTTCTGGTGAAGCACTGATGTTCTGTCTGCTTTCTATCGGTGCGTCTTAGTATTTTAAAATGGGTGATATCATTTCTGGTTCCTTATCTCAGGAGGTTGGTAAATAGGGTCCAAATTGATGTGCTTATTGATGGGAGTTCCAGTTTGAATGCCAGGCCTCAAGGAATTCCCATGCAAACCTCTGTTTAGCCTGTCCTAGGATGGGTGTCGTCCCAGTCAAAGCAGTATTCTCCCTCGTCTGAATGTAAGGATATTAATGATAGTGGGTCATGACGTTTGGTGGCTAGTTGGTGTGTGTATCCTGGTGGCTAGTTTTCTGACTGCATGTCTGCTGTAGTGTTTGTTACAGTTCTTGCAGGGTATTTTGTAAATGACATTCATTTTGCTGGTTGTTGGTATAGGGTCTTAAGGCCCTAAAACAGACAGAACACCAGCAATACTGGAGGCTCACTGATGTTAGCTAGCATGGTGAAGAAATGTCGGAAAACAAACCTGCCAGCTCAGCGAGCAAACTTACAATTTAAAGAGTGTACCTTCCCAACCAACTTGTGATAAGTGCTTGTCACAGGTATTAAATTCACTAAGGTTCCTTCAACAGCATCTTCCAAACTAGTGGCCTCTGCCATCTAGAAGAACAAAATGCAGTAATATGTGGCAACAGCACTCCCTTATGTGCCCCCCAAACCACATACCACCCCGATCTGAAACTGTATTGGTGCTCCCCCACTGGCACAATACTGGAACTCCCTCCCTAACATCATTGTGAAGTATCTCAATGATGTGCACTGCAGCAGTTCAAGGAAGTGGCTCAGCACCTTCAAGGTAAATTAGAGACAGGTAATAGATGGCACTCTTGTCAATGACAGCCACATCCCATGAACTTAAAAAGGGTTATACACTGCACATGAGACTGAATAGTTCTTGACCAATATATTAATGCCCCCACCCAAAAAGGTTTGCGCTGTTTTTGGAAGGTTGACCTTTAACCCTGTTCTCCAGATTTGAACATGCAACTGTTCCCAGAAGCCAGAGAGTTTAGTGAAACTCATCACCCTTCCCAACAAACCAATAGCAGTGGGATAAATCCACAGCTCACTCAGGAAATGAGATCTTCTCAGAATATACTCCCTAACCAAGCCACACAGTATGGTGAACAAAAAGTTGAAATAATTCTATAAAATTATTTATTCACACTTATTGCGTAACCCCAATTCTTCTGAGGTGGTGGGAGCTGCCTCCTTGAACTGCTGCAGAGAGACCGCCATTGTTTTGGGGTAGGTGGGTGGGGGGGTGCAAGAAGAACGCTTTAACACAATGGCAGTGATATGTTGCCAAACCGGGATGGTGAGAGGCTTGAAGGGGAA
The DNA here is from genome assembly GCF_020745735.1 of Hemiscyllium ocellatum. Classification (NCBI taxonomy): domain Eukaryota; kingdom Metazoa; phylum Chordata; class Chondrichthyes; order Orectolobiformes; family Hemiscylliidae; genus Hemiscyllium; species Hemiscyllium ocellatum. The sequence goes on along the minus strand of NC_083447.1, from coordinate 11,982,770 downwards.
CCTGCAGGTGATGGTATCCCAATAAACCAGCTGCCCTTGAACTTTCAGATGCAAGTGGTTGTGGGTTTGGATGGTGTTGTTTTAAAGATCTGCAGCAAATTTCAGCAGTGCATCATGTACATATTAGACACTGCTGCAACTAACTGTCAATGCTGGTGGGAGTGGATGCTGGTCATCATGGTGCCAATCAAGCAGGCTGCTTTGCCATAGGGTCATACAACATGGAAATGGGACTTTTGGTCTAACTAGTCCATGCTGACCATGTTCCCAAACTAACCTAGTCCTAACTGCCTGAGTTTGGCCCTTATCGATCCAAACCTTTCTTATTCATGAACTTATCCAAATATCTTTTAAACAATGTAACTGAACCCACATCCACCACTTTTCTCTGGCAGTTCATTCCACACAAAACCAAAACAAGTTGCACTTTATATCCTTCTAAAATCTTTCTCCTCTCACCTTAAACATATGCCCAGAGTTTGAACTCCCCCACATTTGGGAAAAGATCTTTGCTATTCACTTTACCCATGCCCCTCGTTATTTTATAAACCTCCAAGGTCAGACCTCAATCTCCTGTGCTCCAGTGAAAATATCCCAGCCTATCCAACCCATTTTTATAACTCAACCTTCAATCTCAGCAACATCCTGGTAAATCTTTTCTAAATACACACCAATTTAATATTATCTTTTCTGTTCAGGATGACTGGAACTGAACATACCAGGAAAGGCCTCACCAACATCCTTTAAACCCTCAACATGATGCCCTAACTCCTATACTCAAAAGGTCTGAGCAATGAAGGTCAAGCATACTAAACAATCTTAAATCACTGTCTACATGTGACTCAAATTTCAAAGAATTATGCACCCAAACCCCTACGCCTCTCTTCTACACAACTACCTAGGGCCCTATCATTATTTGTAAAAGTCTTGCCTTTGTTTGTTTCACTAAAATGTAACATCTCACATTTATCAAAATTAAGCTCCATCTGCCACTTTTCAGCCAGTTGGTCCAACTGATCAAGATCACTTTGTAATCTTGGTTAGTATATTTGCTGATGACACCAAAGTTAGTGGTACAGTGGACAGTGAGAAAGGTCACCTGAGATTTTATCTAAATACTTGATAGGCACCACATCTACAAGCATCCACTCCCACCACCACTGCCAGTCACTTGGAGCAGTGTCTAATATCTACACGATGCACTGCCAAAATTCACTGAAGATCCTTAAAACAGCACGCTCCAAACTCAACCAAAAATTTATCTAAAAATTTCTCATCCAAATAATTTTTAAAAATCACAAGTAAAAGTGGATACAAATACCAATTACTGTGGAACGCTGCTGGTCACAGGCCTCTAGTTCAAAAAACCTGTCATCACGACCCTCTGTCTCCTGCCGTAAAGCCAATTTTGTACCCAATTGGCTGGCTCACCCTGAATCCCATGGGATCTAACTTCACTAGTCTACCATTTTGAAATTTATTAAATGCTTTATTCAAGTCCAGTCCTCAACCGTATCAAGCTTCGAATGCCATTTGAGCTATATCCATCTGGGCAAGTGAGGAGTATTCCTTCACACTTCTAACTTGAACATGGTCAACAGGCTTTGGGGAGTCAGGAAGTAAGATTCCTAGATTTTGACCCGCACTTGCAGCAGTACGTTTATATGTTGTGTCCAGTTGAGTTTCTGGTCAATGGTAACCATAAGGATGTGGATAACCAGGGATTCGGTGATGGAATACCACCGAATGTCAAGTGGCGTTGATTAGATTGTCTTTTATGGGAGATGATTATTGCTTGACATGATTGTTACTTACTCCAGCCCCGAGCAGCATCTTTACTCAGTATCAACCCCCCCCCCTCCCCATTCCAAGAGTCAAGATTCCCACTCTTCCATACTTACTGGTTGAAAAGCATGGATAGCATCAGCTCATTGGTCTCCTCAGGCAGGTTGGTTAAGAAAAGGATGTGATTGGGTGGATTCTCAGGCACCTGGAAACCAGAGAGATGGCAGTTAAAGAGTGTGGCATAAAACCCATTGCAATAATCACATAGCCACATCATAAATACCTACCAACCCCTCGTGTCACTCAATTAGCAGCAGCACATATACATATCACTTGGTCCCAGAGAAAGGCACCATATGCAATTCTCTCTATACCCAATACAGAGTGATTCATACACTACATATTAAAAGCATCAAGGGATATGGGGAGAATGCAGGAAGTTGACATTGAGATGGATTAGCCATGATCTAACTGAATGGTGGAACAGGCTTGAGGGACAGATGGCCTAGTTCCTCTCCCTATGTTTCTAACTTATGCTCTGAAAGCTACACCTTGATTCAGTTCAGCAGCTGCTAGCCACTGAATTGCTAAGAGATACTAGTAGCAACAATAAACAACAGCCCAATCATTTCACCTAACTCACCAATTACAAATACCATAGAGGACAGAGTTTCTTGGGCAACAAGGGTACCCGTGAACCAAGCACTTTTCTTGGGTATTCAGGAGGAAGCTAGCAAGCTTTCATCCAGTTGATTTCAATTACTAGAGGGATGAGTACAACAACAATTCTAACATCATTTCACCACGCTTCAGGCTCACTGCCTTTATTCCTGATGAAGGTCTTTTGCCCAAAACATCGATTTTCCTGCTCCTCGGATGCTGCCTGAACTGCTGTGCTCTTCCAGCACCACTAATCCAGAATCTGGTTTCCAGCATCTGCAGTCATTGTTGTTACCTCATCATTTCACCTACCCTCTCAACCAAATACTTACTGTCTGAGCTGGTGGTGGCATTTGTCCAGCCATCATCTGGCCAGGAGGGATGGAACCTGGTGGCATCTGTCCAGGGGCCATGCCAGGTGGTGGCATCATCCCTGGTGGGGGCATGTAGTGAGGCTGTCCTGGCATTGGCATCATCCGCGGGGCTTGGCTCATCATGGGCATGCCCTAGGACAAACAAACACCAAGTAAACATAAATGCTTTATGGAACCAGTCAATGAATTCGACACAATGGTCAAGAACCAACTGCAATTGTTTTAGGCTGTGTCTGTTGATAGTCAGCATGTTGCAGAGAATTCTCACTAAAGTCAAAATAAAATGAATTAAATCTTAGCAAACATCACCTTGCTGTCTTAAGCAAGACACAAAAGTAAACTATATTGCCTAGATCCAGTCTGTTCACAAGGAGAAACAGCTTTTCAGAATCAAACCTACCAAATCCCCTCAGGGGATAGGTTTCAGTAAGATGGTTAAATCTTGAAAATGTCTTTAATGCAAATCTCAACAACAAAGGAGTTAAAAGGCAAGACTGAAAGTAGAGTGAAAAGTGGAGTTTTACAATGTTTGGGGTCAAACAGTAGGGATTCCATGGGACTGAAGATAGTCACTGACTGAGCTAAGAGGCATTCTTTTTAAAACGCTGAAACTATCCCCCACTTCTCTCCTTCATTCTCCCAACCACAAATTTCTGTCGCCAGCTGACCCAGGGGATGGGAGGAACCACAACAGTAAAAAAGGAAAGCAGGGCCAAATGAAAACCTGCCAAACTAATGTTTGGATTAACTTTGGCTTCTCTTGTACAGATGGGAAAACCGATCCCAAAAAAATTAACAAAAAGTTAACAGTAAGACAGATTTATTTAATTGGAAAGATTAAATAGAATGTTGTCATAAAAAGACAAGTGAAGCCCAAAAATCTAGCAGGGAAATGTTCCTCATAACCAATTTTCAACATATCAGGTGGCTCAAGTAAAATTCATTTGGAAAGTGAGAGAACAGGAAGTAGACAGGACACCAAATACCAGCTGACCTGGATGCCCTCGGTTAGTTAGTTGAACGCAACAGTAAATGAAAACACCTCTAGATTAGTAGGAAGGACTGCAGATTGAGATAAAGGTCTCAGAACTCACCAAATATGTGCTATTCCCCTTCCCTGCTTAAGGAAAGGTTACTTCATTTCCATTCAATTTGGACACAGATGTAGTTCTCTACAAAAGCAGTCAAAAAGCGTGGTGCTGAAAAAGCACAGCCAGTCAGGCAGCATCCAAGGAGCAGGAGAGTCAACGTTTTGAGCAGAAGCTCAAAATGCCGACTCTCCTGCTTCTTGGATGCTGCCTGACTGGCTGTGCTTTTCCAGCACCATGCTTCTTGACTTTCATCTCTAGCATCTGCAGTCCTCTCCTTCTACAAAAGCAGTCCAGAGACAAATCATACATACTGAGACAGGAGGGGGAACTGCGTTAGCTGTCGGGGGTGCTGAAGCCTTCTTGTTACCAGAAGGCTCGGGTGCCTTAACTTTCCTCTTCTCCTTCTTCCGGTCACGTTCCACATAGGTGCCCTTCATCTTGGCAATAATATCAGAATCAGTCTTTGCATATTGAATCCGCTGTGGACAAGGGGAAACTGTGTTACACCACTGAAACTTCATGTGTTATTTCCACAAGGATTACCCCATGAGAGCGCGTAGAAAACATACAAACTAATATACAGCACATTAGATTTGACAGGCCTCTGCAGTTGCAGAGAGAGACTTTTAAGCTGCTTTTTAGCCAAAAAGAAATCCTTCACACAACAGATGAGAGTTTTCCAGCTGTACAGAATTTGAATACTGCAGAAGAGAGAAAGCCAATGCCAAAGATTTCCATCTTGAATTCATCAACACAAGTACCAGGCAGCCAAATTTCACGCATAACACAACAACTTTTACTATAGGGACAAGACAACTAATCATCCTTTTCGCCCACAACATATCTTGCTGTGATGGTTTGAGATTCGGTACTCCTAAATTTGCCCTAATGAATAGATACACAAATGAGCAAAATGAGAACTGCCCTGTCTGGAGAGTAATTTTCTTTTCCTGACCAGTAGACTCTCATGAAACACAACATATAGCTTGGAACTGTAGGACCAAATCGCCCATTTCTGGTCTACAAATTCATCATGCTCAGATCAGTCATAACCTAACTGCAGTGGAACACAGATCAGTCAAGAAGCACAAACGCTAATGTCATGTTTATAGTACAGACTGTAGGACAAAGAACTCTATAGTGCTCACCATTGGTTTGTCATAGAAGGGAAAACCCTGCATTGATCTCAGCGCATTTGTAGCACTGCTGACTTCTTTGAAGATCACAAAAGCCTGGCCTCGCATTTTCAAATTCCTGGAGACAAGGATATCCAGAATCTGACCAAACTGTGAAAATATGGCATATAGCGATTTCTTCAACTCTAGTAAAAAGAAATAAGACAATCAACTTCTGTTTTAACCTAGCCACAAGTATAATTGCAGCCAGACCTGAACATGAACTTGAAACCACAATTCAAGTTCATGAACGTTTAGTAAATGTGCTTGAAGGAAAGTACTGTGGGACACTCACGATGTCATACTGTGCACAGCCCAGTCAACTTATAACAAGAACACCACAGAGAATTCAAATAAGATTTACTTATAATTACAAAACATAGGAGATTATACTTCAGTTATACAAGGCATTGGGGAGACCATATCTAGAGACAGAATATTATGAGCAAGCAAAGTGGAGTTATCATAAGACCATAAGACATAGGAGTGGAAGTTGGATGTGGTCTACCTAGACTTCCAAAAGGCCTTTGATAAGGTGCCACACGGGAGGCCGCTGAGCAAGGTAAGGACCCATGGTGTTCGAGGTGAGCTACTGGATGGATTGAAGATTGGCTATCTGACAGAAGGCAGAGAGTTGGGATAAAAGGCTCTTTTTCGGAATGGCAGTCGGTGACAAGCGGTGTCCCGCAGAGTTCAGTATTGGAGCCGCAGCTGTTCACGTTGTATATTAATGATCTGGATGAAGGGACTGGGGGCATTCTAGCGAAGTTTGCCGATGATACAAAGTTAGGTGGACAGGCAGGTAGTACTGAGGAAGTGGGGAGGCTGCAGAAGGATCTAGACAGTTTGGGAGAATGATCCAGGAAATGGCTAATGGAATTCAATGTGAGCAAACGTGAGGTCTTGCACTTTGGAAAAAAGAATACAAGCATGGACTCCTTTCTTAATGGTGAGAAAATTCGTAAAGCCAAAGTACAAAGGGATCTGGGAGTGCTAGTCGAGGATTCTCTAAAGGTAAACATGCAGATTGAGTCTGTAATTAAGAAAGCGAATGCAATGTTGTCATTTATCTCAAGCGGGTTGGAATATAAAAAGCACCGTTGTGCTACTGAGACTTTATAAAGCTCTGGTTAGGCCCCATTTGGAGTACTGTGTCCAGTTTTGGACCCCACACCTCGGGAGGGACATACTGGCACTGGAGCGTGTCCAGCAGAGATTCACACAGATGATCCCTGGAATGGTAGGTCTAACATACGAGGAACAGCTGAGGATCCTGGGATTGTATTCATTGGAGTTTAGAAGATTAAGGGGAGATCTAATAGAAACTTAGAAGATAATACATTGGAAAGGGTGTATGCTAGGAAATTGTTTCTGTTAGGTGAGGAGACTAGGAACAGCGGACACAGCCTTAAAATTAGAGGGGGTAAATTCAGAACAGAAATGCGGAGACATTTCTTCAGCCAGAGTGGTGGGCCTGTGGAATGCATTGCCGCAGAGTGCAGTGGAGGCCGGGACGCTAAATGTCTTCAAGGAAAGGAATTAAGGGCTACGGGGAGAATGCTGGTAAGTGGAGTTGAAATGCCCATCAGCCATGATTGAATGGCGGAGTGGACTCAATGGGCCGAATGGCCTAATCAGATCACCTATGATCTTACTGAAATGTAGAACAAACTGGAAGAGTTGAGTGGCCTATCTGCTGTAATTGATATGTTTGCTTTAGGAAAGACTGAACAGACTGGAGCTCTTTTCTCTACGAAACTGAAGGGAACATTTGGGAGATGGCATTTTTAACATTATAATCTTTATCATTTGAAAGACATTCAACAAAATGTACAACATTTGGATTTAAAAGAGATCCGAGGGGCAACTGTTTCCACAGAGGGTAGTTTGTACATGGATTGAACTGCCAGAGGACAGGTACATGAATAGGAAAGGTTGAGGGGAATATGGGCAAATGGGACTAGTTTAGTTTGGAAAACTTGATCAGCATGGAAGAGTTGGGCCAAAAGGTCGGTTTCTGTGCCACAGACGGGCAGGACTCTATAATAAGACATTGTATACAATCCTTGAGCACTCCAAAACAAGTGATCATGTATGCTACTTATTAATAAGTAAAAAGAGGGGTTGGAAAAAATTTAAGTTGTGAATTGTCAGAATTTGCCACCACAGGGATAGTTGATGGAAATCTACTTCAAGAATCTAAACAAACGTGAGGGATAAGGAATTGATGTTAAAATTCATTTATGGTAAATACACATTGTTGACTGGGCCAGCATTTATTGCCTCACCCCAATACATTGCTGACCCAGAACCACTCCTGAATACTTGCCATCTTTCTTGATCTTCTCATTCAGATTGTTGATGTATATAGTGTGGTTTGGACGGGCCTCTTGAACAGACATGGCTCTACCCTTGGACTAACTAGAATTCAAAAAGGAGGAGAGAAACGAACACGAATGAAAGTCAGTTTCATAGTTGTCACTAATTTAATTAGGGGAAATGTCACAGTGCTCAACTCAAATCAGAGATCATGAACTCAAAATCAACTATGGCAAGCTGTGAAATTCAATAAATCTGAAACGTTTTATGATCCTGTTTCAAGGATGATCAGTTAAATTTAACCTGTTAACTGTCCACCACCAACAGACTCGTGTACCAACTAAGTAGTTCTGACTGAATACCCTTAAGTGGCTCAGCATCACATTTCCTAATTTTTTTAATGGCTGCATGCGCCTCCAAAACTTGTGCACTTCTAAAATTGTTAAGTCAATGTCACGATCAATATACCAACACCAATCACTGTGCACAGAACATCAGTGTACTCACACACGTGGGGCTTAAAGGAAATACTGCTCAGCATGTCATGTGGTTACTATATAGAATCAGAGCCGACAAAAGATTACTCAATGCCTCGCTAACACTGCTCCCAGCTTCAAAGAACTGCAGCACAAGGGACACCTATAAATGGTAGAAATATAAGCAATGTGGCTATATTGCTAAACTCCCCTAAAGCTAGGGCAACTCAAGCACACCACCTCCTACATCCCCGAGCTAAGAGAGCTTATTCTCCTTCCTTTTCCTCCTTCCCTAGAAAAGATAACTCCACAATCTCTTCACCCACATTCTGCCTCCAATAAAGAGGAGCACCTCCCCCCACCCTCTCCAAGAAAAATGGCAGCTCTTTCCTCACCCTCTCTCTTCCTGAAGGGCTCATGCCCGAAACGTCAATTATCCTGCTCCTTGGATGCTACCTGACCTGCTCCGCTTTTCCAGCGACACATTTTCAGCTCTCTGATCATCCAACTCAACAGCCAGTCTCTGCTTTTCTCCCATATCTTTGGATCCCTTTAGCCCCAAAATGCTATACTCAACCCATTTTTTACACCATACAATGTTTTGGCCTCAATTGTTTTCTATAACAGACAATTCTACAGGATCACCAACCTCTGGGTGAAGAAATTTCTCATCTGTCTCCAAAGGCGTACCCTGTATCCTTAGATACCCACCCACTTGAGTTAACCCACACTCCTTGCCCATTTATCCCCCCTTTTTGTTTTAACGCCCTCCTCTCTCCCCCTCCACACTCCCCCCACCATGTGCCTGTGCCCCCTCCTCTCCCCCCTTCCATGCACCCGTGTGCCTGTGCCCTTCCCTGTGTCCGTCCCATCCGGGGTCCCCTCTCCTCACCCCTCCGTGTGCCCCTCCCCTCCACCATGCACCCCTACCCTCTCCCCCATCCATGTGCCCGTCCCCTCCATGTGGGTGTTCCACTCCCCACCTCTTCCCCCCTCCGTGTGCCTGTGTCCCATCCCCCGCCCCTTCTCCCCCAACGTGTCCCTCTGCTCTCCTCACCCCCTCCGTGTGCCTCTCCCACCCTCAGTGCACCCCGCCCCGCATCCCTAACCACCAGTGCGCCCCACCCTCCCCGTGTGCCCCTCACATGTCACTCCCACATATGCCCCCACCCCACCCCCATGTGCCCCTCACATGTCACTCCCACATATGCCCCCACCCCACCCCCATGTGCCCCTCACATGTCACTCCCACATATGCCCCCACCCCACCCCCATGTGCCCCTCACATGTCACTCCCACATATGCCCCCACCCCGCCCCCATGTGCCCACGCCTCTCACCGTGTGCCCCTCACCATGTGCCCATACCCCTCCCCCCATGTGACCCCCGTGCGCCCACGCCCCTCCCCCTCACCGTGACCGCGCCCCTCCCCCGTCCGTGTGCATCCCCCCTACCCACTCCATGCCCCTCCCCCTCAACCCCCTCCGTACGCCCCCTCCATATGCCCTTCCCCACGTGCCCCTCCTCTCTCCCCCCTCCCCTCCATTTGCCCCTCCTCTCTTTGCTTCCACCGACCGTGAACCGGAAGCTACCGCCCGTCGGCGGAACTTTCAGCGCCCTTACTCCCCAGGCTGCTCAGTACGAACCTGGTGAGATGGTGGCTTTCAAGAACGGACCGGATCGTGCGGTGCGGTGGGTCGCGGCGCGAGGCGAGGCCCCGCGGTCGGGAATGCTCGGTCAGTCAGGCGGGCTGCCACTAGCCCCAACGGCTGAACGATGGCGGCTGATGGTCGCGGGCTCTAACCGATCGCAGCGCGCGCACACACACCGCCGGATGTCACGCCCCTCGCCCCGCGGCGAGGTCCCATTGGCCAGCCGTGGCGCGATGCCCTCGCCTATTGGTCCGCAGTTCCATCAATCAGGCGAAGGCGGGAGACTCCCAGGACCCGGATGGGGTAGGTGGAGGTAGACAGAGAGGGACAGGGAACCATTGAATCCCTAACCCCAAGGACCCACTCAACGGCACGGACCCGCTCGGAGCGAACTGATTGGACAGGACAAGTGTCAATCAGACGTGGGCCGTTCTATTCTGGCCAATCACGAGAGGAGGAATTGAGGGATGGAATGTTCCAGATGGTCAGAGATTCCTATCCTCCTCCCCCAGAACATCCTCCTCATCATCTCTAATTACTCCCCGAAAATACCCCACCCATTCCCTTGTCCCACGTAATCCCTCCCCAACTATTCTATCCCTCAACTACCTCACTCCAACATCTCCCCAAATCACCTCAACCCTCTCCCTATCTCCTGTCAATATTCTCACCCCAACCACCATCCCAAAAAAATCTCACTGCAACTACTCCACCCCTCAATTACCTCATCCCAACCCTTACCCACACTACCCCTACCCACTCCAACCACCTCAACCCTCTCCCCAACTCCAATCCCCAAAAAACATTTCACCTCAACTACCCCGTCCCTCAATTATCTTATCCCAACCCCTCCCCAAACTACTACAACCCACTCCAGTTGCCAGAAACCATGTCACCCGAACTACTCCATTGCTCAATTAACTCATCCCAACCCCTGCCCAAACTACCCCAACTCATTCCAACTACCCCCCAGCCCAACCACCTCAACCCTCTCCCTGACTCCAATCGCCAAAAATCATCTTGCTCCAGCTACCCCATTATTATGTTACCTTATCCCAACCCCTCGCTCCTATCATCTCACCCTGACTACCCCATTCTTCAATTAACTCATCCCAACTCTTCTCCAAAGTACCTGAACCCACATCAACCATTCCCCCTTCCCCCAACTCCAATCCCCAAAAACCATCTCACACCAACTACCTCATTATTTGGTTACCTTATACCAATCCCTCGCTCCAATTATCTCACCCCACCCCACTACTCCATTCCTCAATTACCTCATCCCAATCCTTTCAAAAAGTACCCCAAATCACTACCAACCAATCCCTCTGCACCTCCAATTGTCAAAATCCATCTCGCCCCAACTACCCCATTCTTCAATTACCTCATCCCAACCCCTTACAACCCCAAATCACTCCAACTCCCCCTACCTAGCCCAACAATGCCACCCCTCTTCCAAACTCCAGTCCCCCAAAATTATTTGATCCCAACTACCCCATCTCTCAATTACCTCATCTCCAAACACCCTACCTCCAAACACCCAAGCTACAAATCTTCTCCCAAACTTTGAACACTACCTCTTCCTAACCACCCAACTCCAATCCCACCCCAAAAACCATCTTACCCAACTGTCCCATCCATCAATTTCCTCCTCCCCAAACTGCACAAAACCAATCCCACACCAAAAACCTCACCTTATCCCAACTACGCCATCTCATCACAATACTCCAACCACTCCACTCTACCCAGTTATACAACCCCAAACATCCCTATCACCTCACCCGATCCCTAACACCTCTGCAAACTACCCCATCCCTCAATCATCTCATTTTCTCATCCCACCCTAATCAACCTCTTCCCTAACTACTATTTCTCCACTCAACCATCCCATTCCCTAATTACTTCATCACCAAACTACCTCATATCCCATACAGGTCCTACCTCAACTGGCTCAGACCCCAAACACTCTGTACACTCTCTTCCATGTCATTTTTTTTTCCTGCAAATTCAGTCCTTGCCACAACTAGCACCATTCCCTGCTACCCAACTCTTGACAAATCTGTGCTGGCTCTCTCTCTGATGCTCAGTCATTTTGAATTTGTGGGCTCAAACAAACTATTGACAGCAAATAGTAACTGGTCTGTGATTTCCTGATGGAGCTTACATAGATTTTATTAAATAGCTGACTGTTACACACAATTATTCTGTGTCCATCCTCCACGTTTTCCCTCAACACATCTTCATTGTTCCCAACTGTGTCTTTCCCAAATCCTCCACTACTCACCCCACCTCTGTCCCTACCATACTCCCCCATTAAATATGTAAGACTAATATTTTCTGGAATGTTAAGTGATACCGATTTTTTTTTTCCCAAGGCAAATATCATAAGAGTGTCTCTGACTCTTGATGTACAAGGCAACTTGTGAAAACAGATGCTCCAATTTATCAAGTCAAAGCTGAAAATTAAGTAGTGGACTGTCAGAAACGAGGTTCCGTCATGTCCAACCTCCTTCACCTTGAAATGGCACAAAAAACAGAGCAAAATCTCATTAGTGACACATCTGATGGTGCAAAATATTTGTCAGTCTCTTCTCCTCCTCCTCCTCCTCCTCCTCCTCCTCCCCCCCCTCCCCTCCTCCCATCCTTGCTGCCCTCTCCTAAACCATCCGGAAAGAAATTATATCAGATTTTTGCTCAAAACCGATTACCAGTAGCTGGAGAGCGGGAGGAGGTTAAGATGCTGGTCCAGAACAGACTCGACAGGTATGTAATCCTAGAAAATACGAGCCAAGTTGGTCACGGTTATTTAAATAAAAGCAAAATACTGCAGATGCTGGAAATTCGAAACAAACACAAAAAGTGCTGTGAGAAAGCCAGCAGTTCTGGCAGCATATGAGTGACTCAGTGGTTAGCAGTACTGCCTCACAGCACCAGCGACCCGGATTCAATTCTGGCCTCAGGTCTGTGTGGAGTTTGCATGTTCTGACCATGTCTCCATGGGTTTCCGCCATGTGGTTCCAGTCACCTCCTACAGTCCAGAGATGTGCAACTTAGGTGGTTTGGCCATGGTAAATTGCCCATAATGTCCAGATGTGTAGGTCAGGTGGTTTAGCCATGGGAAATGCAGAGTTACAGAGATTGAGGAGGGTCTGGGTGGGATGCTCTTTGGAGGGTTGGTGTGGTCTCAATTGGCCGAACGGCCTACTTCCACACTGTAGAGCTTCCATGATCTGTAGACAGAAATGATTAACATTTCAAGTGGAGTATGGCTTCTTGAGAACATCTCTGAGAAGTCAGGCCCAAATGTGGTCAGAACTCAGGAAGACGTTTGGGGGCGGCACGGTGGCACAGTGGTTAGCACTGCTGCCTCACAGAGACCCAGGTTCAATCCCCGACTCAGGTGACAGACTGTGTGGAGTTTGCACATTCTCCCTGCGTCTGCGTGGGTTTCCTCCGGGTGCTCTGGTTTCCTCCCACAGTCCAAAGATGTGCAGGTCAGGTGAATTGGCCACGCTAAATTGCCCGTAGTGTTAGATAAGAGGTAAATGTAGGGGCATGGGTGGGTTGCGCTTCAGTGGGTTGGTGTGGGCTTGTTGGGCCAAAGGGCCTGTTTCCACACTGTAAGTAATCTAATCTAATCTTCTAGGAGATTGTTGGTACAGCTACATATTGGAGGTTGGGTTTCAGGGAAGTCCAGGAGCTTATGTGACATTAATATTTCAGTACAGTCAGAAACAAGGTATTGGAAATCCATAAGTAATACTTTGTACGATTGACCAGTTTTAGAGCTCAGGGAAAAAAATTCAAGGCAGCACTAGCTTAATGAAACTAGCTATCTACATAGCCACCTGTGACAATGTTAGAATGCAGTTTCCAGGATGCAGGGGAGTGTCACCCCTCGGACAGACGGTGAGCCACCAGAAAATGAGCAGCTGTTGAGGCAGTGCATGATGGACCAGCTTTTGATGTACTTTGAAAGCCATTTCTTCAAATGCGAACAGTCGTAACAGCTTTTGAAATTTTAATGAGACTCAGTGACCAACGTCATGGGGGGAGTGGTAGGTCGTTGCTGAGAAATCCACGGGATCTGTCTTAATCACATTTGATATTTACATCTATGTCTTCAAAAATGTTTTATTTGTAATGAACCAGACATTACTTGTTAACTAAAGAAGCTGGCTGAATTGTTTCTAACACTAAGCTAAATACAATGTAAAGCCTATTGAATTGCCACATCACCACCCTGGTTAAATTTAACATTCATTATGACCAGTGGGGAAGCGGGACTAAAGAGATATTGTTCCATCCCTCCAAACTTGGTTATAACACCGTCTTTACGATGTGAGGCCAAGTTACTGTGCCATTACAGACAAAGCAATGCATCCTCTATGTGTTACTTTTGGTTAACAGTGCAGCTTATGTACTAGTGCAGTTTAATATCAGAACCCAAGCCTGCTACCAAGTGATGGATTCTTCTCCAATGGCTGAGAATTTTTTCTGATTTTCTTATTTTTCCAGTTTCAGTAAAGATTTGAAATGGCTCCTTATTAATAAATACATACCCTCGCTGATCCAGGATGGTCCACAGTGAGTATCTCATTCTGGTTTCTCTACGTCGGTGCATACTGTCACAAATAGAAGATGTTGGCAATGTCAGACATCACCTCTGGTGGAACAGATTTGATGTTTCTGTTCAATGACCTTTCAAGAGAACACTGGCTGTTTTCCTGTTTTTTTCCCTCACCTATAAATGCTGCCTCCCATAATCTGCCAAGTGTGGGCACTTTCCCCTGTGTCCTAGCCAATATTCAACCTTCAGCAAATTCCCAAAACAGATTGACAGCCCATTCATCTCATGCCTGCACGTGAGATTGAATCATGTGCTGTGGACCTTTCTCCTGCCTGTAAACCGCGGTCACTTTCTCAATCACCACTGCTCCTTGTATTTTCTTGTGCTTCAGGTGTGGACTGGTGGCTCTGTGGATGGCTGGACATTTGCTGAATTCGTGCAAAGTGCAAGGTCTGAATGAGATAGTGGACTCTGCGAAGGCCAGAGGTTACACTGTTCAAGGAGAGATGTTTTCAGGTATCCTGTAACGTACAATAGTGAGATATCTGCTGACTTTGTGCCTCCTGTTGGTCTATGTTCTCTTCCCTTCTCTGGAGCCTGTTTCGGTCCTCTCACTTTTAGGGTCAGTCATGGCTCAATGGATAATACCCCTGCTTGAGTCAGAAGGATGTGAGTTCAAGTTCTATTCCAAGTTTTAAGCACAAAATCTGTGCAAAATGACTGGAATGCTACATTGTGAGAGAGCCTTCATGGCAACGAATCTGACTACTGTCTCTGGCAGATGTTAAAAAACCTCCAAGGCATTAATAACATGAAGAGATCGCGAGTGTTATCCATTATCCTGGACATTGCTCACTCCTCAGCCATTATCACCGAAACAAACTACCATGTATTGATGCTGTGGGCCTTGCTGTATTCAAGTTAGCTACCAAGTTTCCTGTATTACAAGCTGGACTAAATTTTGAAAATATTTAATTGTCTGTAAATTGTTTTGCAATGTTGTGCAATAAATAAATACCTGTCCATGTTATTTTTGTTCATCTGATTCCAGGTGCGAACATGGTGAAACTGGCCAAGGAAGTTTTCCATTGTCATGGTGAACTACTCAATGATGGCTTAATGGGAACTAATAAAGCCAGAATAATGCAGCACCTCCTTGCTGGTTATCCCGTATTAGTACCGTATCCTTACAACAATTAATTACGTTGATATTCAAGATAGTCACTTCCTGTACAGGCTCAGGCTGCAAATCAATGACCTTTGGTTAGATGTATGTGCAGGGTTGCAGGGCTACCTAGACAAGAGAAACCTGCTCCTGGTCCAAGCATTCATTTCTAAGGAAGCTGATAGGCTGAAAATAGTTCTAGGCACTGGCTGTTCTCCCAAATCCCACCCAATATCCATTTTACATGTATTATGCATGTTTGATGTTTCTAGCCCCAGCCTTACCTATGACCTCCAGCTGTGCACTTTCCTAGGCTAGACAGTGAACAGGCATTAGAACTCTACATGATTTACTCTTCCTCCGACACAGGAATTACTGGATAGTGGTCAGGAGCTGGAACTCTGGCTGATATACCCTCTGTCCCTTACCCAAGGGTGATTTGATAGTGATCAGAGCTAAGACTCCTAGCTGATTCCAACCTTTTTAAACCTAGAGTTCAGTGGGCAAGGGTCAATAAAAGGAACCCTGATTGACATTTCTTCTCCTACAGGAGAAAGTGAGGACTGCAGATGCTGGAGATCAGAGCTGAAAATGTGTTGCTGGAAATGCGCAGCAGGTCAGGCAGCATCCAAGGAACAGGAGAATCGACGTTTCAGGCATAAGAATCCTCTTGGAAGGATGCTTTCCTTGAAGAAGCTCTCTTCCTCCCTCTACAAAGAATCCTCTTAAAGGATGCCTTCCTTGAAGAAGCTCTCTTCCTCCCTCTACAAGGAATCCTCTTGCAAGGATGCCTTCCTTGAAGAAGCTCTCTTCCTCCCTCTACAAGGATTCCTGAAGAAGGGCTTATGCCCGAAACATCGATTCTCCTGTTCCTTGGATGCTGCCTGACCTGCTGCACATTTCCAGCAACACATTTTCATTTCTTCTCCTACACCCAGGCATCAAGGCCATTTAAAAAAAAGTGTTTGAGCTGGAACAGAACAGATTGGGGATGGATCCTAGAACCGTCCTGACCTGTATAATTCTGTCCCACACTTGTCAACTCCCCTAATGCTTTAATAGGAAAACTCAATTGTGCAAAGTCAGATATGCCATAAGACGCAAAGTTAAATTGTGCTAAGTTGCCCAAGGCAGCACTTCATATGCCACTGTTGGCCTCAGCCAGCCTGGCAGCATGTCAGAGGGGCGGCACGGTGGCTCAGTGGTTAGCACTGCTGTCTCACAGCGCCAGGGACCCAGGTTCGATTCTTGCCTCGGGCAACTGTCTGTATGGAGTTTACACATTCTCCCTGTGTCTGCTTGGGTTTCCTCCCACAGTCCAAAGATGTGCAGTTTAGGTGAATTACCTATGCTAAATTTCCCATGGTGAATGTAGGGAGGTGGGTTGCTCTTCAGAGGGTCAGTATCGACTTGTTGGGTCGGAGGGCCTGTTTCCACACTGTAGATAATCTTAAAAAAAATCTCTTATACCTGGTTGACAATTAACTGGGGCAAATCCTTAACTATAGGAAGGTACGATGAAGACTTCAACCATGAGCCCTGCCTGTGCAGAGGGCATAAAGCTCACTGGGCAGTGATTTCAGGTGAGAGCTGAACACTAAATGAAATTTTAACTAAAGCTGAAATAGAAGGTTCATGTATTGAACTCCGAGGGATGTATTAAGATATTTAATATCTTTAGCAGATCTCCTGGAGTTTTAATCAATGTTTTAAAATTAAAATAACTCTTTGGTTGTGGGTATTGTAAGCAGGCAAGTTTGGCATTAATGGCCCATCCACAGTTGCTCTGTGATAATCGTGTATTAAATGTAAGCAGATGGTAAGCATTAATTGGGGTTTCACTTGTCTACAGGGTTGAGTTAGGAGATACATGCATGTAGTATTTCACCCTAGAATTAAGACAGAGAACAAAGATTGACATCAGCATTATCATTCACCAAACTGGCTTTCTGGGACAGAACACTCTAGACTAGTAATTTGATACAACTGTGCGGCTAAGAGATTGTTAAAATTCTAGAATGGGATCAGCCCTTGATAAGAGCAGTAGTTTATGGAAGGAATTAATGAACCAAATTAGGGTTTTAATTCCCAGGTTTTTTTTTGTTTTCTAAATTTAATTCAAATTCTCAAGCTGCTGTGGTGAGATTTGAACTAATTTCTCTGGTCTAGAGAAATAATAGTAATAGTAAAGCTTTAATAGTAAAGTAACATAGACACTATTTTACCATATCCTGTTGCAAGATTTCTTAGCAAAACTAGCCTGTTGCATTAAAAACAATGATCAGCTTCTTGTGTAGAGGTGACCTATACAGGCCCCAACATTAATCCATTTAATTGTTGTTTGATTGGTTTACAGTTTGATAGATGGTTGTATCTAGGTCAAGAAGTGTCAAAATATGGTTTTGGGACTTTTTGACAATGATGGGGACACACAAAACATTTATGCAAACAGGTTGCTTCATGCTTAGTGGCTGTTTAGCAGCTTACGTATCGCTTGTGTTCATTGTACAGGAGCATTGGTGGGATTGAAGTGTGAACTATCAGAAGACTTGCATGAAGCAGATCCTGATATTCCTGGGCTGTTTTATCAACGTGAGAATGTGTCTGGAGCTAATTACTCTGAGGACACTGTTGTTGAGATTTACCTGGTGGCCAAGCAAGGGAAGAGTCTGAAGTATCAGCTGTGGCCGTACGACAGAGTGCATAACAGTAATGTGCAGCTGATAGAGTTTAGCCCAAAGCGAGAGTGTGATGGGACAGTCTACGTTATCCCTGATGGTGGCGTGGAGGCAGGATTGTGTGGGGTGGTGGTACTCTTGCAACCATTGTCCCAGGCACAAAACAAAAGCTAGTGCTGGCATTGACTTCGTAAAAGAGATTTTAGTTAAATAGTACCTTTCAAGAGGTTGGGGTATCTTAAGGTGCTTTCTCATAAAGCTGAATATCTTGCAATGATTACATACAAGGATAATCAGTTTGTTTGCTTGTTCCTGCAAAGTGCTCAGTTTTGCATTAGAGGATCTGCCAGCCTTGATTATGCAAGTGGAGCTGGCGAATCACTGCTGATTTAACTGGCTATGTTCCATTAGGTTATACATTTAACGTTGTATTTTAACTTTAACTCATACTTGGAAGAAAATGCAACAGAGTGTTGGTTACAAAGAGATTGGGCCAATTATTTCACATTTCAAACTATTCAGGTGCAGCGTGCCACAGGTGCCTTTGAACAAGCTCAGAGCCAATTGTGCAAATAAAATGTAATAAGGCAACAAGGTTTCTCCTGGTTTACCCCCATTCCCTGCAAATCATAAAGTCTGCCTGTTTCCATGCTGTGTGACTCTTCGGTCCAACTAGTCCATACTGACCATAATCGAGGTGAAAATGTGTTGCTGGAAAAGCGCAGCAGGTCAGGCAGCATCCAAGGAACAGGAAATTCGATGTTTCGGGCATAAGCCCTTCATCAGGAATCCTGATGCCCGAAACGTCGAATTTCCTGTTCCATGGATGCTGCCTGACCTGCTGCGCTTTTCTAGCAACACATTTTCAGCTCTGATCTCCAGCATCAGCAGACCTCACTTTTTCCATACTGACCATAATCCCAAACTAACGTAGTCCCACCTCCCTGCCCTTGGCCCATATCCCTCCAAACATTTCTTATTCATGCACTTATCTAGATGCCTTCAAAACATTGTAATTGTACCTGCATCCACCACTTCCTCTGGCAGTTCATTTCACACATGAATTGCTGTCTGTGTAAAAGAATTGCCCCACATGTCTTTTTTAAAATCATTCTCCTCTCACTTTAAAAGTAGGCTGCCTAGTCTTGAAATCCCCCACCGCAGGGAAAATACATCTGCCATTCACCTTATCTATACCCCTCATTCCTTTATAAACCTCTACATGTCACCTCTCAACCTCCTGCGCTGCTGTGGTTCCAGCCTCTCTTTATAATTCAAACTCTCCATTTCCAGCAACCTTGGCTACATGTTTCAAGTGTTTCACTTGTCTGTCACATGGACAGAAGAGTATGAATAAAGATTAATGCCAGTATTATTCGCCATACGAGCTTTCTGGGGTAGAACACTCTGGACTAGTAATTCAGTATAACTATGCAGCTCAGAGGTTGTTAAAGTTTTGGAAAGTCATTGCAAGTTCACAGGCTTTGGAAGGAATTCATGAACCACTTTTATTTTGCTTTTGACATATTTTCTAATCAATCTGTTCGGAGCTGTTATTATACACCTCTGGAGCCGATAGAGCTTGAACTCAGTCCCCCTAACTCAGCAATATGGACATTACTGTTATGCCAAAAGAGCCCCCTCAAAATTCTGGTCAGGATGTGTTCTTCAGAGATGTCACAACACACTACTTGAACCTGGGCCTTTTGGCTCAAGAGGTATGGACACAGCCACTGCACCCATAGGTTCTATAGGAACTGACACTCCTCACCTTGTGAGCTGAAGGCAATTGCCAAATTAGCGCTAGAGTGTTAGCACAATTATTGCCAAAACCCAATACTGAGTCAGGGATCTTTAGATCTTCAATCGAAGCTATTTTCTAATCAACCTATTCAGAGATGTTATTACTATGCATGTCATTGTAATACCATGGAAAGGGTGAGTCTTGAACCCAGCCCTCCCAGTTCAGGGGTAAGGACATACCACTGTACCATGAAGGCTCAGATTTTCAGTCAAATGCTCTCTCAACTGAGCTATTTTAGCTGCACAGACCTAGAATCACATCAGAGATAATAATGTACATCAGCTGGTGATGTGTGAATAATACTTAGCATTTCTAAAGAAAGTTGATAAAATGCTATGTAGTGTCCCTAACTTTGAGCCAGAAAACTTGGGTTCAAGTTCCACCTGCTTGCAAACATGTCTGAACGGGTCAGTTGTGACTTCTGCCACAATATCAACACCCCTACCAGTTGGAAAATGTAGATGTAGAGACTTGAGGATTGAGTGGGACTGTAAATTCCTCTTTGGTCAGAATCATATGATATGCACTATTTAAGTGAAATTACAAATGAAAAATAGTTGAATGAGATACTCCACTGTTGAAATGTACCTGTTTCCGTGTTAGCACTTGGTAGGAGACAAGAAGTGATAAAATGAAGAACGGAACTGAGCACAGATCAAGAATCAATCCTGACATTTATCCATGAGCCTGTTTTAATATTCAGTGCAGAGGAGATTTCCAAACTTCTTTCACCCTTTGTGTTTTGAACTGTTTCCTAATTTCACTCCAGAGAGAAAAACAATTTTTAATATCGAAAACATTTTGTTCACTGGTTAGGATTTCAAATATACTGCCTGATAAGATGGGCTCAGATTTAATCGTTCACCTTCAAGAAATTTGGAGCAACCAGTGGTTTTTGATTCGAGTCCTGTGCAGAGCTGTGGCTGGGGACCTCAGAGTTCCTGTTCCGGGTGATAGTCTGTAGTTCAGCCCTGAAAGGTGACATGTTCTAGGATCAGCATGAGAACACTTAAGTTGCTGCATAGTGGAGACAGGAAGCCACTGGAGGTCTCCAACTGTCTTGTGGAACTCTAGGATACAACAGATCCCTGGTCAAGAGTAGCAGATATTTTTCCTTTTTTCAGTAGAAGCAAATAAAAACTCAACAACTTACACAAGATATTATATTTTTGATATTTTATTTGCCTTGCATTTATAAATAGATATTTAAAAAATTCCCATGCAGACCGTACAAAGTCCCCACAACAGCAATGTCCAGTTTGTGCTTCCGATCAGAGTCGTTATCTGGGACGGACAGAACAACTAATGGACTGATGTTTACAGATTATACAGGCAGCTCAGCGGGAAGCAGCTGAATATCTGCACAGGGTGAAGCCATGACCCAGCACCCCCCAACCACTTCAGTTAGATGGACCCGTCCTGCGTGTCCCTCTTTTGCCCTTGGGGAAAGTTATGCTCTGCCCTCTACCCACCTGCCCCTCTCATTGATGGGCCCATCTCCAGTGCCATTCTCCCACTCGTGGAGATGGTTTTACAATCCTGCCATTTAAGAAGTTGGATTCCACTCTCCATTGTCACCATGGGAGATGGCCAACTCATGTCTGAATCTCTTGGGCAAATATACTTGTCTTGCACTCACTCCCAAAACACCCACCCCAATCCCCTCCCTCCCACAATTCCCCCACTCAGCCCAGCAATGGGGGATTGGAGATGTAACAAACCCCCACCTCCTAAACCTTCATTTCCAGGGATCAAAGAGGTTGTCAGGCTTCCCTATCTGACCAAGTGAAATGTCAGCCAGTACATGAATATAGGCTGCACTGCGGCAATCGCCATAGTTAGGTACATGCGTAGCTGATTCCTCGTGCCTCGCACCAGAACTCCTTCAGCTGCAGCTTCAGATAGAATCTTCAGTCTCAATGTTCGAATCTGAAAAACATGTATTTGAAAGTCAGGGATCTACAGATGCCATGTGCACTATCCAATTATTTTGTACTGCCCACATCAGGAAGGTCAGTGCCAAGGTGGCAACAGTTAACTAGTTAGCCTCAGTGCCCATGGGTTAGGCAGTGTTGTCAGATAAAGTCAGAATCAGTTGAATGGACCTTCACAGTTCAATATCCTTATTAATTGCACGCCAAAAACTGGTCAGATGGCAGGAGGCATTCATAGAAGGGGTTCTGTAACGCACAGGTCGTAGGGATCCCTGGAATCGTACCCTGGGAGAGTGTTAGCTTTCTGGAATAGTAACCATTAAAGAGTCAGTACCTCAAGGTAGGTCATGGCGAAATGGGCTTTTTAAAAATCAGATCTAGGAAACACATTTTAAAGTCAGGGGTCACCCTTTTAGGATAGACACAAGGGGTTTTATTTTCTCCCAGAGATCCTGGAATATTCTGGCTCTGAAGGAAGTTTGTGGGGGTGGGGTGCAGGGTTGTCATTGAATATTTTTAAGGTGGATATAGATTAATTTTAGGCAACAGACTCAAGGTTAACAAAGTACACAGAAATTTGGAATTTGAATCACAAACAGGTCTGCAATTTTCCCTTTTAATAGTAAAGCAAGCTTTAAATGCCAAATGGCCTACTTGTCCTTTGATTTTTATGTTCCTTACTTGTTGTTATTCTATTTTTTCATTGGATGTAGGCATTACTGACAAGGCCCAACAATAACTGCTCCTAAATTACATTGCTTGCTAGGTCAATTAAGGTCAACCATACTGATGTGGGTTTGGCGTCTCAGGACGACAGGGTAAGGATGGTAGATATCCTCTCCCAAATGAACCACTTCTAGAACTGACTTCAAAAAAACTATATTTATTAATCAAATTGAAATTCCACAAGCTGCCAGGTTGAGGTTTGAAAGGTTGTCCCTACAGCCTCTGGATTACTAGTCCAGTGTCGTTAACACCATCATCTCTCAATGCAAATATTAATTCGTTATCAAGTGAACAGGGAAATAAAGTTAAATAACAAAACCCACCATGAATACCACAATTGATATGCAGCACCAGCCCAAAGCGATGTAATATCCTGTTCTTCCAAAAATCAGCCCAGCCACGACTCCAGTGATCATCCTGTGGGGAAGAAGTCACATTTTACATATGACTGCAGACCCACTTAACCCGATAACATAGATGCCCTCAAATGCACTCATCTCCATCATCTACGAGTTTTGAATGGTATGATCTGCCTGTACTGCACATAAAACTTGGCACTGTACTAGGTATACATGACAATAACAAACCAAATCAATAACATCACAGACTCACCCGACATACTTGTACCCAGCAAAGGCAATGAGGTCAATCGTAGTTAGGTCTGTATTCACCGTGACCAGGTAGAGGCTGAGCAGGATAGCAAGCACCTCAATGATCAACCAGATTAATGCTGAGCTGGCCTGCATCCCCAAAACCTCTGGAGAGAACCTGCAGGAAGGGAAGTTAGTGAATGGTGGGTGTAAGCATCTACCCTACCTGGAAACCACAGTAGGATATTTCTATCCTGGGCTCACTATCACAATATTTTGTTTAAAAGGAAGACAACTAGGAACAATTTTTCAATATGGTTGCCATGGCTATTTGTTGTGATGTCCCTCAGTAAGGCACTGACAACATAAGCTTGAAGTCTTGGTTAATCACAGCCACTCAAACGGAATTACCTCCCAACAAGATTCCTCCCTCCAGGGAGATGTATTAAACTGGAACATGCTTGCCCTGAGCTCTTTAGCGGCATGTTATTTGAGAGTGGAAGGATGAACATAAATGAATAAGCACAATAAAGAATGACAAATAGAAGAAATGCTTGAAAAAGAAAGTTCCTCAGCTCTGACTCAAGTGGGTAACAGTTCTCATAACCAAGTCCTGAGACAACAACACAGATGAAAGACCTCTGCCATTTGGGTCTTGCAAATACACCATTTTAAATAACTATTCCAATCTTCCTAACTGCATTTTAAAAGAATTACAGGTCTGTATTCAGTGACAGCAGGAACTCAGTGCACAACTCTGACTGGAGGATCAGCTAGGGTGGGAAGAATCAAAAGCTGCTTCTCCAATTTATTCATGGCTGCTTGGGGAATGGCATCTACTGCTCTCTCTCTCTCTCTCTCTCTGTCCCCCACAAACTGCCAAGACAGGGCCCTAAGAAATGCCTCATTCTCCACGTGCTCTATTGAGGCTGGATGTTGGCCACTGTCACTTATAGCATGCGGCCTACAGAAGTTCAAGAAGGTAGCTCATCATTACCTTGTCAAGGGCAACTAGGGTCAGCAATAAAATATGGCCAGCCAGGACGCTCATGTCCCAGAAGTAACTATAAAATAAAATCCTCAAGAGTAAGGGGTGTGAGACAGAGAGAGAGAGAGAGGGGGGGGGAGAAAGATAGAGGATATGTGCTTCTTACACCCAGTAAGTCTTTTAAACTGTTTGCTTTATTCAATGTGCAGTTTCTTGGGACAGGTAACCACTGCTGGAAAATGGTCCAGCTTCACACACCCATCTTGGGAAGTACCAGATCGAGAAGTGAGATTTTCATTGCTGAGGTTGGAGGGAAATTCCAAAGAAGAAATGTGTTGGACTTGAAACGTTAACTCTATCTCTCCCTCCACAGATGCAGCCAGTCCTGAGTTTTGCCAGCACTTTCTTAATTCAACTATCACCCAGGGTTCATTGCTGCTCTGCAGTTATATTGGATAAGTGGGCATGTAAGCGCTATAGCTTCACATGGGGGATATGAAGAGGACCTTCTGAACTTCCAGAATGTTCCTTCAGGCAGCTTTTGGTTCAGGACATCTCTGCTGGGTTACAAACCACTGTCACAAAGTTAGTTCCTTTTTATTCTAAAAGCTGTTCCTTGGCTCCAGGAGACTCTGTCCTTGATTTTTCTCAGAGGAGTAATAAACCGGGCCGGATTCTGAACAGTCTGGTTTGGTACAGAGATGAAAAGTCTTTTGAGAAACCTTTTCTATTATATGTAAACAGATGAGATTTCAGACCAAAGTGGTCATGTTTTCGAACTGACCTGTATAAAGAAAAGGGAGTGGACAGTTCTCTAGCTGAGCTGAGCAGTTTTAGTTCAGTCTTGAACTGGTTGGAAGTTCAACAGGGAGCTATGTGGAACTCTCTCTCTTTCTGCCCTTCAACTTCTACCTGTAAGCGTGTTCCATTTATACTGGGTTTTAAAGGGAATTTGTTTAATGGGACTGCTTTGCATATTCAGAACAGCATAATTAAGTTTAGTTTGGATAGATTGAGTTCTGGGGGTGGGGGGGGTTCTTTATTCTGTTCTGTGTGTTTCATTGTGTAATTTTGTGAATAAACTTTTGTCTGTTTTAAAATCTAGTACTCCATCTCGCTAACTTACTCCGGGTAATTTTCACTGTACACTTACCGAAACAAGTTGCAAAGTTATGGTCTGGGCTGTCTGCTTAAGAATGTTTTGAGTGGTCTGGCTTAGTCCATAACACCACTAGCCTTTAAATACCTGGCCCGTCACCATTAAAACTGCATAGGCGTAGGCTATTGTCTGTCTCCACAACAGTGCTGGCCAGATA
This sequence comes from Hemiscyllium ocellatum, assembly GCF_020745735.1. Lineage (NCBI taxonomy): Eukaryota > Metazoa > Chordata > Chondrichthyes > Orectolobiformes > Hemiscylliidae > Hemiscyllium > Hemiscyllium ocellatum. The sequence continues at coordinate 11,957,468 of NC_083447.1, read as the reverse complement.
AGCCATGTTGGCATTCTTAAAAGGCCCTGGTGAAAATCAGGATGTCCAAGAATGAAGGATTTCAGAGTCAGGGGTCACTATTTTTAAAAGGCACCAAAATCAACTCAATAAAAATATTGTCCTCTCCTCCCACACCTGCTTTCTTCTCGACCTCTCTCTTCCTCCCAATCCCTTCCCTACCCTACCACTGAAGTTTTGTAAAGTTTGTATTCGGTTCCATGATAATATGCTGTCAAGTCAGAATTCTGGCTAGTTCAGGTGGCTGTTAGGTCTCGAGTTCAGAAATAAGTCTAACTACATTGACCTCACCATTTTTGTACAATTCCACCCAGCTAGAGGTATACGCATATCACCACAGAGCACAAACAAACACCATGATCTCTGACCCCTTGCATTGAAATTTTTTTACCACTTTGTGCGTTACAATATGCATATAATTTCTTGTACAAAAAGCTTCAGACCTTTTGTTTTGATTTTGGCTCCTGTCATCTGTGTGAATTCAAGCTGATGTTCCAGTGCAGAACCAATAGAGTTCGGTAGTGTTGAAGGTACTGTTTTTAGGATGATCCATGGAACCAAGACCTAAACTGCCCTCTCAGCTGGACACAAAACAACCTATGTAGTATTTTTTTTGGGGGGTGGGGGGTTCCCCTTGTGACTAGACCAACATATCATCCTCAACTAACAACACCGAGAAATGGGTCATCTCTGACTTGTTGTAGGGGCTCGCTGTGCACATATTAGCTGCTGCATTCTCCATATTAAAAGGTACTCCTGAAGACCTGTAATTGATTCAAAAGCACTTTGTGATGACCTATGGCAAGCAAATTCTGTTTCAGTGCCAATGTTCTGTCCTTGATTACAAAAAAATTAAAGACAAATTATATTGAATCACAAAGGCCAATCTAGTGAAACATACCCACTATTACTCTTGGTTAGAATGGAAAGCAGGTGAAGCGCTGAGCGATCATGTGAATATTCCAACAAAAGAGTTCTCACCTGCTTTGAGTTCCAAGAGCAAACCCAGCTACCAATAAATATGTGATGAACGCCATTGCTGGAGAGAGAGAGAGAGAAATGGCCATAACAGAATAGCATAGCAATCCTGCACAGAATTAACATTATTATCGCAAGTTAAGCAACAATATTTAATGATCTTGCTTGGCAACTTAATAATCACCTGCAATCAGCCTAACTTCACATTTTAGATTTGTTAATTGGATTTAATGTAAACTTACAGTTTACCAGCTAATATGGTTGGATTTGAACCTACAGCGCCAGAGCATCACAATGACCTTCTGGATTACAGGTCCAGTGACACTACCACTATACTTGAAATGTTCTGTCACATATGCTGTCAGAGCTGTCCTGATTAAAAGGGACCCACTTTCTATTTCTGGTTTGTGGCATGTTAATGGATTTCATGCCCGTTTTATAATGGAAATATTAAAACTCAGAGAGAATGAAGCAACCAAGGCTCCTGGTTACCTTCCATGGCTCCCATTGGAAACTACACGAGGGGTGAGGTGGGAAGACTGAGATCGGTTACAAAATTGTACATAGTTAACTAATGCAGACATATTGCCAGACATGAAAATATCAGAGTGTCCAGCCCACAAAGAGCTGTAACTCCAAAGCTTGTTTATAATTTGACCTGAAGTGGAAATCTCAGGAAACTTTGCTGGATAATGTTTTAAAATCTACAGTTCAAAACAAACGCAGCTTCACACTATTGTAGGCTTTACTTATACTGGTCAGGAGGTAATAAATGTGTCCACCATCAGGAAGTGATTCACAAAGACTATCGGTAAAATCCACAGTAGTAGGTTTGTCTGTCACAGTGACAATTAATACTATTGGTAGCACTGATTATCATAGAGGTGACCCTACCTGGAATATACAAATCAGGAGCATTCACTTCAACCCGAGGGGCCACAGGACTGTCCTGCTGGTATCGCACTTCCCAATTCTGTCAACAAAGAGCTTAATCATCAATCTTTTAGATAGCATTCATTGCATAACCGCTGTAAGCTGAACAGGAAAAACTTCCTCTATCTCACTGCAGGAAGAGGTACACTGATGTCCAGCCTACTCGCATTGCTCAGAGATCATTACTTTCAAAAGTGTCTGTATGGAGAACATTCCAGACAGTACACCTTCAGTAGGATGTATTGGTTTTGAAGAGCTGCGTAGATTTCCCAGAATGTTAGTTGAACTCCAAGGACTATATTATGAGGAGAGATTATACAAAGTATAATTTGGAATTTAGAAAGTTAAGATTTCAAACGTATCCGAGATATCAAGGGGAACAGATGGAGTATATTTGGAGAAACTATTTCTCTCAACGAAATGTGAACCAAACCTTTCAGAAGCACAATTTGGAAACCCTTCTAAATGTGCAGAGTGGTACTTGGAACTCTCCTCTGCAAACAGCAGTGGATGATGGATCAATCATTAACTTAAAAACTACAATTGATAGATTTTCATTATCCAAGGATATTAAAAGATAAGGGGCAAAGATGGGTATATGGAGTTAGGTTGCAGGTCAACCATCCCAAATGGTGAAACAGGCTCGAGAGACTGTATCGTCTCCTCATGCTTCAAAATAATTCAGTCATTCTTTGTTCCTGCAAATTTCTCTGTTGGGAAATTGACACCCTTCTAGCTTTTCTTCTGTCCCCTTCCCAAACTGGTATCTCCAGCCCCCCACTATGGCTAACCTAGGGCAGGCCTTACCAGTACAAAGAACACCACCAAGAATACTCCCTCAACACAAATGAGAGCCAGATCCAAGAATGTGGTGAAACTGAGGAACATTCACATGTCTATCCTTCCATGGTACAGCAACAACGCTGAAATTCTCTTTCTTCAGATGTCCCTGCCGTAGTTCAGGTACATCACTGTCGACCACTTACTATCCAGGCTATCGAGCGCCAGCCACCTGATAAGACGCAGCGCTGGCAGCAACTTTTCCTGCTGCTAGGCGTAAAATACCACCAGTTTATCACAGCAGTTGGCTGAATGTTAAATGAGATATCCAAGGGCAAGATGAATTAACATGGGGGGGGGGGGGGGGGGGGGGGGGGGAGTGAGTGAAGGACACATATTAGAAGAATGTCTCTTCAGCGATGAGGCTAGATTGTACTACAGGTCTGTACCGGAGAAATGTTCAGGCTCATGAACCTGTTCACAGCATCTCACACAAATCACAGGGATAAATCCAACATCACAAACCCTCACTCCTCCTCGGTCAAGATTTAGGAATCCCCATCACCATGGGATGATCTGGTGAGCTTCAAGGTACGACTTATCTTTTAGCCTTTACTTTAATTTACTTGTGGGACTTGGCGTCACTTGTGCAACTTTCTGGAGTATTGCTTTCCCCATGAATGTCCTTTAAGCCGAATCACCAGCGAAAGGCCACCTTCTCTTACCTGGTGCATGTAGGGAAAGATGAGGAGTCCCAGCTTCTTCCCCACATAAATGGTGTCCACAGCAAAATAATATTTCAATTTGCTCACAGGAATAAATCGGTCAATCTGCAGAAGTCAACAAAAATGATTCAATCACCCTGCTCTACCTGGTTATCAGAACCATACAAGGGGTTTATTTGCAAAATCTAGAACAAAAGGTGACAATGATATTAAAAACTTTAAATCAAACTGTACAATACTACCACTGAGGAATGGAACACATTGCCTCTTTAAAATGATACCTCAACTGGGATCTTGAGCCTAATGGTTTCTGGACAAAGATGAGAGCGAATGAGGCTCCAGGATCTAAGGTATCAGACCTAACCCTGTACTGTGGGTCACCAAATAGTTACGTCCTCTTCCAGACCAAGAGCTTAATATCCCAGTGAGTAAGTGGCAAGGTGTGATATGACATGGAACATGCTAGGTAGCTCACATTGGGGTCTCCCGTGGGTGTAACCTCCCTCTGTTACATGGTTACTCTCTTGCTGTTCACTGTACCTGGATGGATTCCACAGAGGGATAATAAAACTAAACAGTACTGGCCCCAGAGCTGTAATCTCATCGAGCTATATTTTAAGCACTACCACCTGAATGACCGGAGCATTCCTACTGACAGAGGATATTACTATAGTATTTTGTCACGGATGCACTGTTGGAGCGTGTCTAATGGGTTCCACCACTTCTAGCTTCTCATCTTTTCCATTCTTTTCCAGTAGCCTTCTCAATAAAAGCAGCTGTGTAGTTGTGAAATCTCAAGAAAGGATTTCCTGTTGTTCTTCAAATGACTGAGGCCAATCCTGAAGCATCTTGAAACAAATCTACGAACTTACTATCTCAAGATAAGGACGTAACTCCCTATAGACTGGCTATCTAACTTCCAATTAATACTGTCATTGTCTGGCCTATTAACACAAACCCTTTGTCCCTGCAGTTGTCAGAATGTCAATTTTAAACCAGTAGATCACTTTTGATTTCAAGTATAATCCTCAATGGCAAGTCATTTCTTTTACGTTAAGATGGAAAAATGGTTAATCCTGAAACATCTCTGTCTCCATTTAAACTGTAGCACAATTGGTTCCCTCTCATTCTCCCTCACCCTTCCTCAGGTTCACCAGATTTTTAAATAAAAGTTGGCAGTCTACAGAAGTGGTATTCAATTACACGCGTCCACTCACAGCATCACTGGAATTTACTAGATAGAAGTGGAACTAAACCCAACATGTATTGTGGAAACTTTAACTCATCTAAAGCACTGCTGCCTACATTCCAACTTATACTGTCCCATTCATCTGTCACTTTCTGCTTCCTGAGCTGCATTAGCTACCAGTCTGGAAATAGCTCATCCTAAAATCCTCAGTCGAGCCTTCAAATCCTTCCATGGTTTCACCCATCCCTATTGTTGCAATGTCTCTTGCCAAACACTCCAAGAGCACTGTAAGCCTCTCATTCTGTGTTCTTGCATATACCTGATTTCCAGTGACTAACTTGGTCCTGGGCTCTGGAATTCCCTGCCTAAACCTGCTTGTGTCTTAATTCCTCTCTCGGTATTCAAGATGCTGTTTAACATCTCTCTAATTAAGCACAAACAAAAACAGAAATTGCTGGAAAAGCTAGCAGGTCTGGCAGCATCTGTGGAGAAAAATCAGGTCGAGTGACCCTTGTTCAGACCCCCCACGAATCTCTAATCAAGCATTTGGTCACTATAATATCTATTATAGCTCGATATACAATCTTGTTTGATAGTTGTGAAGTCGGCTGGGACATTTTAGTAGCTGTGTGTGCAATATCATAAGTTGAAGGCATGACCAAATTAAGCAACAACAAACTGGGAATAGTTAAACCCAGGTCCAGGGTGTAGGGTCTGTTCTTGAGGTCAGTTATCAGCACAGGTCCATGTAATCATAGAATCAAAGAATCCCTACAGTGTGGAAACAGGCTCTGTAGGGCCACACTGACCCCCTAAAGGTATCCCATCCAAACCCATTCCTCTACATTTACTCTGACTAATGTACCTAACCTACACATCCCTGAACACTATAGTCAATTTACCATGGCCAATTCACATAACCTGCACATCTTTGGATTGTGGGAGGAAACCAGAGCACCCAGAGAAAACCCACGCAGATACAGGGAGAATGTGCAAACTCCGCAAAATCAGTCACCCGAGGGCGGGAATTGAACCCGGGTCCCTGGCACTGTGAGGCAGCAGTACTATCCACTGAGCCGCCTCACAGTGACATGTTGACATGTACAGTATTCAGCATGTTCAGTAAAGAGGCAGACCCCTATGTTGTGTGGAGAATATTTCATTCTGACCTGCCAACCCGTAATGCTTACATTTTGACCGACGATGTTTTTCCCCTGACTTGCCAAACTGCTGCCGTATGCCATTGCCAGGTTAGACATCATGGGGTCGCTGAGGATGCCCTGCCTTGAGTGGCCGTAGCTTGCACCACTGTGCTCGTATCCTGGTCCCGGAGTGTCCAGATTCCCACTGGTATCTTCAAAGAGGTGACTGGGGTCTCCCGTAGTGTGCATCTGCCCCCTTGTTCTCATTTTGGCAGCTGGAATTGAGCGCAACAGAATAAGTTGGCCTTGTTGCAGGTAAGCAGTACAATTTAATACTCCGGACAAAATTCAATTCCTCATCAGCATCCTGAGCTTGATCAAATGACCACAAGATTTTCTCACCCCCACCTCCCCGTTAATTAGTCTTAAAGATGGCGATGGCAAGACCCTTCTTGAGATACTGCATCCGTGTGGTGTAGGGACACTGAAAGCTGATAGGGAGGGAGTTCCCGGGTTTTGACTGAGCAGCAGTAAAGGAATGTTGGTTGCTTTTTTGTCCAAGGGCTACTTTTTCATTCTCATCAATTCCTTTATGAAGTGATACAGTCACATAGTATTGTATTTTGTGTTGATTTTCACTAATTTTCCATCCTTATTAATTGCTTTGTCAGTTTTTGGCATGTTTGTCAGCCAGTTCAGAATCTAATTAATGTTATCCAATCCTATTTTCATCATCAATCCGGGGATCCAGCACATCCAACTTCACCGAGTCTCTGAAAATTTGCACCAAGGTATTCTGTTCTGCAACATCACCTCCCCCAACCCATAGACCCGTCGGAGATCGAGTCAGAGAGTCATACAGCACGGAAACAGGCCGGTTGGTTCAACTCGTCCATGCTGACCAAGTTTCCCAAACTAAAATTAAACTTGCCTGCATTTGGACCACGTCGTTCTAAACATATCCTTTCCATGTACCTGTCCATGTCTTTTAAATATTGTAACTGTACCTGCACCTATCATTTCCTCTGGCAGTTCATGCCACGTACAAACCACCCTGTGTGATGGAAAAGTTGCTGGACTATCGCGTTCTCACTTTGTCCAACCTCCATCAGCTTTGGTGGTGTATGTGGGAAATCTCAACTCTCAGTCTGCAGTCTGTTCCCAGAGAGGCATATCGCTGGGATCACCCATTCCACACCACCACCACCCCCTCCCCTTGTCCAGATGTAGAGGTGTCTAGAGGATCACCCACTTCTCCAGGTGTGGGGGGTGCCTGTGGGATCCCCCATTCGTGTGTGTGTGTGTGTGTGGGGGGGGGGGGGGGGGTCTATGGGAATCACCCATTCCTCCCTCAGTGTGGGGGGGGGGGTTGTCTATGGGAATGACCCATTCCTCCCTCAGTGTGGGGGGGGGGTCTATAGGAATCACCCATTCCTCCCTCAGTGTGGGGGGGGGTTGTCTATGGGAATCACCCATTCCACCCTCAGTGTGGGGGTGTCTATGGGAATGACCCATTCCTCCCTCAGTGTGGGGGTGTCTATGGGAATCACCCATTCTTCCCTCAGTGTGGGGGGTTTCTGTAGAATCACCCATTCTTCCCTCAGTGTGGGGGGTGTCTATAGGAATCACCCATTCCTCCCTCAGTGTGGGGGTGTCTATGGGGATCACCCATTCCACCCTCAGTGTGGGGGTGTCTATGGGGATCACCCATTCTTCCCTCAGTGTGGGGGGGGGGGTTTGTCTATGGGAATCACCCATTCCTCTCTCAGTGTGGGGGCGTCTATGGAGATCACCCATTGCTCCCTCAGTGTGGGGGCGTCTATGGAGATCACCCATTCCACCCTCAGTGTGGGGGCGTCTATGGGGATCACCCATTCCACCCTCAGTGTGGGGGCGTCTATGGGAATCACCCATTCCACCCTCAGTGTGGGGGCGTCTATGGGAATCACCCATTCCACCCTCAGTGTGGGGGCGTCTATGGGAATCACCCATTCCACCCTCAGTGTGGGGGCGTCTATGGGAATCACCCATTCCACCCTCAGTGTGGGGGCGTCTATGGGAATCACCCATTCCACCCTCAGTGTGGGGGCGTCTATGGGAATCACCCATTCCACCCTCAGTGTGGGGGTGTCTATGGGAATCACCCATTCCACCCTCAGTGTGGGGGTGTCTATGGGAATCACCCATTCCACCCTCAGTGTGGGGGTGTCTATGGGAATCACCCATTCCACCCTCAGTGTGGGGGTGTCTATGGGAATCACCCATTCCTCCCTCAGTGTGGGGGTGTCTATGGGAATCACCCATTCCCCACCCCTGTCCTGGGGGGGGAAAGCAGCAGTTACTGCGTCTCTGTCCTAATGCTGATTTTCCGCAAATGGGGAAAATAAAATCTTTCGTTGGTGCCTCCGCCGTCGCGTGAACAACGAATTTATAGAGAAACTGAAGCCACGTACGTAACTTACGCTGTCTAAATCCGTTGTACTCCATCTTCTCAATGTCCCGCCGCTCCCCTCTGGCTTCGACCCCAACGGCCGGGGGTGGGGGAGGGGCAAACGCCGCGCCTGCGCACTACGGCGTAGCTGCCGTCTGCTCTTCACCAATCAACTGCCGCGCTGGACGCACGTGATTACCCGCACCGATCGCCCCACCCACTCGCATCATCGGCACCTACTGCGCAGGCGGGATGACAACGACGACGCCTATGCTTGACAAACGGTATTACAGCCCAAAAAGAGGCCATTCAGCCCATAGCTTCCACAGCAGTCATCAACCACGCAGAGTCAATATTCCAGCACAAAAGGAGGCTCTTCAGCCCATCGTGACTGTGCTGGTCATCAAGTGCACAGAGGCATGTGGTATTACAGCATGGAAAGGGACCTTTTGCCCATAATGTCCATGCCAATTATCAAGCACACAGAGACACAGAGTGTTACAGCACAGAAAGAGTCCATCTGGCCCATCATGCTTGTGTCAGTCGTTAAGCACACAGTCGTAGAGTGTTACAGCAATTGAAGGGACCATTCATCCCATCATTGTCTGCACCACTTATCAGCACTTGGAGTCATATAGAATGGAAAGACAGCTCCAGCCCTTCGTGTCCACACCAGTCACCAGGCACACATATACCCTAGCCCCATCTCCTAGCCCTTGGCTTGTAGTCTTGTATGCTGTGGCAAATCAAGTGTACACCTAAATGCTTTTTAAATGTTGTGATGGTTCCCGTAGAGTCATAGAGATGTACAGCATGGAAACAGACCCTTTGGTCCAACCCGTCCATGCCATCCAGATATCCCAACCCAATCTTGTCCCACCTGCCAGCACCCAGCCCATATCCATCCAAAGTTTCCTATTCATCCACCCATCCAGATGACTTTTAAATGTTGTAATTGTACCAGCCTCCACCGCTTCCTCTGGCGGCTCATTCCATACTCGTACCATGCTCTGTGTGAAAAAGTTGCCTCTTAGGTCTCTTTTATGTCTTTTCCCTCTCACCCTAAACCTATGCCCTTTAGTTGGACTCCCCCACCTCAGTGAAAAGACTTTGTCTATTTATCTATCCGTGCCCCTCATGATTTTGTAAACCTCAATCAGGTCACTCCTCAGGAAAACAGCCCCAGCCTGTTCAGCCTCTCCCTATAGCTCTAATCCTCCAAATCTGGCAACATCCTTGTAAATCTTTTCTGAACCCTTTCAAGTTTCTCATCTAATCTAAAACCCAATCTCTATCCATTTTAGGCAGTGAGGTCCAGACACTCACCACCATCTGGTTGAGAAAATTCTTCCATAAATTACCTCTGAACTTCTTGTCCCTTACCTCAAATTCATGTCCTCTGGTTACTGATCCCTGTACTAAGGGAAAAAGTTTCTTCCAATCTACACGATCTATACCCCTTCAATTTTGTGCACCTCAAATAGGACCCCTAAGCCTTCTCTGCCCTGAGGAAAACACCCCAGCCTTTGTAATCTCTCTTCAAAGCTGAATCACTTTAGTCGAGTCCTCTATGTCCTTTCTCTAAATCAATCACAACCTTCCTATAGTACGACAACCAGACGTGCACATAGTACTCCAGCAGTGGTCGAAATAAAATCATCAACAGTTCCATCATAACCTCTTGGCTCTTGTACTCAATACCTTGACTAATAAAGGCAAACATCCCTTACCTACCTGTTCTACCTTCAGGGATCTATGGACATGCACATAAAAGGTCCCTTTGATCCTCTGTACTTCATAGGATCCTACCATTCATACTCCATACTTTTCAGGATTAAACGCCATCTACCACTGTTCAGCCCATCAGACCAGCCTGACTGTATCTTCCTGTAATCTAAGGCTTTCCTCCTCAACATTTACCACACGACCATAGAGTCATGGAGATGTACAGCACAGAAACAGAACCTTCAATCCAACTCATCCATGCTGACCAGATATTAATCTAGTCTCATTTGTCAGCATTTGGCTCATATCCCTTTAAACCCTTCCTATTTGTACATCCACCAAGATGCCTTTTAAATGTTAGAATTGTACCAGCCTCCACCACCGCCTCTGGCAGCTCATTCCAAAAAGCATCCATACATACATCAAAAAGTTGCCCATTAGGTCCCTTTTAAATCTTTCTCCTCTCACCTTAAACCTATGTCCTCTAGCTTTGGACTCCCCTACCTGGGGAAAAGACCTTGGCTATTCACCCTCTCCATGCCCCTATTATTTTATAAACCTCTGTAAGGTCACTCCTCAACCTCCAACACTCCAGGGAAAACAGCCCCAGCCTATTCAGCCTCTCCTTGTAGCTCAAACCCTCTAACCTTTGCAACATCCTTGTAAATCTTTTCTGAACCCTTTCAAGTTTCACAACCTCCTTCCTAGAGCAGGGAGCCACAATAATCCTTGCCTCACCAAGTGTTGATTAATCTGTCCCTCAGAATAGTTTTCACTCATTTCCCTATCACTGATGTTAGACTCATTGACCTATAGTTTCCTAAATTATCCCCACGACCCTTCTTGAATAATGATACCACATTAGTCATCCTTTTCTGTTGGCCAGAGAGTGTTTGAAAATTAACGTTAGACTGTAATCCCTGCCTTTGCCTTTCACAATATGGAGGTGCCAGTGTTCGACTGGAGTGGACCAAGTTAAAAATCACGCAACACCACGTTATAGTCCAACAGGTTTAATTGAAACTACAAGCTTGTACTTCCAACTAAATCTGTTGGACCAAAACCTGGTGTTGTGTGATTTTTAACTTTGCCTCATCTAGGCCTGAGGTTTTACCCAATTTTAAGCTGTTAAAATTGCTAAGACTTCTTTTCACTCAATGCTAATTTGTTCAAGTACATTACAGACTTTGCCATGAAATATATACTGACAGTGTCCTTCTGTGTAGGGAATACAGATGCTATGTACTCATTAAAAGCTTCACCTATCTCTTCCAGCTCCATACACAGATTGCCAATTTGATCCCTAATGTGTCCTACTCTTCCCCCTGGTTATCCTCTTGTCCCTAATGTCCTTTATTTTACCCGCATTGGTTTCTCATGCCTCCTCTTCACTCTCATTTCTTTTTTAAGCCCTTGCTATACTCTCAGGTATCCACTGCCTTGAGCATCCCCATTGCTTTCCTTATCCAATCCTGTAAATCCTTTGACATCCAAGGTTTTCTGGACTTGTTGGTCCCATCTTTCACCTTTAAAGGAATATGTTGATCCTGCACACTCGCTACTTCCTTTTTGAGGACTCCCACTGCTCTGATGTAGATTTTCTGACAAGTAGGGGTGGCACGGTGGCTCAGCGGTTAGCTCTACTGCCTCACAGCACCAGGGTCACAGGTTTGATTCCAGCCTTGGGTGACTGTGTGTGGAGTTTACACATTCTCCCCGCATCTGCGTGGGTTTCCTCCGGATGCTCAGGTTTCCTCCCACAGTCCAAAGATGTGCGGGTCAGGTGAATTGGCTATGCTAAATTACCCATAGTATTGGATGCATTAATCAGAGGGGGGGTCGGTAACCCTTTGGAGGGTCAGTATGGGCTGAAGGGCCTGTTTCCAAACTGTAGTGAATCCAATCTAATATAGCTGCTCCCAGATCCTATTCTATCATATTAAAATTGGCTTGACCCCAATTCAGAACCTTTAGAAAATCATGGAATTCCTAAAGTATGGAAGCAGGCCATTTGGCCCATTGAGCCACCAACACTCTGAAGATCATCTCACCTAGACACATCCCTATCTCTGAGGAAGGGCTCATGCCCGAAATGTCGACTCTCCTGCTCCTTGGGCTGCCTGACCTGCTGCGCTTTTCCAGCGACACATTTTCAGCTCTGATACTCCAGCATCTGCAGTCCTCACTTTCTCCTACATCCCTCTCCCTGTCACCTTGCATTCCCCATGGCTAGCCTGCACATCCATGGGCATAATGGGGCAATTTGCTTTAACCAGCACATCGTTGGTCTGTGGGAGGAAGCAGGAATACCTGGAGGAAACCCACACAGGCATGGGGAGATGTGCAAACTCCACACACAGTCACCCAACACTGGAATCGAACCTGAGTCCCTGGCACTGTGAGGTAGCAGTGATGACCACTGAGCCACCACAACACTCTCACCCTTTACGTCTGGCCCATCTTTGTCCTTTTCCATAACTAACTTGGTTTATGATCACAATTCCCAAAATTGCCCTCCACAGATACTTTGTTCCCTAAAATTAGTTCCCTCTGCTGTAGGACTTGCAATGTGCTGGCTTAAAAAACTCTCCTAGATACGGTTTTAGACTTTTACACCCATTAAACCCTTCACATTATGTCTATCCCAATGAATATTGGACAAATTCAACTTCTCTCTTATTACCCTATTGTTTCACAGTCTCTGAAATTTGCCTAAAGATCAGAAAATTTCCATCGCTCCTTTACAATGTAGGGATGTTTATAATAAACTAAGTTCTTGTTACCCACAGGGGATGGGGCCCAGAATTTGCACAGAAAACACAAAAAATGCAGATAGTGCTAGAATAGAAAAGTCCCTTTCTATCACAGTAGCTCAGTGGTTAGCACTGCTGCCTCACAGTGCCAGAGAACTGGGTTCAATTCCGGCCTTGGGTGACTATTTGTGTGGAGCTTGCATGTTCTCCATGAGTCTGTGTGAGCTTTCTCCAGGTACTCTGGTTTCCTCCCACAGTCCAAAGTTGTGCAGATTAGGTGGATTGGCCATGCTAAATTGCCCCATGGTGTGCAGGTGAGGTGGACCTGCCACAGGAAATGCGGGGTTACGGGGATAGGGGATGTGATGGGAAAGGCTCCTGCCCGAAACGTCGATTTTCCTGCTCCTCAGATTCTGCCTGACCTGCTGTGCTTTTTCAGCACCACTCTGATCTTGACTCTGATCTCCAGTCCTCACTTCCGTCTATGGAATGGGATGCTGTTTGGAGGATCATTGTGTGGACTTGATAGGCCAAATGGCCTCTGTCCACACTTTAGGCATTCTACGAAATATCTATTAGGAAAATGTAAAATCAGCCAATCTCACATGGACATAGATCCATGGATAGCAAATCTGCCAGATAATTAAGAATGTACACTCCATAAAATATGGTTGGCCACTTCTTGGGTTTTAATTGTAACTAAATGGCTTTATTTGAGAAGATGAGGTCGCATCCGAGGAGCAGGAGAATTGACGTTTTGGGCATAAATCCTTCACCAGGAATTCCTGATGAAGGGCGTATGCCCAAAACATCGATTCTCCTGCTCCTCGGATGCCGCCAGACCTACTGTGCTTTTCCAGCGCCACACTCTTGACTCTGATCTCCAGCATCTGCAGTCCTTTCTCCAAAGAGAGGCCGCCAGCATTCTCAAAGATCCATCCCACCCTGGCAATGTTTTTCTACAACCTCTACCATCGGGGAGAAGGTACAGAAGCCTGAACACACGCACCAGCTGGTTTTGAAACAGTTTCTATCCTACTGTTGTTCGAATACTGAATTGACTCACAAACTCTTCAACATTCACTTGTACTTGTGTTTTTATTTTTGCCGCTGTTTACTTATTATTTGCTGATCTGTGCTGTTTAACTCTGTGATCTGCCGGTGTTGCTCGCAAGATAAAGCTTTTCACTGTGCCTCAGTATATGTGATAATAAGTTCTATTCAATTCAATTCTCCCAGCTTTAGAAGCCTTCTAAACTGTTTACCTCCTTCGTGCCACGATCAATATTACAACATCACCACCCTTCTTTCACCACTCCATCTTACCACAGCGCCAAAGATTCATAACCTTCTGAACAAAGAGATTACTCCTCATATGTAGGTAAGTGTGAAGTGATTCACTTGGGTAAGAGTAACAAGAAGAGGGGGTACTGGGCTAATGGTCGGATACTTGGTAGTGTGGATGAGCAGAGGGATCTTGGTGTCCATGTACACAGATCTCTGAAAGTTGCCACCCAGGTAAATAGTGCTGTGAAGAAGGCATATGGCGTACTGGGTTTTATTGGTAGAGGAATTGAGTTCCAGAGTCTTGAGGCCATATTGCAGTTGTATAAGACTCTGGTGCAGCCGCATCTGGAGTATTGTGTGCAGTTTTGCCATACTATAGAAAGGATGTGGAGGCACTGGAATGGGTGCAGAGGAGGTTGCCTGGTATGGTAGGAAGATCGTATGAGGAAAGGCTGAGGCACTTGGGCTGTTTTCATTGGAGAAAAAAAGGTTTAGGGGTGACTTGATAGAGGTGTACAAGATGATTAGGGGTTTAGATAGGGTTGACAATGAGAACCTTTTTCCACGTATGGAGTCAGCTATTACGAGGGGGCATAGCTTTAAGTTAAGGGGTGGCGGGTATAGGACAGATTCTTTACTCAGCGAGTTGTGAGTTCATGGAATGCCCTGCCAGCAGCAGTGGTGGAATCTCCCTCTTTATGGACATTTAAACGGGCATTGGATAGGCATATGGAGGATAGTGGGCTAGGGTCAGCGCAACATCGAGGGTCAAATGGCCTGTACTGCGCTGTATTTTTCTATGTTCTATATCAATCTTAAAAGACAAGGAACACAAACCACCATAACACAAGACTGTTGGTTCTCCTTTTACTCTTCCTCATTTCATGATGAGGTCACGTTTGTGGCTTTCTAAGCCTAGAATCTAAGGCATTCTGCCTGAACAAAATCCATAGCATCGACCACTTCTGCAGTTCAGGGTTTTAAAATCCAAAATGCAAGTTGGCAGGGCAAGGGGATTTGTCACCACCCTGATTCTGTTATTTTACCCAGTACCATTTCTTTGTTTATCACGATTTGTTTCAATTCCTCACTCGTTAGGTCCCCGTTTCTTCCAGGATTTTTACCAGGTTAGGTGGAGTGGCAATGCTATTTTGCCAAAAGTGTCCAGGGATGTGCAGGCTGGGTGGGTTAGCCATGGGAATTGCAGGGTCCCAGGGATAGGGTGGGTCTGGGTGGGATGTTCTTCAGAAGGTCAGTGTGGACTTGATGGGTTGAATGGCCGGCTTCCATGCTGTAGGGATTCAAAGATGAAGATTGGCAAAGTATGAGTTTCATGTCACCATTTCCTCCTTCTCTGTTATATTTTCACCTGGATCTGTCTGAAGTGGAATCACACTGACATGTGTTCATCTCTCATTTACATAGAAATGTACAACTTTTTTTTAAACATCTCTTGCTTGTCTATTGCCTTTCCTTTTCAAATTCGCATTTGCTGAATTTTAAATTCTTCTCAACCCTCGGGTTTACGACGCTTTGTGGCTTCATTGTTAGACCAGTCTTCAAACTAATATTCTTCCACAACTCTTGCTTGCAGTAAGCTAGCACAAAAGTGACAGGCTGAATGGCTGCCTTCTGCATTACAACCCTCCACGATTGTTAAGTCACAGTCGACTACTCTTTTGTGCCTTCAAGGATTATCTATTGAAAACCAGCTACAAATTCTTTTAAATGCCAGTGACCATACATTCCTTTGGAGTTACCCCATTTACCTCAGGCAAGTCTCTTGTTCTGTACTTCATCCAATCACTGACAAACAGAGTGTAAAATCCCAAATCAGACAGCCAGGGCTCCAGAGGGATGTATAATGTCTCTGAATAGGTTGATGAGAAAGTATCTAAAAATCCTATCGTATTATTAGATTACTTACAGTGTGGAAACAGGCCCTTCGGCCCAACAAGTCCACACCGACCCGCCGGAGCGCAACCCACCCATACCCCTACATTTACCCCTTACCTAACACTATGGGCAATTTAGCATGGCCAATTCACCTTAACCTGCACATCTTTGGACTGTGGGAGGAAACCGGAGCACCCGGAGGAAACCCACGCAGACACGGGGAGAATGTGCAAACTCCACACAGTCAGTCGCCTGAGGCGGGAATTGAACCCGGGTCTCTGGCGCTGTGAGGCAGCAGTGCTAACCACTGTGCCACCCATTATGGTCACTCTTACCTCAAGGTACCTTTACTGCAAAGCAAGTGCACCTTTTGACAATAGAAATGAGCAGAATCTACCCCTTTATCCGTCACTCCATGTCTCATACTTTCTCCCTGCAAACCAGTTTGCAACCATTGAAACTGAAAACAGAAATTGCTGGAAAAAAACTCAACAGGTCTGGCAGTACCTGAGGAGAGAAATCGAGAGTTAATGCTTTGGGTTGAGTAACCCTTCCTCAGATCCCCTGGTCGCTTCACTCCGAAAGGTTAACTGGACAGATGCTGCCAGACCTGCTGAGCTTTTCCAGCAATTTTGTTCACAAACTGCGATATTTACGACTTACTCACATTTGGAAAAAAGGCCGGCAATATCCAAAATGGTTATCCTCCCGGATCCGTACTTCCCCATGGATTGTAGACGCTGGGACATTTTAACTTTGGGCCTGGTATCGTACTGGGGATGTATAGTACGAGGCTGTCATTAACAATGCCACTCACAGGCTGAGAACACCTTAATTGCTTTGGGAGCCTTGAACCATGCTATTAAACAGTTTGCAATTTCAGGATTCCTAAGTTTGTTTCTTTTTAACTTCCAAACTCTCTTTTCATTCTTGCACAGAGACAAGATGCAGTCCCCACCTTCTTCATTTTTACCGTTAGGCTAGAATACCACAAAGCAAGTGGCCTTTTGAACAATCTAAGGCACTGACAATCAGGCAGGGAATGAATCTCACAGTGCAAGAGGCCATTCAGCCTATCATTCCCATTCCAGTGCCTTTGTTTTGCTGACAATTTTGAATCTTGGGGCACAAATGTAACAAAGTGTCGATCAGATGACTCCGAATTTGAGTTCAGAATATCACTTAATTACACCTATTCCCATCTCCGCAAGATCACTTGACCTCACCTGTTCCAGCTCAGCTTCTGTCAAATCTCTCATCCATTCCACCTTGACCCGATTGTCGAAGTCCACTCCAGGTTTCACCCTCTGGAAACGCAAGTCAACCAAAACTCTGCTGCCCTCATCGGAACTCGCAACCACAAATTTCAATCACCCACACCCCTTTGCTTGCTGATCTACATTGTCATGCAACAACCCACTCATTCCCTGTCAGACAGCATCTTTACTCAGAGAGTAGTGAGGGCGTAGAATGCCCTGCCTGTAGCAGACTCGTCAACTTTAAACGGTCACTCGGTAAACATATGGATGATAATTAGATTAGATTACTTACAGTGTGGAAACAGGCCCAATAAGTCCACACCGACCCGCCGAAGCGCAACCCACCCATTCCCCTACATTTACCTCTTATCTAACACTACGGGCAATTTAGCATGGCCAATTCACCTGACCTGCACATCTTTGGATTGTGGGAGGAAACCGGAGCACCCGGAGGAAACCCACGCAGACACAGGGAGAACGTGCAAACTCCACACAGTCGCCTGAGTCGGGAATTGAACCTGGGTCTCTGGCGCTGTGAGACAGCAGCGCTAACCACTGTGCCACCCACAGTAGATGGGCTTCAGATTGGTTTCACAGGTCAGCGCAAAATCGAGGGCTGAAGGGCCTGTACTGTGCTGTAATGTTCTCTCTCTCTCTCTCTTTGGCTGCTCACTAGAGGCAAAACACAGACTGTATTCAATCAGCACATGCTTGCCAAACAGAAAGCACATTAGATTTCACTAGTTCGACATTAGATTTTATTCCGCAATTAGACATTTGAAATAATTCTCATCTTCGTTTTCAAGAAAGCACAATAACGCCTCTAACTTCCTCAGGAGGCTAAGGAAATTCGGCATGTTCGTGAATTTTGATAGATGCACCATTGAAAGCAGCCTGTACGGATACATCAGAGCTTGGGACGGCAACTGCTCTGCCCAGAACTGTAAGGAACTAGAGAGAGTTGTGAACACATCTCAGTCCATCAGGCAAGCCAATCTTCCATCCACTGACCTCAGTTCTCGCTGCCTCGGGAAGGCAGCCAACGTGTCATCAAAGACCCCTCCCACCCCGGTTATAATCCCTTCTGTCAGGCAGAAGATACAAAAGCTTAAACACACGTACCAACACATTCAAGAACAGCTTTTTCCCCGGTGTTATTAGACTTCTGAACGGACCTCTCAAATGTAATGTTGAACTCGCTCTTTGTTCACCTTCTCTATAGCCATAACATTGTATCCCTCGCTCTGTTCTAACACCCTTTGTATTATATGGTCTGCCTATACTGCATTGCGACAATAATAAACCACGTTTAAAAAAAAAATACCTCTTGAATTCTCGATCTTCCCCATCTCTGGAACCACCTCGGAACCCTCCAGGATCTGTGTTCCACCAACTCAGTGGGAAGGCCTGAAGATCCAGAATTCCTTCCCAAGACCTTACTGCTGGGTTTTTTTTATCCTGCCCTAAAAAGTCTTTTAAAGACTTCCTCTTTAGTCAAATTTTTGCTCATCTGTCCTAATATTGCCTGATGTTGGCACAGTGGACAAATTTTGCTGTCTAACATCATTTTATGAAGTTAAAGGTGCTACATAAATACAGATTGGTTTTCTTTTAAAAACTTGTACAATTTTGGAGATGTTAAGCACAGAAACAGACTCTTCATCCACGCTGACCAGGTATCTTAACCTAATCTAGGCCCATTTGTCAGCACTTGGCCCATATCCCTCCAACACATCCTATTCATACACCCATCCAGATGCCTTTTAAATGTTATAATTGTACCACTTCCTCTGGTAACTCATTCCATACACACGTCACCCTGTGTGAAAAAGTTTCCCCTGAGATCCCTTTTATATCTTTCCCCTCTCACCCTAAACCTATGCCCTCTAGTTCTGGACTCCCACACCCCAGGAAA
The DNA here is from genome assembly GCF_020745735.1 of Hemiscyllium ocellatum. NCBI lineage: Eukaryota > Metazoa > Chordata > Chondrichthyes > Orectolobiformes > Hemiscylliidae > Hemiscyllium > Hemiscyllium ocellatum. Next base: position 11,938,437 of record NC_083447.1, on the reverse strand, counting down.
AAGACCTTGTCTATTTACCCTATCCGTGCCCCTCATGATTTTATAAACCTCTATAAGGTCACCCCTCAGCCTCTGAAGCTCCATGGAAAACAGCTCCAGCGTATTCAGCCTCTCCCTATAGCTCAAATCCTCCAACCCTGGCAACAAACAAGAAATTAAAGTAGTAAAGAGATCCCCTGGTGGAGAGGAGAAGGGGTTTCAGCTTTAAAGTGAAAACAGGGAACAGTGACTACAACTTCAGAATCTTGGATTTATAATCTAAACCTTTATTGCATTTTAAGGACAGTTCTTTTCAAACTAAAGATCAGTTTGTGACTAACACCAGTGAACTCTGATTACCACACCTCAGTCTGCCAGTAACCCCCACACGGGGTAAAAAAAGGTGACATTTCTTCAGTCGTTTCTGTCAGCGTGGCTCAAGACTTGACCTGGAATGAACGCAGGCAATGAAAAGGGTTTAATCTTCACGCTCTTAAACAGCAAGGAAAGGTCAAAGGTTGAACGTATAGGCAATGATGTCCGGGCATCGCAACAGCGCTTCCTTCTGAATGCCCAGTGGTGTCTGCAAGTGAGAGACCTGGAAGTTCAGGATGTCGATGTCTGACGCCGCGAAAGTGGCAGTGACAGAGACCCTCTCGTACATCGTGAAGTCCACGGTCTTCCCCGCCATTGCAATCAGGCTGCGCAGGAAGCGTTCCCGAAGCGTCGACCGCGACCTCTGCTCCTCCTTGAGGCAGCCGTTGGTGGAGGCTTGGATGGAGGAGGGAGCCAGGGCCTGATACCGCGGTGAGGTTGGATCAAAGCCTCGGCTATGCCCACTGGGACCCCTGGGCAGTCGCACAACCGACATGGGTGTAGCCATCTGACGGAGCTGCAAGGGAACAAATACAGAACACACAACAATCACAGGGTCAGCTGCAATTGCAATCATTAAACTCAGCATTTCAAATGGGTTGAGACAAGCCTTCAGTTCAAGACTGAATGCTCCAACAGTTGCGTGTCCTTGCTCACAGCCTCCCTTGTACTGCAATTCCACAATAGGACCACGACACTGGTGAACCTTTGACCCTGCCAGGTGAGGCAGCCAGACTGAGTATGGGGTATTGCTTTTCTGTTTGACTCACCACTAAATTTTACTCAATTCAACCTGACCAAGGTGATGGCTTCACACCCCACCTCAGTATAACTCTCACAGACCCCTGGGGCACCGTTCTCCACCCCCGAGTCCCCTGCTGTGCCCCTCCATTCCCACTCTCCGTTTCCTCTGTCTTGTCTACAACCCCTTTTCCTGTCCTTTCCCATTCCTAAACCCACCTGTCCCTTACTTCTCCAGTTTGTTCCTCTTCACTCCTTTAACCTTCCTCTTGCCTTTCTGCTCCTCCCTCACCCCTCCTGCTCTCTTTCCCCCTTGGCCCCCTCCACCATCCCTTCTGTCTGCTCCATCTCACTACTCTCCCTTCATCTTGTTCCTTCCCTCTTACCCCTGGCCTTATCAACTACACCGCTCCTTTCCACCCCTCTCCCAATCCTCTTCTCCAACAACCTCCCCTTTAATTCTGCATTGCTGTACCCCCTTCCCCTCGATCTCCTTCCGTCCCCTTTCCTCCCAGTCATCTTGCCTTCCTTTCCAAACTCCCCCCTCCCTTTCTACCTCACCTTCATTCCCTCCCTCCCTCTCCTTCACTCATTTCCCCCTCATCCATCTTTCCTGCCATCCTCTCCTTCCCCCCCTCCTTCTTCCTCCCCCTTTCCCTTCTTCCCACATGTTTCTCCATCCCCTGCCCCATCCTCCTCCAACCCTCCCCCATATATGCCTCCACACCCCCCCAATACCTTCCTCCACCCCCCAATACCTTCCTCAACCCCCCATACCTTCCTCAACCCCCCATACCTTCCTCAACCCCCAATACCTTCCTCCACCCCCCAATACCTTCCTCAACCCCCCAATACCTTCCTCCACCCCCCAATACCTTCCTCCACCCCCCCAATACCTTCCTCCACCCCCCAATACCTTCCTCAACCCCCCAATACCTTCCTCCACCCCCCAATACCTTCCTCCACCCCCCCAATACCTTCCTCCACCCCCCCAATACCTTCCTCCACCCCCCCAATACCTTCCTCCACCCCCTCCCCCAATACCTTCCTCCACCCCCCTCCCCCAATACCTTCCTCCACCCCCAATACCTTCCTCCACCCCCCTCCCCCAATACCTTCCTCCACCCCCCACCCCCAATACCTTCCTCCACCCCCCAATACCTTCCTCCACCCCCCAATACCTTCCTCCACCCCCCTCCCCCAATACCTTCCTCCACCCCCCACCCCCAATACCTTCCTCCACCCCCCTCCCCCAATACCTTCCTCCACCCCCCTCCCCCAATACCTTCCTCCACCCCCGGGAGGGGATAGGGTCGGGGGTTGGTTTTGTTACGGCGGGGTCCCTGTCTCTGTCGGAAGCCCCCGGGGCCTATCTCCGAGCCCGGAATCACAGCCACACTCCCCTGTGAGCTGCCCGGAACCGGGGGAGGGGGACACAGGTTCCGCCCGGAGCCTGGGGAGGGGGGGGGGGGGGGGGACACAGGTTCCGCCCGGATCCCGCTCCCCGCGGTCCCTGAACATTCGTACCGGGCCGGTGCAGCGCCCCCTGTGGCTACTGCGGGGACTGTGGCTGCCTCCACCAGATGGAGCAGCACGTGACCCCGTCAGCATCAGTCAATGATCCAGGGACCAGAGCAGCACCTTGTATCTGCTCATGGGACATGGGGCATCACTGGCTGGGCCCAGCATTGATTCTCTGCCCCTAACTGCCCCTTGAGAAGGTGGCGGTGAGCTGCCTTTGTGAACCGCTGCAATGCCCTGTTGTGGAAATGACTTGGAGACAAATGGGGTGTAGAAATATCACACAACGCCACGTTATAGTCCAACAGGTTTATTTGGAAGCACTAGCTTTTGGAGCGCTGCCCCTTCATCAGGTGGTTGTGGAGAATAAGATTGTAAGACACAGAATTTATCGCAAAAGATGTAACTGGAATTATATATTGAGAAAGACCTGGATTGTTTGTCAAACCTCTCATCTTTTAGAATGACCATGTTGGTTTCAGTTCTTTCATATGAAAATCACAAAATTTAAAAAAAACAAACAATCCAGGTCTTTCTCAATATATAATTCCAGTTACATCACACTGTAAACACTTGCTATAAATTCTGTGTCTTACAATCCTATTCTCCACAACCACCTGATGAAGGAGCGTCACTCTGAAAGCTAGTGCTTCCAAATAAACCTGTTGGACTATAACCTGGTGTTGTGTAATTTTTAACTGTTATAGGAAGGATTGATGTAGAGTGCCAGTGTTGAACTGGGGTGGACAGGGTTAAAAATCACACAACACCAGGTTATAGTCCAACAGGTTTAATTGGAAGCACTAGCTTTCAGACCGCTGCTCCTTCATCAGGTAGCTGTGGAGTAGGATCATAAGACACAGAATTTATAGCAAAAGTGTCATGCAATTAAAACGATATATTGAACAAACCTAGATTGCTGTTAAGTCTTTCATCTTTTAGAATGGGTGGCAGGTTTTGGTTCATTAATATGTAAATCCTAGAACCTCTTTTAAGTTACATTCTTGAGATAACAAGGTGTTATAAAAATAGGTGACATCTCAACTCAGACAATATAGGAAGGATATTATTAATCTGGAGAGTGATCAGACAAGATTTACCAGGATGTTGTCGGGAATGAACAGTTTGAGCTCTCAGGAGAGTCTGGATAGGCTGGGACTTTTTTCACCGGAGGTGACCTTATAGAGGTTCATAAATCATGAGGGGCATTGATAAGGTGAATGGCAAAGGTCTTTTCCCTAGAGTAGGGGGAGTTCAAAACTAAGGGGTATATTTTTAAAGTGAGAGGAGAAAGATTTAGAAGGAACGTGAGCAGCAACCTTATCATACAAAGAGTGGCTCGTATGTGGAATGAATTGCCAGAGAAAGTGGTAGTTACAACATTTAAAAGACATTTAGACAGGTACATGATTGAGAAAGGTTTAGAGGCAGATGGGCCAAACGCAGACAGGTAGAACTGGTTTAGTTTGGTATTATGTTCGGCATGGACATGTTGGACCGATGGGGTCTGTTTCCATGCTGTATGACTCTGTGACTCAATGTGCTGCAGGTAGACCCACAATTCCATTCCAGGAGCTTGACTTAGAAACATTGAAGGAACAGTGATATATTTCCAAATTCAGGATGTTGTCAGGAACAAGCTGGGGGTGGTGTTCCCTTCTATCTGCTGCCCTCATCCTTCTAGATTGTCGAGGTCATGGGTTTGGAAGATACTGACGAAGGAACTTTGGTGAATGTCTGCAGTGCACATTGTAGATGGTTCACACTGCTGCTACTGAGCGTCAGTGGTAGAGGGAGTGAATATTTGTGGCACCAATCAAGCGAGATGCTTTGTCCTCAATGGTATTGAATGCAGCTGCACTCAACCAGGCAATTTGAGAGTATTCTATCTCACTCCTGACTTGTGTTTTGAACATGGCGGATAAGCCTTTAACGAGAAATGTTGCAGACTTCCTAGTCGCTGATCTACTCCTGTACCCACAATATTTGTAGAGTTAATGTAGTTCAGTTTATGGTCAGTGATGACCCCCAGGAGCTCTGTCCATCTCTCTCTCTCTCTCTCTATCTCTATTTTTCTTTCTCTGTCTCTTTATCTCTCATAAACCTCGATCCTTTTATTTTCCTTATTGTTGATTGTGGACTGAAATGGGAAAATTTATTGCTTTAAAAGCAAGAGATATTTGAAGGATTATTGCACTTTTTAAAAACTTCCCTTACACTCAATTTAAGTGCTGTTTGGTCAGCTAATGATTCAAGCAGTTGATAAAAAAACCTATTGCAGAGCAGTTGGGACTGGGGCAGTGTACAAAGGGAGATGTGACTAGCCACAAGTAGCCAAGTGATGTGGGAAATTGCAACCAGTTTCAGAAGGGGCTGACTCTCACTGGGGGAACAGTTCCATCTCACAAGTTCAATCACAGAATGTTTATGACCCAGAAAGTGGCCACGTAGCTCATCATATCTGTATTGGCTCTCCAAAACAGCAATCCTCTTGGTTTCATTCCCCTGCACTCTCCCCAAAATGCCACACGTTCTTCCTTTACAAATAATAATCTATTTTTTTCTTGTAAGTGTTGATTGGAACTGTGTGCACCAACCTCTGAGCAGTGTGTTCCAGGTCACAAACATTCTCTCCAGTTTGCCCAGTTGGCTGGGCTGTTGGTTTGTGGTGCATTGTGATGCCGACAGTGTGGGTTCAATTCCCACACTAGCTGAGGTTACCATTTGGCCCATATTGCTCTCATCCTTCCTATTCCTATACTCATCTAGATCCCTTTTGTGGTAAATTAATGTTACTTCTGCAATTCTCAATTATAATTTCTGATACAAGGTGAATGAACTCACATCAGTGAGTAATTGTTTCAGCCAGGAGCTGAGTCAACAAGAATAGGAACTCTGTGGAGGAAATGCATAATTTTTTTTGTATTAGCTGAAAATGTATGCAAGAAAGAAACGGGACTACACAACAATGGTAACCCCAATTAAAAGGGCTTTGTGATAAGATGCTGTGAAGACAGACAGTTAAATTCAATATGCCTGTGTAAACAGTAGGTATAAACATATGTTTCCCACTTTTACAGAAACACAGGAACAAACCCCAATTAAAAGAGTCTTAGTGATAAGATGCTGTGAGGGGCAGCACAGATGGAGGGAATAGATAATGGTAAGGTAAGGATGTGCCCACAGCAGGATGAGGGCAAACGGCCTTGAGAGAACAGGAATGAGCATTTTTTTCACAGACAAGGCCAGATAAGCCAAGAGATAAACAGGAGTAATGGGTACCGGTCCCAGGGAAGTGGAGGATGTAAATGGGGGGGGGGGGGAACAATGAAATAAGAAAAAAAGTGTAGGAACCAAATTATATAAATATCGAGTATTTGTTGAATTCACTGTGTTTTGTCCCTGCCTTGTGGACATCACACCCACTTGCAAGTGTGAAATAAAGGGCATTACTGACTCAGATCTTGTCTCGGACTGAAATTATTGCAGTGAGTGAGCTTTGTTTCCCACACTTTTAAATGTTGTAATTGTACCAGCCTTCACAATGGCAGCTCATTACATACACGTGATACCCTCTGTATGAAAAAGTTGCCCCTTAGATCCCTTTAGATCTTTCACCTCTCACCTTAAACCTACGCCATCTAGATTTGTACTCCCTTCCCTGGAGAAGGGGATGTTCCTTCTTAAACAACACACACACAAACACACACACAAACACACACACACACTCACCCCCCCCACACACACACACACACACACTCACACACCACACACACACTCACACCACACACACACACACACACACTCACACCCCACCCCCCACACACACAAACACACACACAAACACACACACACACTCACCCCCCCCCACACACACACACACACACTCACACACCACACACACACTCACACCACACAAACACACACACACACTCACACCCCACCCCCCCCACACACACACACACACACACTCACACACCACACACACACTCACACCACACACACACACACACACACTCACACCCCACCCACACACACACACACACTCACACCACATACACACACACACACACACACACACTCACACCCCCCCCCCCCCACATACACACACACCACACACACACACACACACCCCGGTGTCCCCCAGGTTAAAGCACCATCAGTCGTCCTTCTCTTTATAATGAGAGGACAGTTCTGTGGTCTGATATGACTATGGTGACTTTATTATTTTATCCTTCTAAATGCCGTGATTCAGTCCCCCAATTCTGAATCTTTCCACCAATGAGAACTGTTCCTCTTTATCTGCTCAGTCCAGCCCTCCATGATCGTCCTACACTGCCATCAAATCTCCTCACACGCTTCTCTGCAAAGAAGTCAGTCCCAGCTTCTCCAATCTAATCCTATCGTTGAGGCTCTTTATCCCTGCCGCCATTCTCATGAATTCCTCTGCAACCTTCTTATATTGGTCAGAATATTGAGTTTAGGAGTTTGGAGTTCATGTTGCAGCTGTACAGGACATTGGTGAGGCCACCCTTGGAATTAGATTAGCTTCCCTACAGTGTGGAAACAGGCCCTTTGGCCCAACAAGTCCACACCGACCCTCCGAAGAGCGACCCACCCAGACCTGTATCCACGGGTCCTAGTCTCCTCGCTTACCGGAAACAATTTCTACCGTCCACCCTTTCCAAGTCATGTATTATCTTGTAAGTCTAATAGAAACTTACAAGATAATACATGGCTTGGAAAGGGTGGACACTAGGAAATTGTTTCCTTTAGGCGAGGAGACTAGGACCCGTGGACACAGCCTTAGAGTTAGAGGGGGGTCAATTCAGAACAGAATTGCGGAGACATTTCTTCAGCTGGAGAGTGGTGGGGCTGTGGAATTCATTGCTGCAGAGTGCAGTGGAGGCCGGGACGCTAAATGTCTTCAAGGTAGAGATTGATAAATTCTTGATGTCACAAAGAATTAAGGGCTACGAGGAGAAAGTGGGTAAGTGGAGTTGAAATATCCATCAGCCATGATTGAATGGCGGAGTAGTCTCTATGGGCCGAATGGCCTTACTTCCACTCCTATGTCTTATGGTCTTACCATTCCCCTACATTTACCCCTGACTAATCCACCTAGACTATGGGCAATTTAGCAATTCACCTGACCCGCACATCTTTGGACTGTGGGAGGAAACCGGAGCACCCGGAGGAAACCCACGCAGACACGGGGAGAACGTGCAAACTCCACACAGTCAGTCGCATGAGTCGGGAATTGAACCCAGGTCCCTGGCGCTGTGAGGCAGCAGAGCTAACCACTGTGCCACCCTGCTTCTTTCTCAGTTCTGGTCTCCCTGTTATAGGAAGGGTGGTGTGAGATTTGAAAGGGTTTAGAAAAGATTTACAAGGATGTTGGAGGGTTTGAGCTGTAGACGGAGGCTAAACAGGCTGGGGCTGTTTTCCCTGGAGCATCAGAGGCTGAGGGGTGACCTTATAGTGGTTTATAAAGTCATGAGGGGCATGGATAGGGTGAACAACCAAGATATTTTCCGCTGGGTAAGGGAGTCCGAAACTAGGCAGATTTAAGGTGAGAGAGGAAAGATTTAAAAGGGACTTTTTCACGCAGAGGATGGTACGTGTATGGAATGAGCTGCCACAGGAAGTGGTGGAGGCTGGTACAATTACAGCATTTAAAAGGCATCTGGATGGGTATATGAATAGGAAGGGTTTGGAGGGATATGGGAGATGCTGGTAAATGGGACTGGATCAATTTAGGATATCTGGTCGGCATAGACGGGTTGGACCAAAGGGTCTGTTTCCGTGCTGTACATCTCTGTGGCTCACTGATGCCTTCACATCCTCCCTGCGTGTTTATTACTCTCCTAAACCTCTCTGGCTATTGCATATGTGCCTTCAAGGCATGTATCAGTGGGATATTTGACAGTGTAGTGCAATCACAACCACTCCCAAACTGTTCCTCACCAAAAATCCCATTGTAAATGATTCCAAGCTCAATCTCAGTAATTTAAGGAACTGCCCAGGTGCTGCTTTACTGGAACATACAGACTTAGAGTCTGAGTCCCACACTGTTTGGAATATTTACACACTGGTTAACTGGGGAGAGACCATTAATGTCACTGCTGAGTTTGATTGAATGGACTGGGAGCTGTACATTTGGGTGGTTCTGACTCCTGCACATTCTGCCATTGTGACACATTCCATTTGATGTCACTTGTGGGCCATTCGTCAAGACCCTGCCCCACCCCCGTGACAGTGCTGTCACACTTTGGGGAGAACGGTGAGATATTAGAATGAGTGCCCCAGGGGGAGCTCCCCCCTCTTTACTTCTGCAGAGTGAACGTTGGGCAGAACGATCCCGACGGTGTGATCGAAGGGGTAGAGACAGGGATGAGTCATCTCTGTCAAAGGAAACGAGAAGCCAAGGAGCCCCCGAACCTCATCGCTCTCCTCCTCCTGTCAGGAGGTCAGTGGGGGGCAATTAGCGGTTGGGGACCAATTTATAAAGATTGGGGTCATACACAAAAGGGATTTGAGTGAAAACGCTTTCCCACAGCGATTCAAGTGCAATCTGAAATGTACTGCCCGATGGAGACAGATTCAGTCATGATTCCAAGGAGAAATTGGAAGAGCAGGCCATCAAAGGAAAAGTGGGGGAGTTGTACTAACTATATTTCTTTTACAGACAGACAGCTTGAACCTGATGGACTGAATGGCCTCCCTCGACACATTCTATGATTCAGTGATTACAACCAATCCCCACTGCCTTTGAGAAAATGGTGTGGAGTTATTTACTCTTCGGACAAGGCCAGGCCAACATTCTCCCTAATTGCCCCTGGAACTGAGGGCAGTTGCAAGTTAATCACATTGCTATTGGTTAGGAATCAGATGTAGGCCAGACCAGGTAAGGGTGGCAGATTTCCCCTCACTAAAGGGACCAACCAACCCAACCACCCCGTGGCTCAACATTTTAACTCCCCCTCCCACTCCACTGAGGACATGCAGGTCCTTGGACTCCTCCATCGCCAGACCATAACAACACGACGGTTGGAGGAAGAGCACCTCATCTTCCGCCTGGGAACCCTCCAACCACAAGGGATGAACTCACATTTCCCCAGTTTCCTCATTTCCCCTCCCCCCACCTTGTGTCAGTCAAATCCCTCGAACTCAGCACCGCCTTCCTAACCTGCAATCTTCTTCCTGACCTCTTCGTCCCCACCCCACTCCGGCCTATCACCCTCACCTTGACCTCCTTCCACCTATCACATCTCCATCGCCCTTCCCCCAAGTCCCTCCTCCCTACCTTTTATCTTAGCCTGCTGGACACACTTTCCTCATTCCTGATGAAGGGCTTTAGCCCGAAACGTCGAATTTCCTGTTCCTTGAATGCTGCCTGACCTGCTGCGCTTTTCCAGCAACACATTTTCATCAATGAATAGGTAGGTTTGTAAACAACAATTGACAGTGGTCACTACAGGTATTAGGTTGGCTTTTTAATTTTAGATCTTATTAAATTCACGTTTCACCATGGTGGGATTTGAACTCACAGACCCCAGCACTTCAGCCTGGGGGATCTGCCTTACTAGTTCAGCAACATTACCACTACACTGGCAGCTCCCCTGTTTTATTAGCTACAATTGAGTGACTTTTCAGCAGCTATTTCAGAGGGTAGTGAACCACACTGAAGTTGGGTGGAGTCAGATATAGACCAGACCAGGTAAGGACAGTGGAAACCCCTGCTCAAAGGACATGAGGATTACTGATGGCTTTTTTTAAAAAGCACCCATGTCTCCTGATCTTGATAGTGACCCGAGCCTTCTATTCCAGATTTTACATGGCTTTGTGCGTGGGAAGTCATGACTCACAAACATGATTGAATATCTTGAGGCCGTAACCAAAACGATCGATGAAGGCAGAGCAGTATCATAGAATCCTTACAGTGGCCCATTCTGACCCACTTGTCCCTAATTCCTCTAACCCCCAACCTTACATTTCCCATGGCTAACCTACATATCCCTGGTCACTACAGGTGATTTAGGATGGCAACCCATCTAACCTTTGGACTATGAGAGGAAACTGAAGCAAACTCACGCAGACACGGGGCAAATGTGCAAACTCCACACAGACAGTCACTGAACCTGGGACCCTGGCGCTGTGAGGCAGCAGTGCTAACCACTGAGCTACCAACCACCCTCAATGTTGTCTACATGAACTTTAATAAAGCGTTTGACAAGATTCCACATGGTAGACTGATTAATAAAGTTAGATCACACCGGATTCAGGGTGAGCCTGTCAATTGGATGCAAAATTGACTTGATGATAGGAGACAGAGGATGGTGGTGGAGGGTTGTTTTTCAGACTGGAGGCCTGTGACCAGCAGTGATCCACATGGATTGGTGCTAGGTCCACTGTTGTTTGTCATTTACATAGAGCCATAGAGATGTACAGCATGGAAACAGACCCTTCGGTCCAACCCATCCATGCCGACCAGATATCCCAACCCAATCTAGTCCCACCTACCAGCACCCGACCCATATCCCTCCAAACCCTTCCTATTCATATATCCACCCAAATGCCTCTTAAATGTTGCAATTGTACCAGCCTCCACCACATCCTCTGGCAACTCATTCCATACACGTACCACCCTCTGTGTGAAAAAGTTGCCCCTTAGGTCCCTTTTATATCTTTCCCCTCTCACCCTAAACCTATGCCCTCTAGTTCTGGACTCCCCGACCCCAGGGAAATGACTTTGTCTATTTATCCTATCTATGCCCCTCATAATTTTGTAAACCTCTATAAGGTAACCCCTCAGCCTCCGACGCTCCAGGGAAAACAGCCCCAGCCTGTTCAGCCTCTCCCTGTAGCTCAGATCCTCCAACCCTGGCAAATCCTTGTAAATCTTTTCTGAACCCTTTCAAGTTTCACAACATCTTTCCAATAGGAAGGAGACCAGAATTGCACGCAATATTCCAACAGTGGCCTAACCAATGTCCTGTACAGCCGCAACATGACCTCCCAACTCCTGTACTCAATACTCTGACCAATAAAAGAAAGCATACCAAACACCTTCTTCACTGTCCTATCTACCTGCGACTCCACTTTCAAGAAGCTATGAACCTGCACTCCAAGGTCTCTTTGTTCAGCAACACTCCCTAGGACCTTACCATTAAGTGTATAAGTCCTGCTAAGATTTGCTTTCCCAAAATGCAATACCTCGCATTTATCTGAATTAAACTCCATCTGCCACTTCTCAGCCCATTGGCCCATCTGGTCCAGATCCTGTTGTAATCTGAGGTAACCCTCTTCGCTGTCCACTACACCTCCAATTTTGGTGTCATCTGCAAACTTACTAACATGAACAATTTGGATGAGGATTTAGGAGGCATGGTCAGTCAGTTTGCAATTGACATCAAAATTCATTGTATAGTCAATAGTGAAGGAGGTTATCTAAGATTACAGAGAGATCTTAATCAATTAGGCCAATGGGCTAAAGAGTGGCAGATGGAGTTTAATTTAGATAAATGCAAGGTAGTACAAAGGTGGGACTTATGCCGTTAATGATAGGACCCTGGGTAGTTTTGTAGAATAGAGACACTATGAAATAGAAGGTGTTTCGTACATTTGCCTTCATTGATCAGGTCTTTGAGTACAGGATTTGGAACATCATGTTGAGATTGTATAGGATGCTACTTTTGGAATGCTATGTACAGTTCTGGTCACCCTACTTTAGGGAGAATATTATTAAATTGGAGAGGGTTCAGAAAAGATCTACAAGGATGTTGCTGGGACTGAAGGGTTTTAGTTAAAGGGAGGGGCTGAATAAGCTGGGGTTTTTTTCATTGGAGCATATGAGGCTGAGGGGTGACCTTATATCGGTTTATAAAATCATAAGGGATATGGATAGGGTGAATACCTAAGGTGAAAATGAGGTCTGCAGATGCTGGAGATCAGAGCTGAAAATGTGTTGCTGGAAAATTCGACGTTTCAGGCATAAGCTCTTCATCAGGTTGATGAGGGGGTTATGCCCGAAACATTGACTCTCCTGCTCCTCGGAGGCTGCCTGACCTGCTGTGCTTTTCCAGCGCCACACTCTCGACTCTGACTCTCCAGCGTCTGCATCCTCACTTCCTCCTATGATAAATTGACTTGACAATATTAGTAATGTCCCTCAATTAACCCTCCTTGCTTTGGCAAGATAGTTCAGTGGTTATGCAGAGGCTAGAGATTCGAGGACATTTTTATGTTGAATTCACTCATTCACTCTGATACTTGTCACTTTGCAGCAACGTTAATTCCCGTTCGGGGCTTTGAGATCGAAGGCAGGAGGATGAGCAATTTTGCCTCTGTGGTGAACTGTGCCACGGAGGGTGCCAACAGCCTGGCTATCTACAACTATGGCTGCTTCTGTGGGATTGGAGGGACGGGCAACCGGCCTGTTGATGCCATTGACAGGTAATGGGAAGCAATGTCATTTATCATGTTGGACTTTAATTCAAAGGGAAAGGAGTATAAAAATAGAGAGGTCTTGTTAAAACCATACAAGACATCGATCAGACCACAGCTGAATTCCTCGTATCCAACACGCTCATCTGTTTTTAAGCTGCAGATGTTGTAAAGATAAAGCTTTGACTTCCCCCTCCTCACATTAAACAGCAGTTTCAGTCCACTTATTGAATTGTAGAATCCTTACAGTGTGGAATCAGACCATTTTCCCCATTGAATCCACACCAACCCTGCAGAGGGACATCCCATTCAGACCTCCCCCCCCCCCCATTTCCCATAGCTAATCTGCCCTAGCTTGCACATCCCAAAGACAATCCACTAACCTGTATCTTGTTAGACTGTGGGCAGCAACCAGAGCACCCAGTAGAAACCCAAACAGACTTGGGGAGACCGTCCATACAGACAGTCACTCGAGGGTGGAATCGAACCTGGGTCCCTGATGCTGTGAGGCAGCAGTGCTAACCACTGAGCCACCGTGACTTTATCGAAGGAAAGACAAAGTAGCGTTGGGGGTAATCCAGAGACAGCTCACCAGATTGATCCCAGATGTGGAGGAGAGGTTGCGTAGAGAAGACTGGATTTAGAAAGAACCTTATGGAAACATACAGGATTCTTAGGAGACTTGACAGAGTAGATGTGAATCAGTTGTATCTCCTTGTGGGGGGGCCATGGAACAGAATGCACCATCTCAGAATAAGAGGTTGTCCATTTAAGACAGGAATGTTGAGGAATATTTTCTCTAATGAATCTGTGAAACTCTTTACCACAGAGGGCTGTCGAGGCTGGGCGGTTCAGTATATTCAAGGCGGAGATAGATTTGTAATCAATAGTGACGGGGAAAGGCCGAAAAGTGGACTTGAGGTTAATGTGATCACTTGTGATCTCTTTGAATGGGAGAGCAGACTCAATGGATCAAATGGCCTACATTTACCCCCACGCCTTATGGTCTTACAACAAACACTTTCTGTTCAGTACAACTTGCATTTATGCAGCACCTTTAATGTAATAACTCACCCCCAGGCTCTTGACGAGAAATGTTGTTGGATCAGATTTGACACCCCAATCCCATAAGGCAGTGGGTGGCCTAAAGTTTGGTCAGAGTGGTAAGTTCAAAGGAAAGAGAGATTTGGGATAGAATTCCAGAGCTTGGGACCTGAGCAAATGAAAACATGTGCTGGAATGGAAAGATTAAAATTGGGGATTCTCAACAGATCAGAATTAGAGCAGCGTTGATATCTCAGAAAGTCATAGGTTTGGAGGGGTTTCCGAAGATAGGGAGGGCGTTCGGTTTGAAGGACATGCAGGTTAGGTGGATTGGCCGTGCTAAATTCCCCTGAGCATCTGGGGATCTGCAGACGAGTTGGGTTAGCTATGAGAAATGCAGGGTTACAGGGATAAAGTAAGGAGGTGGGTGCGGGGGTGGGATGCTTTTCAGAGGGTCAGTGTGGACTTGAGGGGCCGAGTGGCCTGCTTCCACACTGTAGGGATTCTGTGAATCAATAGATTCTGTGAAAACCAGGACAAGAACATTCAAGTTGGGTCATGCATTTCTGGAGAGTCCAGTAGGTCAGAAAGGGACAAGTGTGAATGGGGATTGGGATGGAACTAAGTTTAGGATGGTGTTACAGCCAATGAGGAACACTGGACTCACTCCTTTCCTTGCCTCGTTCCTTCACTGCATACAAGAAACATTAAACTTAGAAAGCGAGGGATTTTGCAAATTATATTTCAGACTGTATGGAGCTCAGTACCAGAGACAAGTGCCAGGGTCCTTAAGTTGACAAGTAAGGAAGTAGATATTGCAAAAGAAACAAACAAAAATGATGAACAAAACGTATAAATCTTTGTGATACACATATAGACACTCAAAACACACAGGAGAAAGTGAATTTTTTTTGTAGAGGGAGGAAGAGAGCTTCTTAAATTCCTGAATTCCTATACATTCCTGAAGAAGGGCTCATGCCCGAAACGTCGATTCTCCCGCTCCTTGGATGCTGCCTGACCGGCTGTGCTTTTCCAGCAACACATTTTCAACTCAAAACACACAACCTCCTTTAAGGCTGGGGGAAAAAAATACAACTCCACAGTGTAGTATCTTAGGCCAACGAGCAGTACACTTTGACGAGAAGGACTATTCGCAGATTATCCAAATGTTGATCCGTAGCTCCAGTCACCCTCTTCACGAGCAGCTCACCCCCCACCCTCTCTAGGGGCAAATAGGCAGGGCAATAAATGCTGGGCCCAGCCAGTGATGCACACATCCCACAAAATGAATAAATAAAAGGAAACATTGGTGTTGGGGTTCGTTCCTCAATCATTCAAGACTGCCTGAAATTTGATCCTGGAGATAGCAGTGTACATTCAAATGTCACCTTTAAGAATTCATCCCTTCCGGTGATGAGGGCTTCCAGTGGAGTTTCAAATTTTGCTGATGATACAAAGCTGGGTGGCAGGGTGAAATGTGATGAGGATGTTAGGAGATTACAGGGTGACCTGGACAAGTTAGGTGATGCATGGCAGATGCATGGCAGATGCAGTTTAATGTGGATAAATGTATGGTTATCCACTTTGGTGGCAAGAACAGGAAGGCAGATTACTACCTTAATGGAATTAATTTAGGTAAAGGGGCAGTACAGAGAGATCTGGGTGTTCTTGTACACCAGTCAATGAAGGCAAGCATGCAGGTACAGCAGGTAGTGAAGAAGGCTAATAGCATGCTGGCCTTCATAACAAGAGGGATTGAGTATAGAAGCAAAGAGATGCTTCTGCAGCTGTACAGGGCCCTGGTGAGACCACACCTGGAGTACTGTGTGCAGTTCTGGTGTCCAAATTTGAGGAAAGACATTCTGGCTATTGGGGGAGTGCAGCATAGGTTCACGAGGTCAATTCCTGGAATGGCAGGATTACCTTACACTGAAAGACTGAAGCGACTGGGCTTGGATACCCTTGAGGTTAGAAGACTGAGAGGGGTTTATGATTGAGACGTATAAGATTATGAAAGGATTGGACACTCTGGCAGCAGGAAACATGTTTCCGCTGATGGGTGAGTGCTGAACCAGAGGACACAGCTTAAAAATACGGAGTAGACCATTTAGGACAAAGATGAGGAGAAACTTCTTCACCCAGAGAGTGGTGGCTGTGTGGAATGCTCTGCCCCAGAGGGCAGTGGAGGCCCAGTCTCTGGATTCATTTAAGAAAGAGTTGGATAGAGCTCTCAAAGATAGTGGAATCAAGGGTTATGGAGATAAGGCAGGAAGAGGATACTAATTAGGAATGATCAGCCATGATCATATTGAACGGCGGTGCAGGCTCGAAGGGCTGAATGGCCTACTCCTGCATCTATTGTCTATTGTCTATTGTCTATTGTCAACTGACCAGGTTTGATGGGGTGACAGTGCTCCAGAGAGAGAGAGAGAGAGAGACAGACAGACAGAGAAGGAGCAAAGGTTAGTGTACTGTGGCAAGAGCTCTGTCTGCCTTCAAAACATGTTTTTCTACCCATAGACAGAGTTGTGCGGCCTCTCTCTGAAAGTGTTGGTGATTTATTGACTTCTTGTCATAAAGTCATAGTCATCATGTTTAACGGCACAGAAAGAGGCCTTTCGGCCCATTGCGTCTGTGCCAGTCAGCTAGCACCTATATAGGCAAAAGTGAGGACTGCAGATGCTGGAAACCAGAGTTTAGATCAGAGTGATGCTGGAAAAGCGCAGCAGGTCAGGCAGCATCTGAGGAGCAGGAAAATCGATGTTTTTTTTTGAAAGCCCTTCATCAGGAATAGAGGCAGGGAGCCTCCAGGGGGAGAGGTAAATGGGGGGGTGGGGGGTGGGGCTGGGGAGAAGGTAGCAAAGAGCACAATAGGTGAATGGGGTGGGGGATGGAGGTGATAGGTCAGAGAGGAGGGTGGGGGAAGGTAGCAAAGAGTACTATAGATGAATGGGGGTGGGGATGGAGGTGATAGGTCAGAGAGGAGGGTGGGGGAAGGTAGCAAAGAGTACTATAGGTGAATAGGGGTGGGCATAGAGGTGATAAGTCAGGGAGGAGAGTGGAGTGGATAGGTGGGAAGGGAGATTGGCAGGTAAGACAGGTCATGGGAACAGTGCTGAGCTGGAAGGTTGGAGCTGGGGTGAGGTGGGGGGAAGGGAAAGAGGAAACTAGTGGAATCCACATTGATGCTCTGGGGTTGAAGTGTTCCGAGGCGGAAGATGAGGCGTTCTTCCTCCAGCGTCGGGTGGTGAGGGAGCGGCAGTGGAGGAGGCCCAGGACCTGCATGTCCTTGGCAGAGTGGGAGGGGGAATTGAAATGTTGGTCCAAGGGGCCTAAAGCGCTCTGCTAGGAAGTATCCAGTCTTCCCAATGTAGAGCAGACCACATCGGGAGCAACGGACACAATAAATGATATTAGTGGATGTGCAGGTAAAACTTTGATGGATGTGGAAGGCTCCTTTGGGGCCTTGGATGGAGGTGAGGGAGGAGGTGTGGGCACAGGTTTTGCAATTCCTGTGGTGGCAGGGGAGGGTGGGTTGTTGGAGGGGTGTGGACCTGACCAGGTAGTAGTGCCTATATACTCTAATCCCATTTTGTAGCACTCAGCCCACAGCCTTGTGTGCTGTGGTGTTTCAAGTGTGAATCTAAATACGACTTAAATGTTGTCATGGTTCTCACCTCCAGCACCATACCAGGCAGTGAGTTCCAGATCTGAAAATGTGTTGCTGGTTAAAACGCAGCAGGTCAGGCAGCATCCAAGGGACAGGAAATTCGATGTTTCGGGCAAAAGCCCTTCATCAGCAACACATTTTCAGCTCTGATCTCCAGCATTTGCAGACCTCACTTTTTACTCTGAGTTCCAGATACCCACTACCTTCTGAATGAAAAAAAAGTCTTCCTTAAATCCCCTGTAAACCTGTTGCCCTTTTTCCTTCTATCTATGTCCCCTGGGATACTGATCTCACAACTAAGATTTGTTGTAGGGGCGGAAGATGAGGCGCTCCTCCTCCAGCCGTCGTGTAGTTGTGTTCTGCCGGTGGAGGAGTCCAAGGACCTGCATGTCCTCGGTGGAGTGGGAGGGGGAGTTTTGCGGAAGATGAGGCGCTCCTCCTCCAGCCGTCGTGTAATTGTGTTCTGCCGGTGGAGGAGTCCAAGGTTGCGGAAGATGAGGCGCTCCTCCTCCAGCCATCGTGTAGTTGTGTTCTGCCGGTGGAGGAGTCCACAGCTCACAACTAAGATGAAAAGTTTCTTTCTCTCTACTCTATCCATGCACCTCACAATTTTGTCCATCTCAAATCAGGTTCCACCCTCAGCCTTTTCTGCTCTGAAGAAAACACTCCCACTCTTGCTAGCCTCTCTCTATAGCTGAATTGCTGCAGGCCAGGCAACATCCTGATAAATATTTCCCACACCTTCTCTATTACAATCAGGTTGTTCCATGTATCTTGTTTTGTATAACATGCAAATGTTATATTTTTGTTGCTGTAGGCTTTGTCCTTTGTTCTTTTCAATGAGTTCAAAATATGTATGTGTGCACGCATGTGCACCGATATGTGTGCGCACATGTGTGTGTGCGCGCACATGTGTGTATGTGCATCTGTGTGCATGAATGCCCACATGTGCATCTATCTGTGCACATGTGTGTAATTGTGCATGTGTGTGCACGTGTACATCTACGTGTGCGCATGTGTAAGTGTGCGCGTGTGTATGTGCATCTGCGCACGTGTGCATTTGTTGTGTGCATGTGTATGTGTGTACATGTGTTTGCATGCATGTGTGCATCTATGTGTTTGTGTGTGTGTCGGTGTGCATGTCTGTGTACATCTGCTGTGTTTGTGTGTGCATGTATCTATCTGTAGTGTAAGTGCATCTATGTGCGGTGTGTGTGTGTGTGTGTATACGTGTGTGTGTGTGTGTGTGTGTGTGTGTGTGGAGTTGGGGGTGGGGTGGGGTATGGGGTGTGACACTTGCCCATTGCAAGACTCTGACTGTGGGGAGCTGCCTCTTGGTTCTGGCTAACAGGGAAATACACCAGCTGTTAGCCCCACTTACAAACAGTTCGGAAGATTTACAGATTGGTGAAAAACCCTCACTGTCACACATTTTCTGTGACCCTCAAACTGGAGGAGAGACTTGAACCTGGAGCTCCTGCCCAGAGGCTGTACACACAACAGCCCCACTTTAGAAAGAATTTGATCTGAGGAAAGGGAGGCCGATGCTAATTAGATGCATTGCGACGTTCTCCATCAGTTCACCTTCCACCTCGAAACGTCTCTTTCCCATAGTCCCACTGTTGATCAGCTGATAGGGCCATCCCCAAACTGATACACCTTTCCTTGCCAATCACAAAGCCATCAAACACCAACCTCAGTGTGTGACTGTTCATCATCTGACAAGCATCGTTTAGATTCCCTACAGTATGGAAACAGGCCCAACCAGTCCACACTGACCCTCCGACGAGTAACCCACCCATTTCACTCTGACTAATGCACCTAACACTACGGGCAATTTAGCATGGCCAATCCACCCTGACCTGCACATGGATTATGGGAGGAAACCAGAGCACCCAGAGGAAACCCACGCAGACACGGGGGAGAATGTGCAAACTCCACACAGACAGTCACCTGAGGCTGGAATTGAACCTGGAACCCTGGCGCTGTGAGGCAGCAGTGCTAACCACTGAGCCACTGTGCTGCCCTCCTCTTCCCCGTTGGCCCCTTCCAACACCAAATCCATCTCCAAAAACCAAAATTGCTCAAATGAAGTGAGGGTTGAAAGAAAAGACTTTACTATAATCGTCGACTTTGCTAGGAGATTCAGAGAGATTTCAGGTCAGAGTTGGAAACTCTGTGTAACACTATGCTGGGGACTATTAATCAGATTATTATGACATTCAGTTGCTACAGGAAGACTTGTTGCTGTGAAATAACACCTTCCATTTATTAACCCTCATAGATGCTGCTATTTACATGACCAATGTTACGGTGAAGCCATTATCATGGGCTGCTCCATCTGGACCACACTTTATATTTCTCGCTGCTATGATGCTGCCCCCTCATGTGGTGAGTAGAACAATGACCCCCCCCCCAAACAGATTGGCTCTGAGGAAGATCCATTGCACCTCTATCCCCTTCCTTCCATCGACAGGAGAATGCCGAGTTAGCACAAACCACAGCTCTATTCTGGCTCTCAGAGAGAAGGGCCTGGTGAAGAGGCAACAGATAAATAGGTCATTTTCCAGCTGGCAGAATGATACAAATATGCATGACATGACTTAGTTCTGAGACATAGAGTTCCTTAAGGAATTTGCACAAATGATCTGGCAGTGTGGCTGTAAAATTACAAAAAGGTGCTGACTCACACTGGGATAGGGGTCCTCAAGGGACTGACTCACACTGGGATATAGTTCCTGAAGGGGCTGACTCTCACTGGGATACAGATCCTGAAGATGCTGACTCTCACTGGGATACAGATCCTGAAGGTGCTGACTCCCACTGGGACAAAGTTCCTGAAGGAAGTGACTCTCACTGAGATACAGATCCTGAAGATGCTGACTCTCACTGGGATACAGTTCCTGAAGGGGCTGACTCTCACTGGGATACAGTGCCTGAAAGAACTGACTCTCACTGGGATCCAGTTCCTGAAGGGGCTGACTTTCACTGGGATACAGTTCCTGAAGGGGCTGACTCTGACTGGGATACAGTTCCTGAAGATGCTGACTCTCACTGGGATACAGTTCCTGAAAGAACTGACTCTCAGTGGGATCCAGTTCCTGAAGGGACTGACTTTCACTGGGATACAGTTCCTGAAGGGGCTGACTCTGACTGGGATACAGTTCCTGAAGATGCTGACTCTCATTGGGATACAGTTCCTGAAGGTGCTGACTCACACTGGGATACAGATCCTGAAGGGGCTGACTCTCACAGGGATACAGATCCTGATGGTGCTGACATCTTCCTGGGGGAAACACATTATAATAAGTTTAACTCTAATACAAAGATTACATTCAGACAAAATATTCTTCACTTGTAAAATTAAAACTACACATGTACAATGACACAGCTATGGTTGCGATTTCTTGATAAGGGCAAATAAACCGGGACGTTTCCAACTGTGCCTTCTTCAAAAGGAGCCAAAATCTCGAAAGGAGCCAAAATAGTCCTCGCAGCCCTGTAGCTGTTACTCCAGGACATTGGAGCATGGTCTTTGTTCACTATCCCATGGTGCACCTCTTTGACAAGCGAAGCCCAGCAAAGTCACATGATATAAAAGTATTAACATCTGCATTAACCAGAGTTAAGCAGAATAACAACACTAGATTAATTGACAAATATGCTGAGTACAGCTAAACTATATCAATCATGATGTGGAGGTGCTGATGTTGGACTGGGATGGACAAAGTTAAAAATCACACAACACCAGGTTATAATCCAACAGGTTTATTTGGAAGCACTAGCTTTCGGAGCGCTGCTCCTGTGATGCTTCCAAATAAACCTGTTGCAGTATAACCTGCTGTTGTGTGATATTTTAGCTGTATCAATCATGAAATATTAATTTCCTGACTAATTCTATACCTGGTCTTGCCAATGACATCTACATTCATTAAACAAATTAAGGGAAGGTGATTATCCAATACCTCATTCTGAAAGTTTCACCTGAATCTACCTGCATCATAATTTCAGGCAGCATATTCCAAATCCTCACTGCACATCATGTGAAAAACCTCACCCTAGCTACTTCTTTCGCTAGCCTCTGTCTTCTCTGAACCTCTAACTTTCTATCCCATATTTGTATCGCTATCTATTCTGCCTCAATCTTTTGTGATTTTGAACAAGCCAATCAAATCTGAATATTCTCAGATGAGAACAACTTCTCCCGTCTATTCAGAAAACTATAGTCTTTTATCCCTGCAATCATTTTCATAAATCCTTTGTACATCCTCTGTGTTACCTTTATATTTGAAAAGTTATTGAGTGGGATGAACGTCGTTGGCAAGGCTGGTGAAATTACCATCTACTGCCTTCACTCTCCTGAAATGTGGTGTCTGGAATTGGGCACAATTAGAATTGGATTTTCTAATAGCCTCGGGCGACTGTCTGTGTGGAGTTTGCACATTCTCCCCATGTCAACGTGGGTTTCCTCTGGGTGCTCCAGTTTCCTCCCATAGCCCAAAGGTGTGCGGGTCAGGGGGATTGGCCATGCTAAATTGCCCATAGTGTTAGGTGCATTAGGCCGAGGGAAATGGGTCTGGGTGGTTTACTCTTCACAGGGTCAGTGTGGACTTGTTGGGCCAAAGGGCCTGTTTCCATATTTTAGGGAATCTATTCTATTCTGGTTGGGATGCTCTTTGGAGGGTCAGTGTGCCCTCAATGGGCTGAATGGCCTGTTTACACACTATGGGGATTCAGCAGAAAAAGAAGGGCAACTAGGGATTATCATCTCGCTGGTGACGTCCACTGATCACGACAGAATCAATCTGGGCAAAAGTAGACATTGACGATTTCCTCTTTTACAGGTGGATCATGGTTAACATGGTTTCCGTGTGTTAACAAGCTGTGTGAGTGTGACCTGACAGCTGTCACGTGTTTCAGAAAGCATTCTGATGAATTCAACCAAAGCTTTGTGCATTACAACCAAGACCTGTGTCGGACCAGCCCTCAGTCCAACATGAGGTGATGGAAATGTGAAACCCATCGCCAAGCTTCTCCCCAATGAACTGTTCCGTGTCTAATTGATTGGATTTATCTTCCAGGGTCTCACTGATGTTTTTTTGGTGACTCGTCTATTGAATTTTGTTGCTGTTTTCAGTTTTAATTCATTTGCTATGTGATTCTGATTAAATAAAATGCAGGATGGTAGTCTCTGCTGGTTTTACTGATTGGAGAGGGCATTGCTGGGTGCTGGGATGTGTCTTCATAATTGGCACAGAAAACAACCTCAACTCAGGTTGGGGTGGGGGGGGCACCGTTCCTGAAGGTGATGATTCTCACTGGGATACAGTTCCTGAAGGTGCTGATTCTGACTGGGATTCAGTTCCTGAAGGTGCTGACTCACACTGGGATACAATTCCTGAAGGGACTGACTCTCACTGGGATACAATTCCTGAAGGTGATGACTCACACTGGGACACAGTTCCTGAAGGTGCTGATTCTCACTGGGATACAATTCCTGAAGGTTCTGATTCTCACTGGGATACAGTTCCTGATGGTGCTGACTCTCACTGGGATACAAATCCTGAAGGTGCTGACCCTCACTGGGATACAAATCCTGAAGGTGCTGACTCTCACTGGGATACAGATCCCGAAGTGGCTGACTCTCACTGGGATACACTCCCTGAAGGGGCTGACTCTCACTGGGATACAGTTCCTGAAGATGCTGATTCTCACTGGGATACAGTTCCTGATGGTGCTGACTCTCACTGGGATACAATTCCTGAAGGTGCTGACTCTCACTGGAATATAAATCCTGAAGTACCTGACTCTCACTGGGATACAGTTCCAGAAGGTGCTGACCCTCACTGGGATACAAATCCTGAAGGTGCTGACTCTCACTGGGATACAGATCCTGAAGGGGCTGACTCTCACTGGGATACAGTTCCTGAAGATGCTGATTCTCACTAGGATACAGTTCCTGAAGGGGCTGACTCTCACTAGGATACAGTTCCTGAAGGGGCTGACTCTCACTGGGATACAGTTCCTGAAGGGGCTGACCCTCACTGGGATACAGATCCTGAAGGGGCTGACTCTCACTAGGATACAGTTCCTGAAGATGCTGACTCACACTGGGATACAGATTCTGAAGGGGCTGACTCTTACTAGGGGACAGTTCCTGAAGGAGTGCACTATTACTAACATCAGATGTTAGTCACTCTCCTGTTCTTATCGTATGAGTCACAACTGCAAGCCAGTCGGATATTTTATTGTGTCGTGTAACAAAAAGCAACCATTTCATACCTGTCCACTGAAACATTCCTCCACAGATTCCCACAGTAATTCTGAGCACAATCTTAGAAACAGGAGAAATTATCCTCATACAGCTTCCCTGGAACCTGCAGATCTACAAAACATTCCAACAAATGAGACAATTTATTGATGTGGAAGCTTTGGAAAGGGTTCAGAGGCAATTTACTAGGGTGTTGCCTGGTATGGAGGGAATGTCTTATGAGAAGAGGCTGAGGGATTGAGGCTTGAGTTGGAGGTACTGGTGTTGGACTGGGGTGTTCAAAGTTAAAAATAACACAACACCAGGTTATAGTCCAACAGGTTTAATTGGAAGCACTAGCTTTCGGAGCGCTGCTTCTTCATCAGGTGGATGAAAGCTAGTGCTTCCAAAGAAACCTGTTGGACTCTAAGCTGGTGCTTTGCGATTTTGGATTTGAGGCTGTTTTCGTTAGAGAGAAGAAGGTTGTGAGGTGACTTAATAGAGATATATATGATAAATGGGGCGGCATGATGACTCACAGCGCCAGGGACCTGGGTTCGATTCCTGCCTCAGGTGACTGTGTGGAGTTTGCACATTCTCCCTGTGTCTGTGTGGGTTTTCTCAGGTTTCCTCCCACATTCCAAACATGTGCAGGTCAGGTGAACTGGCCATGCTAAATCTTCCTCGGAGATAGGTGCATTAGTCAGGGGTAAATATAGGCTAGGGGAGTGGCACTGGATGAGTTACTCTTTGGAGGGTCGGTGTGGACTTGTTGGGCCAAAGGGCCTGTTTCCACACTGTAAGTAATCTAATCTAATCTCATAATCAGAAGGTTAGATAGGGTGGACAGTGAGAGCCTTTCCCCTCGGATGGTAATGGCTAGCATGAGGGAACATAGCTTTAAATTGAGGGGTGATAGATTTACAACAGATGTCAGAGGTAGTTTCTTTACTCAGAGAGTAGTAGGGGTGTGGAACACGCTGCTGCAATCATAGTAGTCTCACCAACTTACAGGCATTTACATGGTCATTGGATAAACATATGGATGAAAATGGAATAGTGTAGGATAGATAAGTTTCAGATAGGTTCCACTGGTTGGCACAACATCAAGGGCCGAAGGGCCTGTACTGTGCTGTAATGTTCTATGAATCTTAGATAAATGAAGAAAGAGGATTGAGTCACTGCTGAGTTTAATTAAATGGACGAGGAGCTGGACAGTTGAGCGGATCTGGCCTCTGTGCATTCTCCCATTGTGACACATTCCAGCTGATTGTGGGTCATTTGTCAAGATCCTGTTCCACCCCGTGGCAGTGCTGTTTTCAAATATCTCACACTTGGGAGATGGCGGTAAGATAGTAATAGATACGTAAGGCATGGAAACAGACCCTTCGGTCCAACTTGTCCATGCTGACCAGATACCCTAATTAATCTAGTCTCATTTGCCAGCACTTGGCCCATATCCCTCCAAACCCTTCCTATTCATATACCCATCCAGATGCCTTTTAAATGTTGCCATTGTACTAGTCTCCACCATTTCCTCTGGCAGCTCATTCCATACATGTACCACCCTCTGTGTGAAAAAGTTGCCCCTTAGGTCTATTTTATATCTTTCCCCTCTCACCCTGAACCCCTCTAGTTCTGGACTCCCACACCCCAGAGAAAAGACTTTGTCTATTTATCCCAACCATGCCCTGCATGATTTTATAAACCTCTATAAGTTCACCCCTCAGCATCTGACACTCCAGGGAAAACAGCCCCAACCTATTTAGCCTCTCCCTACAATTCAAATCCTCAAACCCTGGCACTATCCTTGTAAATCTTTTCTGAACCTTTTCAAGTACCACAACATCTTTCCTATAGCAGGGAGGCCAGAACTGGATGCTGTATTCCAAAATTGGCCTAACCAGTGTCCTGTATAGCTGCTAAGAGAAAGTGAGGTCTGCAGATGCTGGAGATCAGAGCTGAAAATGTGTTGCTGGAAAAGCGCAGCAGGTCAGGCAGCATCCAAGGAGCAGGAGACTCGACGTTTCGGGCATGAGCCCTTCTTCAGGATTCCTGAAGAAGGGCTCATGCCCGAAACGTCGAGTCTCCTGCTCCTTGGATGCTGCCTGACCTGCTGCGCTTTTCCAGCAACACATTTTCAGTCCTGTATGCTGCAACATGATATCTCAACTCCTGTACTCAATGCACTGACCAATGAAGGCAAGTGTACCAAATGTCTTCTTCACTATCCTGTCTACCTCTAATTTCATTTGCAAGGAATCTGCACCCAAGGTCTCTTTTTTGGCAACATTCCCCAGGGTCCCACCTTTAAGTGTAAAAATCTTGCCCTAATTTGCCTGATCAAAATGCAACACCCCACATTTATCTAAATTAAACTTCATTACCATTTGTGGAGAGAGAAAGAGTTAATTCAATAACTACGGATGCTGAAGATCTTAAACAGAAACAGAAATTGCTGGAGAAACTCAGCAGGTCTGGCAGCAGCTGTGGAGAAAAAGCAGAGTTAATGTTTTGAGTCCAGTGATCCTTCTTCAGAAATGTTCTGAAGCGTTCAGTGTTCTGAAATTGAACTCTTTTTTTCTCTCTCTACGAACGCTGAGATTGAGTCATAGAGATGTACAGCATGGAAACAGTCCCTTAGTTCCAACCCATCCATGCCGACCAGATATCCCAACCCAATCTAGTCCCACCTGCCAGCACCCGGCCCATATCCCTCCAAACCCTTCCTATTCATATACTCATGCTGATATTCCCCAGCAATTTCGGCTTTTGTGAATTAAGTAATTCTGTTTGTTTATTCTGGTTGTTAGTAAGTGTAGAGAGGATGTTTCCTATTGTGGGGCAATCTACAATGAGATTTTATAGTTTTAGGTTAAGGGGTAGTAGATTTGAAACAGAGATGTGGAGGAATTACTTTTTTCAAGGGTCACGAATCTGTGGAATTCACTACCCTAGGGTGAGGTGGATGCTGAGACAATCTTTTCATTAGCAATTGGTTTCAGGGTTATGTAATGTGGGCATGAGGTGAGGATGAGATGAGATCAATCATGATTGTACCAAATTGTGGAGAAGTAGCGAAAAGGATGAAAGGCCTACTTCACTCCTACCTCTTATGCTGTTACACAAAAGCAATAATTGCTGGAGAAACTCAGCGGGTCTGGCAGCATCTGTGGACAGAAAGCCGAGTCAACTCTCAAGTTTAGTGACCTTTCTTATGTTTGTCTCCTGGGGCGGGGGAGTCCAGAACTAGTGGGCGTAGGTTTAGGGTGAAAGGGGAGAAATTTATAAGGGACCCAAGGGGCAACGTTTTGATGCAGAGGGTGGTGTGTGTATGTATCAGAAACAAAGCTCACTCACTTGCAATAATTTCAGTCTGAGACAAGATCTGAATCAGCAGAGCTCTTTATTTCACACTTGCAAGTGGGTGTGATGTCCACAAGGCAGGGACAAAACACACACCAAATTCAACAAATACTCGATATTTATACAATTTGGTTACCACATATTTTTTCCTTATTTCATTGTTTCCCCCCCCGTTTACATCCTCCACTTCCCTGAGACCCTCCTGCTTATCTCGTGTCTTATCCGGTCTTGTCTGTAAAAAACATGCTCATTCCTATTCTCAGGGCTGTTTGCCCTTTGCCTGCTTCCCTAATCATGATTTACTCCTTCCATTGGTGCTGCTCCTCTCAGCATCTTATTATTAAGACTCGATTAATTGTGGTTTTGTTCCTCTTTCTGTAAAAATGGGAAACAGATGTTTATACAGGCATATTGAGTTTAACTGTCTGTTTTCAAAGCATCTTATCAAGAAGCCCTTCTAAATGGCTTTACCATGTGTTACATCCTTAGCAAACCAATTAGCATTTCCTCCACAGAGTTCACATTCTTGTTGACTCAGCTCCTGGCTGAAACAATTGCACACTAATGGAGTTCAGTTATTTTTTATATAATGAATTTTAGAATTGCAGAAGAAACATAAATTTCCTATATCCCACAGTATGTAATGAGCTGCCAGAGGAAGTGGTGGAGGCTGGTACAATTACAACATTTAAAAGGCTTCTGGAGAGGTACATGAATAGGAAGAGTTGCTGGCAAATGGGACTAGATTAATTTAGGATATGAGTGGTTTAGCCAAGTTGGACCAAAGGGTCTCTTTCCATGCTGTACATCTGTATGACTCTATAACTAGCAGCCAAACTGCTTTAACCTATCAGCCATTGGCAGTGTGCAATGAGGGACTTCTTTTAGTCCAGGTTGGTAGCTGCAATGATCATTGAATAAGAGAGAGGACAATGAAAGTACCAATAAAGTTGGTTGAGGGTTCGGCTGGCGCGGGGTCTGCCGGGAGTTGTAGTTTAGGGGTGGGATGCGCAGTGGGGTTTATCGCGCACCTTCTTCAGCACATGCGTAGTGACGGGCTGGGCCAGGCCTCGGGCTTCAGGCTTGGCGATGGCCGCCAGCACTCCGGCCGCGGAGAGCGGCTCCTCCCGCCGCTGCCTCGCCACCCAGTACTTCAACGAGGAGGAGAATAATGCGATCGAGAGCCTGACGACCAGTGAGCGGGTGAGGGGACGGAGAGGGGTTTCAGGGGAGAGAGAAGATTTGGGGGAGAGTTGGGGGCAGAGGGGGAGGGGGGAGTGTCGGGGGGAGGGGGAGTGTCGGGGGGAGTGTCGGGGGGAGGGGAGTGTCGGGGGAGCGGGGAGTGTCGGTGGGCGTCGGGGGGAGGGGGGAGTGTCGGGGGGAGGGGGAGTGTCGGGGGGAGTGTCGGGGGGAGGGGAGTGTCGGGGGAGCGGGGAGTGTCGGTGGGCGTCGGGGGGAGTGTCGGGGGGAGGGGGAGTGTCGGGGGGAGGGGGAGTGTCGGGGGGCGTCGGGGGGAGGGGGAGTGTCGGGGGGAGGGGGAGTGTCGGGGGGAGGGGAGTGTCGGGGGAGGGGAGGGTCGGGGGGAGGGGAGGGTCGGGGGGAGGGGAGGGTCGGGGGGAGGGGGAGTGTCGGGGGAGGGGGAGTGTCGGGGGGAGGGGAGGGTCGGGGGGAGGGGAGGGTCGGGGGGAGGGGAAGGGTCGGGGGGAGGGGAAGGGTCGGGGGGAGGGGGAGGGTCGGGGGGAGGGGGAGGGTCGGGGGGAGGGGGAGGGTCGGGGGAGGGGAGTGTCGGGGGGAGGGGAGTGTCGGGGGGAGGGGGAGTGTCGGGGGAGGGGAGTGTCGGGGGGAGGGGAGGGTCGGGGGGAGGGGGAGTGTCGGGGGGAGGGGGAGTGTCGGGGGAGGGGGAGTGTCGGTGGGCGTCGGGGGGAGGGGGAGTGTCGGGGGGAGGGGGAGTGTCGGGGGAGGGGGGAGGGGGAGTGTCGGTGGGCGTCGGGGGGAGGGGAGTGTCGGGGGGAGGGGGAGTGTCGGGGGGAGGGGGAGTGTCGGGGGAGGGGGAGTGTCGGGGGGAGGGGGAGTGTCGGGGGGAGGGGGAGTGTCGGGGGGAGGGGGAGTGTCGGGGGAGGGGAGTGTCGGGGGGAGGGGGAGTGTCGGGGGAGGGGAGTGTCGGGGGAGGGGAGTGTCGGGGGGAGGGGGAGTGTCGGGGGAGGGGGAGTGTCGGTGGGCGTCGGGGGGAGGGGAGTGTCGGGGGGAGGGGGAGTGTCGGGGGGAGGGGGGGAGGGGGAGTGTCGGGGGAGTGTCGGGGGAGGGGGAGTGTCGGTGGGCGTCGGGGGGAGGGGAGTGTCGGGGGAGGGGGAGTGTCGGGGGGCGTCGGGGGGAGGGGAGTGTCGGGGGAGGGGGAGTGTCGGGGGGCGTCGGGGGGAGGGGAGTGTCGGGGGAGGGGGAGTGTCGGGGGGCGTCGGGGGGAGGGGAGTGTCGGGGGAGGGGGAGTGTCGGGGGGCGTCGGGGGGAGGGGAGTGTCGGGGGAGGGGGAGTGTCGGGGGGCGTCGGGGGGAGGGGAGTGTCGGGGGAGGGGGGAGTGTCGGGGGAGGGGGGAGGGGGAGTGTCGGGGGGCGGGGAGTGTCGGGGGAGGGGGGAGGGGGAGTGTCGGTGGGCGTCGGGGGGAGGGGAGTGTCGGGGGCGTCGGGGGGAGGGGAGTGTTGGGAGGGGGGAGTGTCTGGAGGGGGGAGTGTCGGGGGCGTCGGGGGGAGGGGAGTGTCGGGGGCGTCGGGGGGGAGTGTCAGGGGGTGTCGGGAGGAGAGAGTGTTGGGAGGGGGGAGTGTCGGGGGGGCGTCGGGGGAGGGGAGTGTCGAGGAGGGCGTCGGGGAGTGTTGGGGGGGGCGTCGGGAGTGGTGTGGGTGGAAGTTGGGGTGGAGATGTGGGGGGGGAGAATTGGAGCTAGGGTTACTGTTGAGGGGCTGATGGGGGAAGGTGAGGGAGAGGAGTGTGACGGTGGAAGTTTGGGGAGGGAAAGGGAAGAGCAGATTGGGGGTTTAGGTGGAGATAGAGATCGGGTGGAAGGGAGAGGAGAGGGCTGGTGGGGTTATGGGAGGGGCTGGTGATTGGGAAGGAGCAAGGGGTTTGGAGGTGAGTGGGGTTTGGTGGGTGGAAGGGAGCATGAGGGAGGTGCGGAAGGGATAGGAGAGGAGTATGGTGATGGGGTGGGGAATGTGAGGGATGGGTGAAGCGCAGGTGGGTTAGAGCTCAGGAGAATGGCGAGATAGGGCTCGGGGTCCAGGGAATGGGGGAGGAGGCTGAAGAAAAGTTGGGGTTTGGGTGGAGGAGGATGGTTAGGGCAAAGGGGGGAGCGGGGTATGTCCATTTCAGAAGAGGCGATGGGTGCTGTTTGGAAAAACAGTTCTATGGTGAAAATCTCAGATTACTGAGCTGGTGTAAGTTGCAGGGGTAGGGAGAAGTGAGGCCAGGGATTTGGAAACAAGGATCAGGATCAGGGGCCATTATAGATCAGTGAGCACAGGGTGATGAAGAATGGGATAGACCAAGGGAAATTCTATCAACCTTATTTCCTCAGCGAGATCAGCCCAATTTTATCAAGTCAAAAGGAGAGTAGGACTTTTGTTGTGTCGTGGTAGTGTCCCTACCTCTGGTCAGGCAGCATCCAAGGAACAGGAAATTCGACGTTTCAGGCACAAGCCCTTCATCAGGCTAATGCCCGAAACGTCGATTCTCCTGTTCCTTGGATGCTGCCTGACCTGCTGTGCTTTAACCAGCAACACATTTTCAGCTCTGATCTCCAGCATCTGCAGACCTCACTTTTTACTCCCTACCTCTGGTCCAGAGCTCAGGTTCAAGTCCTCCAGTTCCAGAGGTCTGTGATAACATGAATGAATAGGTTGGTTAAAAATATTTATAAAGTCAAAGAACACAAAGCCAAGTTTATATAACTGACCATTATAATGTTATTACAATTAAGTTTATAAGATGGCAGCACATCTACTGAATACCGACTGCAGAGTAATTGGTTCATTTTGTCTTGTAGGTGGTGGATCTGTTGAATCAAGCAGCACTGATTGTCACTGACAACAAGATCAGTGTTCTCAAACAGGTCAGTCATGTAGGAATAAATCCGAAAAGCCAAATACTGCGCATGCCAGAAATCTAAAATAAAAGCAGTGTACAGACGAAACTCCAGAGGGCTGGCAGCATTGTGAAGAAAGAAGCAGTTCATGTTTTGTGTCCAGTATGCCGCCTCTTTCGAACCCAGTAACGTGGGGAAAATGTATGGAGCCTGTGGCTGTTTTTAATTTTAGTCTGCACAAGTGGAGTACCTCAAATCCTGCTACCCAAAAACCAGCTAGCTAGCTAGTTCGACAATGTTCCAATTTAACTCAGGAAAATTTAAAAATAATGTACCTGGACAATTTATCTTGTTATTCATTCATGGGATATGGGCTAGGCCAATGTTTATTGCCCTGAAGAGGGTGGTGGTGAGCTGCCTTTTTGAACTGTTGTCATTCTTGGGCTGTAACAACACTCAGCGCTGTTTGGAAGAGAATTCCAGAGCGTCAGTTACGTGCTGCGTTGGCACGTGTAGCTGGGGGCAGGTTACCAGCTTTGCGTGCGGGTTGTTGCTGCAAGTGACCTGCACTGCCTGCGGCCTAATCCAAAATTCCAGCAAGGTCTTAGTTCCAAGGGTGCGTGTATTAGTGTAACGTCTGTCGCCTTGCTTGTGGTTAGTTTGTCCATGTACTCTGTGGCAGTGGTTCCCAAACATTGTTTTCTCCACTTAGGTAGGGCAAAAGACCCCAATGGACCACCCAACAGTCCTGACCCACCCAGTTTCCCTTGCCACCACAAGAAATGCTAAATTGCATTCATGGGGATAATGGTTGCTGCATTTGCTGAGAGACTATTTAAGTGATGCCTGATTTCAAGCTGGAGAGTTTTAATCTCATGCCAGGCTCCACATTCAGTCAGTTTCTCCTTGTTTAACTTGTGCATCCACAGTCTGGTCACACCCGTCGCCTGTTATAACAGTGAAATAAATCTTGCTTAAGATAGTACATTGCATGTGTACATGGGAGGCAGTCTGGTTGTGTGCCAAGCGAGTGGTGGGAAACGTTCGCGCTCTCATGCTGCCATGGCTGTTTTGTTCCAAGCCAGTGGTTCCCGTTTTGCCCCAGTACATGGACCATCTTGAGGACCCTTGCAGACTAAACAGCAAATCAATATCAGATGAGTGTGAGAGTAGTCTTTATTCTGGCCTGTTGCTTTCAAGTCATTTCCCAATGGTCTTGTTTAGCGTAAACAATATCCTTTAAACAAATGGATTCATTACAGGTGGGCAGATTCTCAGTTATTAATTATTTTGCCCCTCATTGTAAAGTGTGTACAATATAGAAACAAGTCATTCACCCACCTCTGGTTCATGCGCAGATGTCCTCATCCAGCCCTTTCTCGTGACCTGTCAGCACATTCTGCTATTCCTTTCTTCCTCATGCACTCATCCAACTTCCTCATGTTCTTCCTCTCAATTGTGGCAGCAAATTCTGCTCGGAGTAAAGTCCCAGTTGGATTTTCCAATGGAGAGTGAATGGTTGGTGTGAACCAATAATGATAATTACTGGGCATCCTCACCTCGAGTTTGTTTTTAATGCGTTTGCATGTGCCCGTTATAAAGCATACTTTTAAAATTAAAGTACTTTATTTGGGTTTTTTTCTGTTCACCGTTTTAATTGTTTTCGCTTTTATCACTCTGTATTTCAATTTGTTTCAGAAATTTCACTGCTACACTTCATGTTCCTCCTGATTGTCATCATCACAGCCTTCTCAATGACTCTTCTCTTGTTACCGTTGTTGGTTTTGGTATTCCCCCAGCTACTTTACCTCAGCAAGTCTGTTTGTAAACTTAGAAACCAGGTCAGCTTCTTGACCTTTTCTCAGCCTCCTGAGTTTTGTTTCTCGGGGAAGCACGCTAGGCCAACCAGCCTTGCCTCCTAGCTCGAACATCTCCAGGCCTGGTATCATGTAGTGGTTCTGTTCGCCGAGCTGGAAGTTTTTGTTGCAAACATTTCGTCCCCTGGCTAGGAGACATCATCAGTGCTCTGGAGCCTCCTGCGAAGCGCTTCTTTGATGTTTCTTCCGGCATTTATAGTGGTCTGTCCTTGCCGCTTCCGGGTGTCGGTTTCAGCTGTCCGCTGTAGTGATGTACATCAACTAGCCACGAAACGACATGACCAGCTATCCCTAGTAGCCACACACTCAGACAACAAGCAACATGAATTCGACTGGGAAAACACTACTATCATAGGGCAAGCCAGACAGAGAACAGCCAGGGAATTCCTAGAGGCATGGCATTCATCCACAAACTCCATCAACAAACATATCGACCTGGACCCAATATACCAACCACTACAGCGGACAGCTGAAACTGACACCTGGAAGCGGCAAGGACAGACCACTATAAATGCCGGAAGAAACATCAAAGAAGCGCTTCGCAGGAGGCTCCAGAGCACTGATGATGTCTCCTAGCCAGGGGACGAAACGTTTGCAACAAAAACTTCCAGCTCGGCGAACAGAATCACTACAACAAGCACCCGAGCTACAAATCTTCGCACAAACTTTGAACCTGGTATCATTCTTGAGAATCTTCCCCATACTCTTTACTGTATCCATTTCCAAATTCTGAAGTCTAATACAGGTTCACGCTCCTCAATCTGTGATGGGGTGAATAGCTCCGTGGTGGATAGCGGCTGTCAGATAAGTGTTCCAATTGTTTCGTGGTGTAGCGGTCGTGATCCTAGGGGTGGCACGGTGGCTCAGTGGTTAGCACTGCTGCTTCACAGCACTAGGGTCCCAGGTTCGATTCCAGCCTCGAGCAACTGTCTGTGTGGAGTTTGCACGTTCTCCCCGTGTCTGTGTGGGTTTCCTCCGGGTGCTCCGGTTTCCCCTCATAGTGCAGATCAGGTGAATTGGCCATGCTAAATTGCCCGCAGTGTAAGATGCATTAGTAAGAGGGAAATGGGTCTGGGTGGGTTACTGTTCGGAGTGTTGGTTGGGCCTGTTTCCACATAGTAGGGAAGCAAATCTAATCTATCGAACCCAGAAGGCCTAGGTTCAAGTCGTGTGTCTGAACAGTTTGATTAAAAATATCTACCTGTGCTCTGATAGAGTTCTTAAGTCACAGTGCTGATGTCCCTACCTGTGAACCAGGAGGCCACATTCCAGTCCCACCTGTTACAGAAGTGTCTAAAAGGTTTGATTAGAAAATAGGTTTAAACTAATGGTGTTGCAGTGGTTGTGTCCCTAACTCTAAGCTAGAAGGTTGAAGTTCCTGCTCCAGAAGTGTATCTGAACTGGTTGATTTAAAAAAAATCCACTTGTCCTCTAAGTGGGTTCTTGCCTCACAGTGGTAGTGTCCCTACCTCTGGGCCAGGAGGCTCAGATTCAAGTTCCCATCTGTATCAGAAGTGTGTAATAACATGACTGAGCAGGCTGACTAGAAAGTAGTTCCCTGTCCTCCATTAAATGTGTAGAAAGGTACATTGTGGCTTTTATTGGAATTTTTATTCCTTCCCTCAGGTCCAGGAGCTAATTTTGAATAAGGATCCGACGCTTCTTGACAACTTTCTGGATGTGAGTAAACCGAACCTTTCGAGCTTTAAGAGAAGCTGGTGGTGTAGGCTGTCTTTTTGTTTGGAGGTAGGGGTGGTGGGGTTAATGCTCTGTGCTCGGGGGTGGAAAGCAACACGAGGTGCCGTTGATTTCTGGTTGTACAGTCAAGATCACTTGAGATGTTGCAATTCAGGAAACTGACAAAAATCTTATTCTTCGCAGGAGATCATTGCATTTCAGTCAGATAAATCCATCGATGTTCGTAAATTTGTCATTGGATTCATGGAGGAGGCATGGTTAGTAATTTTTCACTTCCTTTTTCTGCTAAAACATGGTTACTTCAAAGTACAACGGGATCATGATCAGATGGGCCAATGGGCCGAGATGTGGCATATGGGGTTTAATTTAGATAAATGTGAGGTGCTGCATTTTGGAAAGGCAAATCAGGGCAGGACTTATACACTTAATGGTAAGATCCTGGGGAGTATTGTTCAACAAAGAGATCTTGGAGTGCAGATTCATTGTTCATTGAAAGTAGAGTCCCATGTAAACAGGATAGTAAACACAACATCCTTCCTGTAGGAGGGAGACCAGAATTGCACACTGTATTACAAAAGTGACCTAACAGATGTCTTGTACTGCCACAACATGACCACCAAGCTCCTGTACTCAATTCACTGAC
The DNA here is from genome assembly GCF_020745735.1 of Hemiscyllium ocellatum. Taxonomy (NCBI): domain Eukaryota; kingdom Metazoa; phylum Chordata; class Chondrichthyes; order Orectolobiformes; family Hemiscylliidae; genus Hemiscyllium; species Hemiscyllium ocellatum. The sequence goes on along the minus strand of NC_083447.1, from coordinate 11,902,755 downwards.
CAATGAAGGAAAGCATACCAAATGCCGCCTTTAGAAAAGTACAGCAGAGTACAGGCCCTTCTGCCCACGATGTTGTGCTGAGGATTAATCCTGATCTAAAATAAAATAACCTAACCTATCCACCCCTCAATTCACTGCTGTCCATGTGTAAGCGACTACTGACCATGCACGTGGACAGCAGTGAATTGAGGGGTGCTTAGGTTAGGTTATTTTATTTTAGATCAGGATTAATCCTCAGCACAACATCGTGGGCAGAAGGGCCTGTACTCTGCTGTACTTTTCTATATTCTAATGTAGCATTTGGTATGCTTTCCCGCATTGGTCAGTGAATTGAGTACAGGAGCTTGGTGGTCATGTTGTGGCTGTAAGGACATTGGTTAGGCCACTTTTGTAATACAGTCTGCAATTCTGATCTCCTATAGGAAAGATGTTGTGAAACTTGAAATGGTTCATAAAAGATTTGCAGGGGCATTGGCAGGACTGGAGGGTTTGAGCTACAGGGAGAGGCTGACTAGGCTGGGGCTGTTTTACCTGGAAGATTGGAGAGTGAAGGGTGACCTTATAGAGGTTTATAAAATCATGAAGGGCATGGATAGGGTAAATAGACAAGGTCTTTTCCCTAGGGTGGGGGAGTCAAGAATTAGAAGACATAGGTTTTGGGTGAGAGGGGAAAGATATAAAAGAGACCTAAGGGGCAGCTTTTTCACGCAGAGGGTGGTGGGTGTATGGAGTAAGCTACCAGAGGAGGTGGTGAAGGCTGGTACAATAACAGCATTTAAAAGGCATTGGTTGGGTGTATGAATAGGAAAGGGTTTAGAGGGATATGGGCCAAATGCTGGCCAATGGCACTACATTAATTTCGGATATCTGGTTGGCATGGACAAGTTGGACTGAAGGGTTTGGTTCCATGCTGTACAACTCTGACTCTACATTGGACTGTTCCAAAACATGTTTCTGTTGATCCTTAATTGGATTCTCTTTAATTTAACTTCAAATAAAGAATAAAGAAAGTTAATAATGTTTTAAGTAAATGCACAGCAACAATATAAACCTTTGATTGTCATGTGTATTCAAGATAAAATACAAGAAATTATTCAATTCAATTATTTTCCGTTCTAGTAAGCGGGATAATGAGCTGCTGCCTAAGCTAATTGCCAACCTCAACATGCTGCTAAAGGATGAGAATGTCAACGTGGTGAAGAAGGTTATATTGACCATGACACAGTTATACAAGGTGGCTCTCCAGGTAAGTTTGCATGCACATCCTGAATCTAACAGCATGTCATGTTTGACATCAGAGGTGGTTCTGTTTGTGCGGTTGTCACCTGGTGAAAGGGAATGAAAGTATTGGTGAGATATTGAGCAGTTCAGAGGGACAAAGACATATTTGATGCTTGTCTACAAATTGTCACAACTCACTCTTGCCCTGTTGTTCCCAGAGGCATCACCAAAAGGTTCTAAAATGAATGTGCAAACTATCTGATTTTCAGACCCAGCTTGATAGAAAGCACAGACGAGGTTTCTGTACATGACAAATTGTGAACTACTACAGGTCTTTAGATTCTAGTTACAGGTCAACAATTAAACCAAATTGTTAAACTTTACACGTTTTAATTCTGAACCCTATATAAACCCACCCTGCCACACATGAATGTAAACGGGATGGCCAAAGAAGGGTGCAGTCAACACACAGCCAAAGTGAGGACTGCAGATGCTGGAGATCAGAGTCGAAAAGTGTGGCACTGGAAAAGCACAGCCGTTCAGGCAGCATCCGAGGTTCAGGAGAGTCGACGTTTTGAGCATAAGCTCAAAATTCCTGACAAAGGGCTTATACTAGAAACGTCGACGCTCCTGCTCCTCGGATGCTGCCTGACCGCTGTGCTTTTACAGCAGCACACTTTTCGACGGTCGAACAGAATTGGGATCGACTTGTGAGTTTTTCCAACATATATCAATGGGAGACAGAAAGAGTGGGAAGAGATTCTTGGTCTGCCTCAGATGGAAGGAATACCTCTACCACAAATATCCATGGCTCCAGATTAAGCACATATTGCTATTGCTCTGAGTGAACTGTAACACACCACTAACATTCCCTCAGCTGTGCTGAAGTTCCACATGTGATGGTTTGTGTTCGGGCACACTAACTTCTGGTTTCGGAAAGCCCTGAATTTGGAAATTGCTGTTGCACACTGACCTTGGAGATCTGTGTGGCAGCAAAAAGAATATGAAGGAGCATAACATGCCATCTGTGCTTTTTTCTCTTCTGCTTAAAACATAGAACAGTACTGCTCAGGAACATGTCCCTCGGCCTCCCTTGTCCTATGGAGATTTTAACAGCACAGTGGCTCAGTGGTTAGCATTGCTGTCTCTCAGCCTCAGGAACCCGGGTTCGACTCCAACTTCCACCAACTGTCTGTGTGGAGTTTGCACATTCTCTGCGTGGGTTTCATCTGGGTGCTTAATGCAGGATTACAGGGATAAGATAGGGGGCATGGGTCACAGGTGGGATGCTCTTTGGAGGGCCGGTGTGGACTTGATGGGCTGAATGGCCAACTGTCACATTAGGGATTCTATGATTGTTCTTTTCTTTCCTCAGTGGATGGTGAAGTCCAAGGTTATCAATGAGGTCAAGGAGGCGTGCTGGGACATGGTTAGTAACATGCAGGATGATATTGTCTTGATGCTGGACTCTGACAACGATGGAATCCGCACTCACGCCATCAAGTTCATCGAAAGTTTGATTATCACGCTGTCGCCTCGCACCCCGGATTCAGATGTCCCCAAACGGCAGGAGAATGATATCAGCTTGGACCGCATCGTGAAGGATCACTCTTACATTAATGCCAGTGGGTATCGTGTGCTTGTCACTGGTTAGCAGTAATTCAAAGGCTAAAGACAATGGCCAGTCCATCTACCTTCAAAGGTGCATGGACAATTAGTTGGGTGGACATAAAGCAAGGTCCAATGGGTTCTGCCCATGTCTGTTCAGTTTATCATGTAACCAGGTTATAGTCCAACAGGTTTATTTGATTTAGAGTCTCCTGATGAAGAAGCAGCGCTCCGAAAGCTAGTGTGCTTCCAATTAAACCTGTTGCACTATAACCTGGTGTTGTGTTATTTTTAACCAGGTTTATTTGAAGTCACAAGCTTTTGGAGCGCTCGAAGGTTTGTGATTTCAAATAAACCTGTTGGACAATAACCTGGCGTTGTGTGACTTTGTCCACCTCCACAATTACATGGTTGAGATTTGGCACGTGCTTGGCTTTGTTTACATGGTCGTGTGTTGGAATGCCAGATAATGATGCTGATTGCCGGGGGAGTCTTGTTTGGATTCTGTAGTATGTGCGGCAACCAGTCCATTCCAGCCTCTATGTTCGATTCGAGCCTCCTCGAATCCCTTTCTAAGCTAGCTCTCATCAGTATAACCTTCTCCTGAATTCAAGGTTTTCCAAACCAATGGGTCACAGCTCTGTGTGGTTGCAAAATGAAATTCTGAGTTCATGAGCTCCTAGGCAGCAGTGGATGCTGTGGAGCTGGGATTGTACACGATCAGCTTTGAGGCTGTTCCCAATTATCCAGTGGGCACTGCCCTAAGGCAGTGATTCTCAACTGTGTTTTGGCCAGTGTTTCCTCAGCTTTCTTCTGAGAGTGAACCTATTTTAATGCCCCATACACTTGCTGTGATTTCAAACTGGTAGCCTTCACTTACTGAGTAGCGTGTCATAACGTCATAAGAGATTTACAGCATGGAAACAGGCCCCTCAGCCTAACTTGTCCATGCCGCCCATTTTCACAATTCATCCATTTTCCTGCGTTTGGTCCATATTCCTCCACACCTGACCCATCCATGTAGCTACCCAAATGTTTCTTAAAACGACAGAATTGTACTTACCTCAGGAGCCCCTCTCCGGTTCCAGAGCCCCTCCCCCACCCCTCCGAACAGGGATACAACACAAACAGCTAGACAGAAAATCATTCATTATTGAACACCAAGAAAACTTGAACATTCTGACACACTGTACAAAACTTTTAAAAAAAAGATTGTATGACATTAAACATCCATCAGGACTAACGCGGTCCTTGAGCTTGGTGCTTTCCTGCATGTTTCATTGGGCTCCATATTGAGAATGGCTGCCCTAAGGGATATATATTTTGAGGTCTGCTGCAGAAATAAAAGTTTCTTTTTTTTGCAAAGCAAAAATCTGCTGTTTAAAACTTTCCCTAGTGCGCACCAGCAGAAGAGATTTACTGGGATGCTACCTGGACTGGAAGGATTTAAATTTATGATTTTATGAATTTATAAATTTAAATTTATAAGGAGAGACTGGATCTTTTATCCCTGGAGTGTAGGGAAGGGTGACCTTATAAAATCCTGAGAGGCATAGCTAAGGTATGGAAGCCAACAGCCTTTTTCCAAGGGAAGGGGAGTGTAACACTTGAGGTTTAAGGTGAGAGGGGAGAGATACAGAAGGGTCCAGAGGGGCAATTTTTTTTCACACAGAAGCTGGTGAGAATTTGGAATGGGCTGCCAGAGGTAGTGTTGGAGGTAAGTACAATTTTGTCATCCATGGGTAGCTACCTGGATGGGTCAGGTGTGGAGGAATATGGACCAAAATGGATGAATTGTGAAAACTGGGCGGCATGGACAAGTTAGGCTGAGGGGCCTGTTTCCATGCTGTAAATCTCTATGACGTTATGACCCGCTACTCAGTAAGTGAAGGCTACCAGTTTGAAATCACAGCAAGTGTATGGGGCTTTAAAATAGGTTCACTCTCAGAAGAAAGCTGAGGAAACACTGACCAATGTGTTCCCCCAGCTTGTCCTTCAATGTATCTGCACATTAACTTGAAAGGTTCCCCTGTAGCAGAGACTTCTGTATTTTCATCGTTCAGTTTTTTAGAATTCCTTTTTTGATTTGTTGATCATTGTGTTACCTTCAAGTTATCCTCCCAAAGCATTTCATAATTTTAAAAGCCTTTGTTGGGCCTTTTCCTTTCCAGAGAGAAGTGGTCCAGTCTGTTCATCCTTTGCTATGGGTATAAATTTGCATTTCTTTGTGATCCCTGTAAATCTTAGCATCCTCTTCAGTACCTCAAAATCCTTTAATAATAAGGTAACCACAAGGGGGCATAATACTGCTAATGTGGGCTAACCCAAGGTTTGACATGCCTTTATCATAAGTACTCTACTTAATCTTGTTCCTCTGCAAATTAATCCTTGTTCCTTGGTTGGTTTTTGTTGTGGTCTTATTAAGCTTTGTCACAATTTTTAATGAATTGACTGCTTAACTCCTTTCATTGCTACCCTCCATTTCGATTGTTTATTCCAAGTGAACTCCTTATTTTTCTGAACAAAATGTAATGTGCGCCAGTGGCCTATTAATTGAATAAAATCTGCAGCTTGGAAGGAGGCCATTTGGACCATCGTGCCCTTGCTGGCTCTTTGGAAGAGCTGTTTACTTCGTTCCATTCCCTTGACGTTTTCTCTTCAGGTAGCTTTGATTCTCTTTCCAAACTTGGTCACAAATCTGCCTCATCCAGTTTTTAAGCATTGCAGTTCGTAACCTACTGCTGAGGGGGATAACAACCTGTCATCTTGCTGCCAAAAACAACACATATGTGAGCACACAGACACTCACTACTCACCAAGTACTCTGTATTCTCTCTCGCGCACGCACGTTCTTTCATGTTTGTTCTTGCTCTCTTTCACATTCATGCACTCACCTACTCACCCACCACTACAACTCATTTTTTTGTTTTTTGCTTGAATTTGTGCCCTTTGTTTGTTAGTCCCACTGTCTGGAGCATTCTTGGGTGTGAATGGAATGCTCTATTTTAAGGAGCTAACACTGTGGTGGGAATGAGGAGACACGTCACCACTTACAGAGGAGGAATGCAACGCAATTACTGACTCTGCTCCTCGTTTAATCACCATTACCCTTACATTATTGAGTTGCAAATTTGATGGTCATATTTCTGATTACTTTTTGTACACACCTGTTCCAGGCAGTCTTCAGCAAGAAGGTAAAATGGCACTGGATCAACTCCTGAAGTTCATGGTGCATCCCGCCATTTCCAGCATCAACCTGACTGTTGCGTTGGGCTCCTTGGCAACCATCGCCAGGCAACGCCCGATGTACATGTCTGAGGTCATCCAGGCCTACGAGACCCTACACGGTAAGGATCTTATCAGAAAGAAAGACGTTTGTTACTGTGGGGTCTTTCGTGATCTTGCGACATTTCAAAGAGCTTTCCAACCACTGGAGTAATTTCAAAGTGTAGTCACTGCCGAAGTGTCGGCAACATGGCAACCAATTCGTACACAGCAAGCTCCCACAGATAACAATGTGATGACTAGATCTTGATAAGTGATAAATATCAATCATGTAAAAATAAATTTTAGGGGATAAGTATTGGTCTGAACAAGAGGGAGGTCTCCCCTGTGTTTGTTCAAATTGAGTCCCGAGTCCTTTTATGCTCAGCTAACAGTTTTTGTTGCAAACGTTTCGTCCCCTTTCTAGGTGACATCCTCAGTGATTGGGAGCCTCCTGTGAAGCGCGTCTGTGCTGATTCCTCCGGCATTTATAGTGGTTTGAATCTGCCGCTTCCGGTTGTCAGTGCATCCATGAACACCAACTAGCCACGAAATGACACGACCAGCTATCCTTAGTAGCCATACACTCAGATGACAAACAACATGAATTCAATTGGGACAACACCACTATTATAGGGCAAGCCAAACAGAGAACAGCCAGGGAATTCCTAGAGGCATGGCACTCCTCCACAAATTCTATCAACAGATACACGGACCTAGACCCTATATACCGGCCACTGCAGCGGACAGCAACTGAAAACCGGAAGCGGCAGATTCAAACCACTATAAATGCCGGAGGATACAGCACAGAAGCGCTTCACAGGAGGCTCCCAAGCACTGAGGATGTCACCTAGAAAGGGGACGAAACGTTTGCAACAAAAACTCCCAGCTCGGTGAACAGAACCACAACAACGAACACCCGAGCTACAAATCTTCTCACAAACTTTGATCAGCTAACAGAGCTATCAGGTTTAAAGACCCATTGGAAAGAAGGCACCTCCAAATGTGCAAACAATGCTTCAGTCTTGCAGTGGAGTGCCCCTTGAGATTGAGGTGCAGTTTGAACCATTTGACTTATGACTGAAGTGAGCTAATTGGCCTATAACTGATTTTGAGTTGAAAATACTTGGTTTATTACAGAAATCCAGGAAGAACCCAGGCTTAAGCATATTCATAGGTTTTCTTTTGGAAGTCAACAGCTTTGTCAAAATGCCTGTTTCTTAATTTCACTTGTGTCCATTGCCAAATGGTGTTTCTTCCTGTATTTGCACCTCTTGTGAATCACTGGTTGAGGATATTTGAGTTTTCTTGCGTCTCAGCCACCTGTCCTTGAAGCTGGTTCTGAAGTTGGCAGAATGTGTTTGATTCAAACCTGGTGCCTGCTGGTCTCCAGGGGTCTCACGCAGAGCAGAGTCATCCTTAGGCAGGAGACTGGAGGTACCTTCACGGAATCAGCGTTGCATGGCTGGCTTCATAGGTTCCTGTCAAGGTTACTCTGTGGTTGAGAGAAAATGCATGAGTGATGAGGCGAGGTGAGCTCGACTCCCCTCGTACACTCCCTGTCTTTTCTCCTATCCCTTCTCCTCTGCTGTAGTGCTGTCACCCTCCTCCAACTCTCGCTCAGTGCTCCGCTCTGCTGCTGAAGGGACTGACAGGGTAAAGGGTGTTTCTGGATTAGTGGTGCTGGAAGAGCACAGCAGTTCAGGCAGCCTCCAAGGAGCAGCGAAATCGACATTTCGGGCAAAAGGCCTTCATCAGGAATAAAGGCAGTGAGCCTGAAGCGTGGAGAGATAAGCTAGAGGAGGGTGGGGGTGGGGAGAAAGTAGCATAGAGTACAATGGGTGAGTGGGGGAGGGGATGAAGGTAATAGGTCAGGGAGGAGAGGGTGGAGTGGATAGGTGGAAAAGGAGATAGGCAGGTCGGACAAGTCCGGACAAGTCATGGGGACAGTGCTAAGCTGGTATTTTGGAACTAGGGTGAGGTGGGGGAAGGGGAAATGAGGAAACTGTTGAAGTCCACATTGATGCCCTGGGGTTTTGGGGAGACTGGGCGCCTCCTAGCAGAGCGCTTTAGGGAACATCTCCGGGACACCCGCACCAATCAACCACACCGCCCCGTGGCCCAACATTTCAACTCTCCCTGCCACTCAGCCGAGAACATGGAGGTCCTGGGCCTCCTTCACCGCTGCTCTCTTGCCTACTCTCCTCTACCTGTTTGAGGTTCCATATTACAATTGCTTTGCTTTTCCTCTCGTAAAAGCCCCACCTCCTCAAAAGCATTGCATCAGAGCTCCTCTTCCAGATCCCATTCCCCCACCCCCTGCCAGCTGATGCCTCCTGACCTACCTCACCCCTGTCCACTCAGGGGCTGCTGTTGCCTAGGGGCAGCTGCTTTCTAACTCTTCTCAGGGCTTTCTCTATGCTAAGTTCTCCTTGGGTGCATCTACCTTCGGGCCTCTGTCAGGGGTTGATGTTGCAGTGAGGAGCAGGCTCCTCCATCTTACGTCAGCTCTGATGAAGAGTCATCAAGACTCGAAGCTTTCGCTCGGTTTCTCTTCAGGGATGCTGCCTGACCCACTGTGATCACCGGCGTTTTTTTTTGTTTTCATTTCCATCTCATTTATATGTGAATGGTAAAGACCCTGTTTTCTTAAGCAGGATTATGGACAAAATATTATTTATGTTTAAGCACTGTCACATCGTGTTACACAATAGTATAATTTATTGGAGGGTGTCTGATTAATCCACTTGTAAAGAGGCCCTTCAGCCAGAACAGATTAAGAATCACTGGCCTAGAAGATCAGGAAATGTAAAAGTAAGAAGAATCATTCATGGGATGTTGGTGTCATTGTCCAGGCCAAGGTTTGTTGCCCAGAAGGTAATTTGAGTGAACCGCATTGTTGTGGGTCTGGAGTCACATGTAGGCCAGACCAGGTAAGGTTGGAAACAAAAAGACTACAGATGCTGAAATCCAAAATACACAGGGCTGGAAGAACACAGCAAGCCAGGCAGTATCAAGAGGTGAAGAATGGTTACACCCAAAACGTTGACTTCTCCAGCTCCTGATACTGCCTGGCTTGCTGTGTTCTTCCAGCCTCCTGCCTGTTTAGACCAGGTAAGGATGGCACTTCCCTAAAGGACACTGGTGAACCAGGTGGGCTTATCCGGATAATTGGCAATGGATTCATGGTCATTGTTAAACTGTCAATTCCAGGTATTCATTGAATTCAAATTCCGTGGCAGGATTTGAACCCAGGTCCCCTGAACATTGCCTGGGTCTCTGGATTAATAGTCCAGTGATAATGCCACAAGGCTATCACTTCCCTAGTTGCAGAAGGCTCGTCCAGTGAGCTGTGCTCTTCTGGTTTGTGAAGAAGTGCTGGGTCCCTCATTTGTCTGAGGGGCCATCCTCTTTTTTTTTTTTTGTTTCATGCCCTGTTCTTGATTTCAGCGAACCTGCCTCCGACCCTGGCCAAGTCGCAGGTCAGCAGTGTGCGGAAGAACTTGAAGCTGCACTTGCTGAGCGTGCTGAAGCACCCGTCCTCCGTGGAATTCCATGCCCAGATCACCACGCTGCTCCTGGACCTGGGCACGCAGCAACAGGAGATTGCCCGCAACATGCCCAACCTGAAGGACATGAGGAAACGGCGGGGAGAGGACACTGATCAGGGCATGAAGAAAATCAAAATAGGTAAGAGGGCTGTTTTGACCTTGGAAATGATCCACCCTGGCAAAAAATATCTCCGTTATGGATTGGTAGAGCATTGGTGTGACCTGTACTACTATGTTGTCATCAGATTTTGAGTTGAAAAATTCCAAAATCCAATTGGTATCTGCTGCCTTGATTTTTTGAGGATTTTGTAGAGTGATTTACTTCTCTGATCTGGAGATCAGAGCTTAATTTTGGGGTTCCTGGAATAAAGAGTGGAAGATCGCACAACATTGGACATCAGTCAGCTCTGCAGAAATTCAGAGATGCGTTAGGTTTTAAGCAAGTGGGTGGAAAAAGAAGAAATGAGAAATTTAATGATAAGGTTGAAGATAGGAGGATGACAAAACAAAAGGTTGGTGCTATAGAGTCAAAAGGCATGATAATGGGTCAAGTGAAGAAATGATAGATGGGTCCAGAGGAGGTGTGAATGGCAAAACAATGAACTGCTGTCCGAAAGCAAAGTCATGAGAAGCGAAATGGAGGCTGAGATAATTACTGACAATTGTTGTATTTTGTGGTAAATGCCTCATAGAAAGGTCTGGCGCAGTTCCTCAATTGTGAAGCACATCTGTTTGGGTTCTGGGCTCAAGTCTTGAGTGGGAAATGAATTCTCACCCTGCAAGGTGGAAAGTGCTAATTGCTGAGCCATGGCTGACTGTAATTTTGTTTTGGGTGGCTGGTTAAGTGCTGCTACTGCTGTTGACCAATGTCTGTTTTGCTGACAGAGCCGTTAGGTGAGGATGATGAAGACAAGGACCTTGAACAAGCGGCAACTTCCACTTCTAAACCATCATCGTCCCAGAGTACACAGTCCGCCATTGATGTCACAGCTCAGTTTCTAATGCCGCTACTTTCACCAGAGAATGTAGCGAATCTGGTAAGTTTTGGATAGCTATACCAAACTTTTGAGAAGATTTGTAGCTCAGGTTGAGGTTTTGGGTGGAGGCTTGCTCGCTGAGCTGGAAGGTTCATTTCCAGATGTTTCGTCACCATACTAGATAACATCTTTAGTGGGCCTCAGGCGAAGCACCGCTGAAAATTCCTGCTTTCTATTTATATGTTTGGGTTTCTTTGGGGTGGTGATGTCATTTCCTGTGGTGAAGTCACTTCCTGTTCCTTTTCTCAGGGGGTGGTAGATAGGGGTCTAACTTGATGTGTTTGTAGATAGAGTTCCGGCTGGAATGCCATGCTTCTAGGAATTCTCGTGTGTCTTTGTTTGGCCTGTCCTAAGATGGATGTGTTGTCCCAATCGAAGTAGTGTCCTTCCTTATCGGTATGTAAAGATATAAACGCTGTTTGAGCAGGATTGCTTGGTTCAGTGGAGCTTTACACAAGAGAGCCTGCTGTCTGAGAGAAACCTTCTTTTTTCCTTTCAGAAGAATCTCTGTTGGAAAGGATGACCTATTTTTAGTGCCTTGTGCAGATTATATCATATTGTAGCTATAACATAAAATCTGAAGGCTCGGGCTTTTCAGCATCTTTAAGATTAAGATTGATAGACTTCGAGATGTTTATGACACCAAAGTGGGCGGCACGGTGGCACAGTGGTTAGCACTGCTGCCTCACAGCGCCTGGAGACCCAGGTTCAATTCCCGCCTCAGGCGACTGACTGTGTGGAGTTTGCACATTCTCCCCGTGTCTGCGTGGGTTTCCTCCGGGTGCTCCGGTTTCCTCCCACAGTCCAAAGATGTGCGGGTCAGGTGAATTGGCCAGGATAAATTGCCCGTAGTGTTCGGTAAAGGGGTAAATGTAGGGGTATGGGTGGGTTGCGCTTCGGCGGGTCGGTGTGGACTTGTTGGGCCGAAGGGCTTGTTTCCACACTGTGGGTAATCTAATCTAATCAAAGGTGATGGGACAGCGCAGGAAGATGGGGTTAAGGCAGAAGGTCAATGGTTTTAATAGAATGGTAGGCTTGAAGGGCCAGATTCCCTATGTTTCGATATTCTGCTCTGAAGTTGAGAGCTGTTGAGCTATGACAGAGCTCTGATTTGAATGGGTCATGAGTACAGAAACGCAGCAAAGAGAGGGAAGACATTTAACCTATAAGAAGCGGGTAGTGAGACTTTAGGAAAGTATGGACTCACTTGAGTGAGTCTGAGGATAAGCACCTACAAAGGGAACCTCTGAAAAATTGGGTCTTTTCATTAAAACAGACAAATTGACGTGTGATTTTGGAGATGTGTTATAGATTAGCAAGAATGGCACCAAATGGAACAGTTCCTATGTTTAAAATGAGGTAGAAGAGGAAATAAATTAAAACAGAATCCCAGCAAGTCTTGTTCCAAAGATGGTGTGATGCTGTGAAATGTGCCATTGGAGTTAGTGGTCCAAACAGAGAGGGTTCTGTCTGTGTTCAAGGGGCGGTATATATCCAGGTTGTTGGAGAAAGTGCTTTGCATGAACATTGGGTTACTCGAATGCAGAGACTGGTTAACCCGTTGCTGTTGTCATTTCTGTGTTGTTCTTGAGGGGCAGCAGGTGCTTGCTCTGTTGTATTGATGGTTATGTTCAGTGCTAGGCCCCACAGAGAGCTTACCTTTTTTGCATGTTTCAGGTGTTGATCAGCATGGTGTACCTTCCAGATGTGATGCCAGCCTCCTTCCAGGCCACCTACACCCCGGTTGAATCGGCAGGGACTGACGCCCAGATAAAACACTTAGCCCGGCTCATGGCCACGCAGATGACATCAGCAGGTCTCGGGCCAGGTAAGGTGGAAAGGCGGAGGTCTCTCAGATGGATGGGAATGAGTATCTGGTTGTGGGTTTTATCTTGTCTGATGTTACCTGTTTCCCATGAGAATCTGGGTTTCTTGATGGTATCACCATCTGTACCGGACAGAGACGAGAGAGAACTGAAACTCTGAAATCAGTGTGTCTTTCTTAATGTGAGTTATGGTCAATTTTAATAACCAACAATGACCTTCGATTCTTTAAATAAGATTGATTGTTTGGGCGTACACTGAAAACCTAATGCTCAGTCACTTATTACTCTCTCACTCAAATACAGTTAGAGGATAGTGCCATTTTATATGTTTTGTTTTATCCCTTCATGGGATGAAGGTGTCACTGGCTCGGCCAATATTTTTTGTCCATCCCTACTTGCCCAGAGGGCAGTTAAGAGTCAACGACAGCACTGGTCTGAAGTCACGTGTAGACCAGATAGGTAAGGATGGCAGCTTCCTTCCCTCAAGGACATCAGCAAATCAGATTTTTTTTTCAGACAATTGGCGATGATTTTATGGTCTTTGAAACTCTTAATTCCCGATATTTATTGAATTTAATTCAGTGTTCTGGGATTTGAACCCTGGGACCCCAGAACATTACCTGGGTCCATGGATTAACAGTCCAGCGATAATGCCAAGAGGCCATTGCCTTCCCAACTGATGTACAAATCATGTGACTTTGGAAAAGAAGCAGACTCTGTGAAGAAGGCCTGAAGAGGAGTCCAGGTCGATTCAATAGCCAGTGTCCTAATGAGGAGTATTCCTCTGAAGAGAGAGTTTTTCAGGAAGTCATGAAGTTAGTTGGTATCAGGAGGTCAGTTTTCTCGACCGCTGATGAATTGTACAGACCTGGAGTCCTTCAGATGTTGTAAGCTCCAGCTTTCAAGCTTTGGTAGTGTTCCCTTGCTGCCAGGATCTCGTCATTTGCAAACTGATTGATCACATCTTGGCTGCTTGGGGTCATCTGTTATTTGTGATCACTTTCAGCTAGGTGACCACTCTGACCCACCTGGAATGGTTTGAGGTGCTACACAAGGGGGATAGGTAGTGCACATCCACACCTATTTATAGAGTCATAGAGCTGTACAGCATGGAAACAGACCCTTCGGTCCAACCTGTCCATGCCGACCAGATATCCCAACCCAATCTAGTCCCACCTGCCAGCACCCGGCCCATATCCCTCCAAACCCTTCCTATTCACATACCCATCCAAATGCCTCTTAAATTGTACCAACCTCCACCATTTCCTCTGGCAGCTCATTCCATGCACGTACCACCCTCTGGGTGAAAAAGTTGCCCCGTATGTGTCTTTTATATCTTTGCCCTCTCACCCTAAACCTATGCCCTCTAGTTTTGGATTCGCCCACCCTGGGGAAGAGACCTTGTCTATTTACCCTAACCATGCCCCTCATGATTTTATAAACCTCTATAAGGTCACCCCTCAGCCTCTGACACTCCAGGGAAAACAGCCCCAGCCTGTTCAGCCTCTCCCTATAGCTCAAATCCTCCAACCCTGGCATCATCCTTGTAAATCTTTTCTGAACCCTTTCAAGTTTCACAACATCTTTCTGTTTCTCTGTAACTTTCATTATCTGGGCCAGTGGCGGAAGGAGGCTCGGTTGTGAAATACAGAAGGGAATGGATTTTTTGGGCTGGGAGATGCATGTGGGGCTGTGACAATGGAGTAGGGAAGTGGAGCTATCTGCATTGTCCCTTCGGGAGCAGGTGTGGGCGTAACATGCCATGTCAAAGTGTGGCGCTGGAAAAGCACAGCAAGTCAAGCACCAACCGAGGAGCAGGCGAATCAATGTTTTGGATACCAAGTGACCACCTCGTACGCTGTAGCCGTTCTGTCTCTCTCTAAACGTCCAGCTTGCAGGCAGCTGGTCCAGCAGTCTGTCGATTCTTGAGGTTTGGACAATTCCACAAACATTGAGAATTCCACAAATGAGTTTTGGTCCTTCAATTCGAGTGAGCTGCCTATGATTATTCACCTGGAAACTTCAGATGTATCTGAATCTTTGTAGAAATTGCAAAAGTCACTATGCCCTCAGCGGCCATGTTTTAGTCCAACTGCAAGAGAAAAAGAAGTTTCAGAAAATTCAGTAGAGTCATGGAGTAGTACAGCACGGAAACCGGCCCTATGGCCCAATTTGTCCATAAAATAATCTAGTCTCATACCAGCATTTGGCCTGTATTCCTCCAAACCTTTCCTATTCATGTACCCACCCAGATTCCTTTTAAATGTTGTACCAGCATCAACCACTTCCTTTGGCAGCTCATTTCAGACTTGCCCCATCCTCTGTGTGAAAACGTTGACCCTTACGTCCCTTTTATATCTTCCCCCTCTAACCCTAAACCTATGCCCTCTAGTTTTGGATTCCCCCACCCCAGGGAAGAGACCCTTGCTATTTGCCCTATCCATGTCCCTCATGATTTTATAAACCGTTATAAGGTCACCCTCTCAGCCTCCGACTCTCCTGGAAAAACAGCCCCAGCCTGTTCAGCCTCTCCCTATAGCTCACACCCTCCAACTCTGGCAACATCCTTTAAATCTTTTCTGCACCTTTTTAAGTTTAACAACATCTTTTCTATAGCAGGGAAATCAAAATTGTACGCAGTGGCCCAACCAATGTCCTGTACAGCTGCAACAAGACTTTCCAACTCCTATAGTCCTGGGTACAGTTCGTGTTTAATGTTGTGACTGTGAGATACTTTATTGTGCACAATACCATCTATAACAGATGTTTTGATTGACAGGAATCTGTGGCGTTTGTCTGCATGCAAGATAAATAAAACTCCCCTGAGCAACTCAGCAGTGCTCTCATGATCTAAAAAGCATGTCCTCCCAGTAATGCTGTCCACTAATAGTTCTTTATCATTTGAGAGAGACCACAGCACGTTTCGTTATGACTCAGTGCAGCCATCACTGAAAGGGACTTGTACGTTAATTACCGATTGAGACTCGAAGCTAGTTTCGTGATTTCAGTCAAAATTCTCTTTAGCTGCATTCCCACTACACATGGACACTGAGACAAGCAAAAGTAAGGGAGTGCCTTTTGTTTATTTGTTCCACGCTCAGAACTTCGTTTGCTATGATTTGGAGGTGTCGTTGTTGGACTGGGGTGTACAAAGTTAAAAATCACAACACATCAAGTTATAGTCCAACAGGTTTACTAGGAAGCAGTAGCTTTCAGAGCGCTGCTCCATCATCATTGCAGTGCTCTGAAAGCTAGTGCCTTCAAGTAAACCTGTTAGACTATAACCTGGTGTTTTGTGATTTTTACCTTTGTTTGCAATTGCGTCATTCTGGATGTCACTGGGTTCAGGTACTTACAGTATCCCAGACTGAATGTCCTTATCTTCTGTAACTCCAGTCACTGCTGTGGTCTTCAAGTAGTGCACAATGAGCCTGCTACTATCCTGTCAGTAGGTAATACTGGAACATGGGCAGAGAGATGGCCATGGCCATGAACACTGAAGTGTCACTCGGAGATCATTCCTTTTAAACCATTTTAAATTTTGCTCCAAATGCTTATTTACGTCATCGAGTTGTACAGCACGGAAACGGGCCATTCAGCCAAACTCTTCCATGCCGACCAGGCTTCCTGAACTGAACTAGTTCTGTTTGCCTGCATATCCCTCTGACCTTTTCTATCCATGTACCTGTCTAAACATCTTTTAAATGTTGTAATTATATCTGTCTCTAACACTTCCTCTGACAGCTCATTCCATACACACACCACCCTCTGCGTGAAAGAGTTGCCCCTCGGGTCCTTTTTTTTAAAAACAGTTGGAGCGAAGATGGAAATTTTCAGATGCTGGGTCAAGAGGTCATCAAGGGCGTCAAAAAGAAAGACTTGCATTTGTGTCGAACCTTTCATGACCTCTGGATGTTCTAAAATGTTTTCCAGTTAATTACAGGGAGTGTGGCACCCGATTTATACATGGCAAGATTTCACCTAATGTATTTGAAAACGTCAGCTAATCTGTTTTTAGCGTTAGTTTTTGGAGGTAAATATTGTCTCCAACACCTGGGTGAATCCCCTGCTCTTCGAAATAATGTCATGGAGTTTTTAAACATTTGTCTGAGGGTACAACCAGAGCCTGTGTGATGTCTCCTATATATGGCGATACCTCTAACCTTGTAGCACTCTTTCAGTATGTCACAGGCTGCGTTTTTAGTGCAGTAGTCTCAGCAAAGGCATTCCTGATGGTGCTGATTATGTTACAATGGAGGGAAAATGGCTGCCCCTTGAGGTGGATTTGTGTCTGAGGGGCAGGCACCCCTGACATTATCTGCCTGCTTTTCCCTCAGGCGTCGACCAGATGAAGCTCCAATCTGACGAGGACCTGAAACAGGGGAAAGATGTGAAAAGCGAGGGGCTGGTTATCAAGCGGCGTTACTCCATGATGCGGCACGGCCAAGCCATCTCTGTTGTCGGAGCACCCTTTACCCAGCCCACCAAAGAGGAGGAGATGCAAGCAAAGCGTCGAGTGGAACCCATTTTGCAGTCTAGTCAGTCAAGGTAGGTGGTCACTTCGGAAAATGGACACTCATGGGTGTGTTGCTCAGGTACCTAGGCTGTGAATAGAATGTCCCCAACCAACAAGCTCAACAAATGCCTGCATTACTGTAGCATCCTCTCTCTAATGTAGAAGAATATGCAAAGGCTGTTTGAGGAGCATCAATAAAGTCCCTCTGTCACAGCATTGCCCTTTGATGTGAAGGGCACTGCTCGTCACAGGCCACTCGGTGTTTTCTTATTTTCCTGGTGGTAGAAATTGAATAAAGATTTGTACACTTTGTGTCCTACACTGTGTCTCACACCTGCACACACACACACCATGGGTGCTGGGGAAAAATAAGCACTATCGCTGTTAGGCGGTAGTGTGGGGGTTAATAAAAAAAAACAGTAGAAAGAAAAAAAAAGGCCCTCTGACACTCTGCCTGTAGAGAAAAATGGATGTGTGACCAAAGACTTGCTCCAAAAAGTTTATTGTACGGAGCATCTTTGACGGGGGATGGGTTTTAAAAAGAGTTCAACTGGAAGCTAGGGGAGGCAACGGCCTTGTGGTGTTCTCGCTAGACTGTTAGTCCAGAGACCCAGGTAGCATTCTGGGGGCTCCGGTTCGAATCCCGCCATGGCAGATGGTGGAATTTGAATTCAATAAATATCTGGAATTAAGGCTGTAACAAAGACTATGAATCCATTGTTGATTGTTTACTAATGTCCTTAAGGGAGGGAAACTGCCACCTTAACAGGTCTGGACTACATGTGACTCCAGACCCACAGCTATGTGGTTGACATCAAATGGGTTGGGCAATAAATGCTGGTCCAGCCAGCAACAGCCTCATCCTGCGAATTAATTTGAAACAAAAGCTGAAGGTACTGCTTCCGAAGGATGGATGTAAGGACTTGAAAACAGCACAAGGATTGCTGAGGGCTCTGATGCAGAGTCATCTAGATCGAAACATTAGCTTACTCCCTGTCCGTGGAAACTGTCTGACCCAGCATTTTCTGTTTCCAGATTGTTGAGGGGTGTTCAATTGATGATACGATTAGCGGGATGAGGCCAAAGAGGGCCCTTGGGCATCGGGTACACTATCCGAGTGTATTCAACAACTAGGGCACAGTGGTTAGCATTGCTGCTGCACAGCGCCAGGGACCCAGGTTCGATTCCCACCTCACATGACTGACTGTGTGGAGTTTGCACATTCTCCCCGTATCTGCGTGGGTTTCCTCCAGGTGCTCCGGTTTCCTCCCACAGTCCAAAGATGTGCAGATTAGTTGAATTGGCCATGCTAAATTGCCCTTAGTGTTAGGAGCAGGGGTAAATGTAGGGGAATGGTTCTGGGTGGGTGCGCTTCGGCGGGCCGGTGTGGACTTGTTGGGCCAAAGGGCTTGTTTCCACACTGTAAGTAATCTAATCTTTAAAAAAAAAGCCCACTAAACATTGGTGACATTGTCAGGACATGCACTTTTCCCCCATTTACGAGTCCCTGAGACATGTAGGCCGTTTGCAGAGATCTGCTAACTGAACAGAGAAACAGCGATGTTCTTCCGAACCTAAGATCCCTAACCGGAGCTGAGGCTTCTGTAACCTTTTGGCATGTTTTCAAACCTTCCCTTGCCCGGGTACTGGTTAGGTCCTACCTAGTAGCTGATGGGTTATTTGTTGTTTGCAGGCCGGGGCAGAGCGGGCGGAAGAAGGTTTTCCGCCTGGGAGACGTCGTCCAGCAGCTGCCTGCGGATAAGATCGACAAGCTGAAGCTCGGAGCCGTGCAACGCATCCTCAAAGCGGAGAAAGCAGTCGCGCGAGGTGGAGCTGGAGCGGTATTGTGTGCTTTTTCCTGTAACGTTTGTGACCATGGACCTTCTGCGTTTGTGTGTGGGGACGTAACGGAGAGTTGGAGTTGCTCCTTAAGCCTGCTGCACCAGTCAATAAACTCGCTGAATTTCTACATCAAATCCACTTTCCTGCCCTCTCCCCATAGTGTCTATCTGTCCCAATATTGTATTTTATCCAGCGACTGAGCATCTTTATCTTTGAGGGTGACAGTGTCAAAGATATGCAACTTTTTCAACAAAGAATTCTCTTCTCTGTTAAGCCCAAAGTAGCTGACATCATTATCCTGAGACATTGCACTAGCTGTGTCAAGCAGGCGGTCTGAACTCCCCCCATTAAACCTTCTCAGAAGTGTACACATTTCTGAGATCATTTTTCATTTATTCTAATTACCTGGAGTTTACACCCACCTACTCGGTCTCCCTTTGTAGCACCCTTCGGTCAGGGATGAGTCCAGTGAACCTTTGCTGTGCATCCCTTAGGCAAGAATATCATTGCATTGATATGGAGCCCAAAACTCTCAATGTGGTCTTATTATAGTCAGGATTATATAATTGCATTAAGCCTTCCTTAATCTTATACTTTCTACTCCTTTTCATAAAGGATGCAATACCATTTGGATTACTAATTGCTTACTGTACATATAACCCTTGTATGTCTCATGTTATAGCTACCCTCTCCTATTTAATCCAAGTTTTTTTTAATAAGGTTAGGTTTGGGTTGAGTTGGGCGGAGGCGGTTGAGTTGGGCGGGGGAGGTTGGGTTTGGGTTGAGTTGGGCGGGGCAGTTGAGTTTGGGTTGGGTTGGGCAGGGGCAGTTGAGTTTGGGTTGGGCAGGGGCAGTTGAGTTTGGGTTGGGCAGGGGCAGTTGAGTTTGGGTTGGGCAGGGGCAGTTGAGTTTGGGTTGGGCAGGGCAGGGGCAGTTGGGTTTGGGTTGGGTGGGGCGGGGGAGGTTGAATTTGGGTTGAGTTGGGTGGGGCAGTTGAGTTTGGGTTGGGCAGGGGCAGTTGGGTTTGGGTTGGGTTGGGCAGGGGCAGTTGGGTTTGGGTTGGGTTGGGCAGGGGCAGTTGGGTTTGGGTTGGGTTGGGCAGGGGCAGTTGGGTTTGGGTTGGGTTGGGCAGGGGCAGTTGAGTTTGGTTTGGGTTGAGTTGGGGCGAGGACAGTTATGCTTGGGTTTGGGTTGTGCGGTTGGGTTTGATTTGGGTTGGGAAGGGGTGATTGGGGTTGGGTTAGATTGGGTAACCAAATGAGATCACCAGCTGAAAATTGGGGTCATGAGTTTTGAGGCAACAATGGCTGCTATGGGGCTCTGACAGAAGTTTAATAGCTTCATTCCCGTTCTAGCTTCAAAATCGGCTCATAGGGTCTGTTTCTGTGCTGTATGACTCTGGTCCAGCTCCTTCATGCCGACCAAGTTTCCCAAACTTAACTAGTCCCGCTTGCCGGCATTTGGCACGCATCCTTCTAAACCCTTCCTATTGATGTACCCATCCAGATGCCTTTTAAATGTTGTAATTGTACCAGCCTCCACCACTTCCTCTGGCAGCTCCTTCCATAAACGCACCACCCTCTGTGTGAAAATGTTGTCCCTTAAATCCCTTTTAAATCTTTCCCCTGTCACCTTAAACCAATGCCCTCTAGCTCTGGGAAAAAGGCTATTCACCTTCTCCATACCCCTCATGATTTTATATTGAGAAAGATGGACTGCAGCACTTGTATCATTAGAAGTATGTAGATTGCCCTCTCTGGTCAGATTCTCTGCTGTTATGTTACAATTTTCTGACTGTTCCACTTCTCAATTCCAGATTCGTGTGAAGATTCTTGCCCGTCTCGTGACGCAATTTGATGGGAAGTTGAAAGGCAAGATGATGGATTTCATCCTGGAGGATATCCGGAACCGTGTGGACCTTGCGTTTGCCTGGCTGTACCAGGAGTACAACCTGTACCTGGACAAGTGGCCCAATGGCAATCTGGAGAATTACGATGAATGTTTGACCAGCTTACTGTCTGGGCTGCAGGAGAAACCAGACCAGAAGGATGGGTCAGTAACTGTGCTGATAGAATCCACTCTCAACACTTCTAATCAAACTTTGCTAATTGTTTTTCCAGCTTTCTCCATCACCCTCTAATCTTTCCTGCTGTATCTCACCAAAGTGACCATCCTTCTTGAATGAACCTGTACAGTGTCATAGAGATGTGCCACGCAGCCGTGGTGGCTCAGTGGTTAGTGCTGCTACCTCACAGCGCCAGGGACCCAGGTTCAGTTCCAGCCTCGGGCGACTGCCTATGTGGAGTTTGCACATTCACCCTGTGTCTGGGGGTTTCCTCCGGGTGCTCCAGTTTCCTCCCACAATCCAGGGATGTGTGGGTTAGGGTGGATTTTCTGTGCTCAACTGCCAATAGTGTTCAGGGATGTGCAGGTTAGGGTGGACTGGCCATGCTAAATTACCCCATAGTGTTCAGGGATGTGTAGGTTAGGGTGGATTGGCCGTGCTAAACTGCCCATAATGTTCAGGGATGTGCAGGTTAGGTGCATTCAGGGGTAAATATAGGATAGGGGAATGGGTCTGGGTGGGTTACTGTTCAGAGGGTCGGTGTGGACTTGTTGGGCCGATGGGTCTGTTTGCTCACTGTGGGGATTCTATGCTGCTTATATAAAAAAAAAAGACCCTTTGGCCCATCAGGTCTGTGTCTGTCTAAAACAAGAACCGTGCTATTCTGATCCCATCTTCCATCACTTCACCCATGCCCTTGAATGCTCGGCATCACGTGTCTAGATACTACTAAAATTATGTGGATTTCTGCTTCTACCAGCCTTGTAAGTGGGGAATTCCGCATTCTTCCACAAAATGTCCTTGCATCCCCTCTAAACATCTTGCTTCTTACCTTCGAGCTGTGCACCCCCAGTCGTTGATCCATGTTCGGGAGAAAGGTTTCTTCCTATCTGTGGCACTCATGTTTTTAACACATCTCAGTCATATCCCCCCCCAGTCTTTTCTGTATCAAGGAATACAACTCCAGTCTGTCAATTCTCTTTTCATAACTACAACTCTCCAGCCCAGACAACATCCTGGTAAATGTCCTCTCAACTCTCACCAGTGCAATCACATCCTGCCCATAATGTGGATTCCAGAACTGCACGCAACAGTGGTCTATTTAACATTTTGTACAGTTCCAGCATAACCTCCCAGCTCTTACACTCTCTGCCTTGGTTACTAAAGGCAAGTATCCCGTATAGAGTCATAGAGATGTACAGCACGGAAACAGA
This sequence comes from Hemiscyllium ocellatum, assembly GCF_020745735.1. Lineage (NCBI taxonomy): Eukaryota > Metazoa > Chordata > Chondrichthyes > Orectolobiformes > Hemiscylliidae > Hemiscyllium > Hemiscyllium ocellatum. The sequence goes on along the minus strand of NC_083447.1, from coordinate 11,880,611 downwards.
CCCTTCGGTCCAACTTGTCCATGCCGACCAGATATCCCAACCCAATCTGGTCCCACCTGCCATATACCTTATTAAGCAGTTGATTGATCTGTCCTCCTGCCTTAAGGGACCAGTGGACATGCCCACCAAGGTCATTCTGATTCATGGTGTTTCCCAGGGTCTTGTCTTATTCTTCATTTATTTCAAACAGCTGTGAATATTAGATTATTTGGTTATGGAGTGGATCGCAACATCCAGAGTTTTGTCCTGTTCTGGTTAGATAGATTAGATTTCCTACAGTGTGGAACCAGGCCCTTCGGCCCACACCGACCCTCCGAAGAGTAATCCACCCAGACCCATTTCTCTCTGACTAATGCACCTAACGCTACGGGCAATTTAGCATGGCCAAGTCACCTGACCTGCACATTCTTTGAATTGTGGGAGGAAACTAGAGCACCCGGAGGAATCCCATGTAGGCACTGGGAGAAAGTCACCTGAGGCTGGAATCGAACCTGGGACCCTGGTGCTGTGAGGCAGCAGTGCTAATCACTGAGTCACCGTGCCACCCTCAAGATTAGATTCCCTACAGTGTGGAAACAGGTCCTTCAGCTCAACAAGTCCACACTGACCCCCCAAAGCGTAACCCACCCAGACCCATTTACCTCTGACTAATGCAGCTAACACTACGGGCAATTTAGCAGAGCAGGTTCACCCGA